>NW_027394276.1:16744417-17063026 GCF_049309525.1 Garra rufa
GACTACTTATCTGGGCGTGGTATGGGATTCATCCACGATGCAGGCACAGTTGTCACCTGCTCGGATGGAGTCCATACTTACTGCAGTAAATGCGGTCAAGCTAGGCCAGTCACTCACTGTCAAACAGTTCCAAGTACTGTTAGGTCTTATGGCAGCCGCCTCCAACGTAATACCTTTTGGACTGCTGCATATGAGACCACTACAGTGGTGGCTCAAAACCAGGGGGTTCTCCCCGAGGGGAAACCCGCTCCGCAAGATCAGTGTCACGCGGCGCTGCCTACGTGCCCTGGTCATGTGGGAGAAACCCTGGTTTCTCTCTCAGGGACCGGTCTTAGGGATGCCATGCCGCCGTGTCACACTAGCGACAGACGCGTCCCTTACCGGATGGGGAGCGGTCATGTGTGGCCGCTCAGCCCAAGGCCTGTGGAGCCCGCACCATCACTCATGGCACATAAATTGTCTAGAGATGCTGGCGGTGTTCCAGGCCCTCAGGAGTTTTCTACCAGACCTAAGAAACCGTCATGTCCTTGTTCGTTCAGACAGCACAGCGGTAGTTTATTACATAAACCATCAAGGAGGAATCCGCTCACGCCCCTTATTCAAGCTGGCGTATCGGATCCTCCTGTGGTCTCAAGGAAAACTCCTCTCCCTGAGAGCAGTCCACATTCGTGGACATCAGAATGTGGGAGCAGACGTCCTGTCGAGGCAGGGGCCGAGGCCCGGGGAATGGATGCTCCACCCAGAGGCGGTGGAACAGATATGGAGAGTTTTTGGCCAGGCACAGGTGGACCTGTTTGCGACTCAAGAGACATCGCACTGTCCCCTCTGGTACTCTCTAGTGCCTCCAGCTCCACTGGGGCTGGACGCCATGGCACAGACATGGCCGAGGCTGCGTCTGTACGCCTTTCCCCCGATCGCTCTGCTCCCGGGAGTTCTGGAACGGGTCCGTCGGTTTCAAGTGCGGCTGCTACTAGTAGCCCCGCGCTGGCCGGCACGAGTATGGCTCTCGGACCTGGTATTTCTCCTAGACGGCTCTCCATGGGAGATTCCTGTCAGGAGAGACCTCCTATCTCAGGCCAGGGGCGCAGTCTGCTACCCCACCTAGAGAAGTTGAGGTTATGGGTGTGACCCCTGAGGGGGCACAACCTAGAGGAGCGGGTCTCCCTACTGAGGTGGTTGAGACCCTTCTCCAATCCAGAGCTCCCTCTATGAGGAAACTGTATGGCCTCAAGTGGAACTTGTTTGCGAGATGGTGCCGCGAGCGCCACTTAGACCCAGTCGACTGCCCGGTCGGTACAGTTCTGGAGTTCCTACAGTCTCGCCTTTCCGCAGGGCTAGCTCACTCCACCTGGAGGGGTTACGTGGCGGCTACGAGTGCCTACCACGCCCCTCTAGGTGGCCTCTCAGTGGGCAGAGCCCCCTGGTCACACGTTTCCTCCACGGTCGGGAGATTAAGGCTTCATCGGGAGTAATGAAGTATGAAAAATTTTAAGCATACAGACTCAGAGGATGGGACCTCTGCGACTCTATAGATATCGCAAGGTTCCCTCTGGTTCTCCCTAGTGCCTCCAGGTCTGCCCGGACTGGACGCCATAGTACGGACGTTGCCGAGGCTGCGTCTTTACACATCCTCCCGATCGCTGTGCAGCCAAGCGCCGCTTCTAGTACCAAAAAAAAAAAAAAAGCGTGAGTGTAGCTAGGTCTCCCCTCACGGAAGGGTTATCTGAGACCTCCACTCTTAAGAGCTGTTGGATTGAGCGTTGAGATTCCCTCTCATTTTAGAGAGTCTCCTGTGAAGCCTCCGTTCTCCAGAAGCTCCGCTTCCAGGAACTGCGGGTTGGTCCATATCGCCCCTGACATTCGTCAGGTACTATGAGCTTGACCTTAGAGCCGCTCCAGGCTCTGCTGTGCTCTCGGCCTAGTGCGCTAGGCCTGGAGAGTCAGCCACCTCCCTAGCCAGGAGAAGACTTCTCAAGGCGCATCTTTCTGCGGAAAGAAGAGAAGTTAGTTTCGCCAAACTAAAGAGATCTGCAATCAAACAAAGGAATATTTAGCCTGTCGTCCGTGGAAAACTAGACAAAGGCTCTTACTCTGGCGTTCTGACACTATTAACAGACCGAGCTTTCAGTCCCTCTTGTCATGGCTGAAACCCCAGACAAAGGACTAAGACCCCTCGTGTGCCCGAGGGCCGAGGGGTGCCTCCTGCACTGACTGGCGAACCAGGCAGAGGTCTCTATTCTCGTGTGCCTGCGGGCCGAGAACTTTACAGCCCTCTTGTCCGCGGAATGCTAGACAATGGCTCACTTGTCCTCGTGTTCTGACGCAGTATGCTATCAGACCAAGTGTAATGCGGTCCCTCTGGTTCCGGAAACTACCTTGACCAAGGACTAAGACTCCTCGTCTGCCTTAGAACAAGGCCGAGGAGTGCCTCATGCACTGGCTGGCTACCAGGCTGAGGCCCTACTGTCTTCCCCGTGAGCCCGAGGGCCGGGGATTGCAGTGCCCTCTTGTCCGCGGAATGCCGACAATGGCATTATCTCTCGCGTCCTGGCGTAGCACAGGCCGAGCCTTGGATCCCTCTTGCTCTGGCTGCACCCCCAGGCAAAGGATCACCCACTCCTCGTGTGCCCGAGGGCCGAGGGGTGCCTCCTGCACTGACTGGCGAACCAGGCGGAGGTCTCTATTCTCGTGTGCCTGCGGGCCGAGAACTCTACAGCCCTCTTGTCCGCGGAATGCTAGACAATGGCTCACTTGTCCTCGTGTTCTGACGCAGTATGCTATCAGACCGAGTGTAATGCGGTCCCTCTGGTTCCGGAAACTACCTTGACCAAGGACTAAGACTCCTCGTCTGCCTTACAACAAGGCCGAGGAGTGCCTCATGCACTGGCTGGCTACCAGGCTGAGGCCCCTACTGTCTTCCCCGTGAGCCCGAGGGCCGGGGATTGCAGTGCCCTCTTGTCCGCGGAATGCCGACAATGGCCTTATCTCTCGCGTCCTGGCGTAGCACAGGCCGAGCCTTGGATCCCTCTTGTCCTGGCTGCACCCCCAGGCAAAGGATCACCCACTCCTCGTGTGCCCGAGGGCCGAGGAGCCTGGAGGTCAAGCTCTCAGTCCTCTTGGGTCTACGGACCGGGGACTACACACACCATCTGTCCGCCGAGTGCTAGACAGTGGTCATTCGGTCCCTCTTGTTCTGGCTGACTCCCAGACAAAGGACTAAGACTCTGCGTGTGCCTGAGGGCCGCGGAGTACCTCTCGCTCTGGCTGGCGACCAGACAGAGGAAGACTACCATTCCTCGTGTGCCCGAGGGCCGAGGACTACAGGGCCTTCTTGTCCGCGGTATGCTAGACAAGGGCTCTCTCTTTTCCACCCTGGTTGAGCAGACACTCGCAGGGCTCGGAAATTATGGGGGCGTTGGTAGTCTCGTTCCCCATAGCGTTCCTGACGCGGCTCGAGTTCCCGGAAGGGAACGTCTCGGGTTACTACTGTAACCTTAGTTCCCTGAGGGAACGAGACGCCGCGTCTCGGACCATAATTCCCGCACCCTGCGGCGCTCGCCTCATTCCTTTGAGCTGCCGCCGGCTTCAAACGCACGCGTTTTATAGTTCCTGGTCGGTGACGTCACCGCGCCTGTGACGTCACCCCCGTCGTTCATTGGTTGCAAGACATGATTCAGAGTGCGGCCCGCCAATGGCGTTCCCCATAGCGTTCCTGACGCGGCGTCTCGTTCCCTCAGGGAACTAAGGTTACAGTAGTAACCCGAGACGTTTTCTATCATGTTTGGATTCTTTTTGCTCCTCATAATGTGGGTAACAATTTGAAAGAGGTTTGGTAAAGAAATGTTGCATTGGGTAAATTGTAAAAGACACTGTCTAACTTTGTACTCTACTATATGCAAATGAGTTCCACACTAGGGCGGGTAACACCATGGCCACCTCAGACACAAGTGGCCAATCACATTCCTGGAATGGAGAGGCGCTAGATTCCAATCTCCTCCTCATCAAAAAGAGATAAAGGTAGCCTCCGAAAAGACACTCCTTGTACTGCGTCTAACTCCCGTAAGGGAAGAGACATTAACAGCTACACCGTTCTGAGTCTGAACCCCGCAAGGTTAAGACATTAGCAGATACAAGGTCCTGAGTTTCTGGCCTGACGAGGAAAGAGACTTCAAGACAGCTAAGGATCCACTCAGCTCTTGAGTAAACCTTCTATACTGAATTCGGCTGCCCTTCAGTTGCAAAGGACCCAGCAGTGACGGACCCCGTCTGACTCCTGCCACTCCGAAAGCAGCGCAGCCCAGTCCGCAAAGGACCTCCACATTGGCAGACACTGCCTTGAACACACGGATCCTCAACGACGCAGCCCTGCTGCAAAGGACCCTGTGAGAATCCATCTGACCCAGCTGCCCGGTACACGCCCTAAGGACCCTCTTTGGCACAACAGAAGTCAAGCATCCTCCAGGTCAGCGCCTCGACGGCTACCGGAACGCAACTCTGTGCCCTCCCCACTATATGCAAACCGCATCACCAGTGGAAGACGTCTCTGCCGCCGGACTGATCACCCGACCAAGTGGAACGTAACTATAAACTTACCAAACCTCTTTCCTAAAGACCTTGGCTTAGTTTATACCTGCAGCCTATGTTTTCTAACCTGTTTAGATAACATTTACTTGTGGTCAGCATTACAAATGATAGCTATATTGTTTGTTCAAAGATAAATACGCAGTTATTTATCATTAAACCTACCAGAGCCATTAAGTGGGTTTCCCATTGACAACATTACCATAGAAATCTCTTATATTGCTACTTTCAGCTCAACAGCATTGCATTCTGCCATTCTGCGTTCATTCCATTTTGTTAGTTTCTACACTTTATTTGGTATCTTCTTTCACATTTAGTTGCCTATTATCTATTAGCAGTGTGTATTCATTTATTGGTTTATCACTAGTGTTGTATTTACTCTTGCATATCTATTGTTAATAAATTTCATTAATTTTATTACAATTGTGTTTTCATTGTGTTGATGATTCAAGGCTCTACTAGCTAGCTAAACCACCAAACTTTCAGATAAATCAGTTGACCAACTCCTTCCAGGGTGCAAGTCTCAATTTATTGACCTATTGCCAAATTAACAGTCTTTGACTGATACACTGAACCCAGCGAGGTGGGAATTGGTCATCTGGTAGACTCACAAATGCACCTTGAGTGACGTGTGACCCAAAATCACAGCATCATTGGTGACGTGAGCCCCGTTTACTACAATTGTCAGAAATAAAGCCAGAATTGCAATATAATTTTTATAATTCAGGCTTTCTTTCTCAGAAATGGGTGATATATATACTCACAATTGTGAGAAATAAAGCCAGAATTGCAATATAAACTCATAATTCAGGCTTTCTTTCTCAAAAATGGATAACTTAAACTCACAATTGTGAGAAATAAAGCCAGAATTGCAATATAAACTCACAATTCAGGCTTTCTTTCTCCAAAATGGATAACTTAAACTCACAATTGTGAGAAATGAAGCCAGAATTGCAATATAAACTCATAATTCAGGCTTTCTTTCTCAAAAATGGATAACATAAACTCACAATTGTGAGAAATAAAGCCAGAATTGCAATATAAACTCATAATTCAGGCTTTCTTTCTCAGAAATGTATTATATATACTCACAATTGTCAGAAATAAAGCCAGAATTGCAATATAATTTTTATAATTCAGGCTTTCTTTCTCAGAAATGGGCGATATATATACTCACAATTGTGAGAAATAAAGCCAGAATTGCAATATAAACTCATAATTCAGGCTTTCTTTCTCAAAAATGGATAACTTAAACACACAATTGTGAGAAATAAAGCCAGAATTGCAATATAAACTAATAATTCAGGCTTTCTTTCTAAAAAAATGGATAACTTAAACTCACAATTGTTAGAAATAAAGCCAGAATTGCAATATAAACTCATAATTCAGGCTTTCTTTCTCAAAAATAATATAACGTAAACTCACAATTGTGAGAAATAAAGCCAGAATTGCAATATAATTTTTATAATTCAGGCTTTCTTTCTCAGAAATGGGTGATATATATACTCAGTATTGTGAGAAATAAAGCCAGAATTGCAATATAAACTCATAATTCAGGCTTTCTTTCTCAAAAATGGATAACATAAACTCACAATTGTGAGAAATAAAGCCAGAATTGCAATATAAACTCATAATTCAGGCTTTCTTTCTCAGAAATGTATTATATATACTCACAATTGTCAGAAATAAAGCCAGAATTGCAATATAATTTTTATAATTCAGGCTTTCTTTCTCAGAAATGGGTGATATATATACTCACAATTGTGAGAAATAAAGCCAGAATTGCAATATAAACTCATAATTCAGGATTTCTTTCTCAAAAATGGATAACTTAAACTCACAATTGTGAGAAATAAAGCCAGAATTGCAATATAAACTAATAATTCAGGCTTTCTTTCTAAAAAATGGATAACTTAAACTCACAATTGTGAGAAATAAAGCCAGAATTGCAATATAAACTCATAATTCAGGCTTTCTTTCTCAAAAATAATATAACGTAAACTCACAATTGTGAGAAATAAAGCCAGAATTGCAATATAAACTCATAATTCAGGCTTTCTTTCTTAGAAATCGGTGATATATACTCACAATTGTGAGAAATAAAGCCAGCATTGCAATATAAACTCATAATTCAGGCTTTCTTTCTCAGAAATGGATGATATATACTCACAATTGTGAGAAATAAAGCCAGAATTGCAATATGAACTCATAATTCAGGCTTTCTTTCTCAGAAATTGGTGATATAACCTAGCAATTGTGAGCAATAAAGCCAGAATTGCAATATAAACTCATAATTCAGGCTTTCTTTTTCAAAAATGGATAACATAAACTCACAATTGTGAGAAATAAAGCCAGAATTGCAATATAAACTCATAATTCAGGCTTTCTTTCTTAGAAATCTGTGATATATACTCACAATTGTGAGAAATAAAGCCAGCATTGCAATATAAACTCATAATTCAGGCTTTCTTTCTCAGAAATGGATGATATATACTCACAATTGTGAGAAATAAAGCCAGAATTGCAATATAAACTCATAATTCAGGCTTTCTTTCTAAGAAATTGGTGATATAACCTAGCAATTGTGAGCAATAAAGCCAGAATTGCAATATAAACTCATAATTCAGGCTTTCTTTCTCAAAAATGGATAACATAAACTCACAATTGTGAGAAATAAAGCCAGAATTGCAATATAAACTCATAATTCAGGCTTTCTTTCTCAGAAATGGATGATATATACTCACTATTGTGAGAAATAAAGACAGAATTGCAATATAAACTCATAATTCAGGCTTTCTTTCTCAGAAATGGATGATATAACCTAGCAATTGTGAGCAATAAAGCCAGAATTGCAATATAAACTCATAATTCAGGCTTTCTTTCTCAAAAATGGATAACATAAACTCACAATTGTGAGAAATAAAGCCAGAATTGCAATATAAACTAATAATTCAGGCTTTCTTTCTAAAAAAATGGATAACTTAAACTCACAATTGTTAGAAATAAAGCCAGAATTGCAATATAAACTCATAATTCAGGCTTTCTTTCTCAAAAATAATATAACGTAAACTCACAATTGTGAGAAATAAAGCCAGAATTGCAATATAATTTTTATAATTCAGGCTTTCTTTCTCAGAAATGGGTGATATATATACTCAGTATTGTGAGAAATAAAGCCAGAATTGCAATATAAACTCATAATTCAGGCTTTCTTTCTCAAAAATGGATAACATAAACTCACAATTGTGAGAAATAAAGCCAGAATTGCAATATAAACTCATAATTCAGGCTTTCTTTCTCAGAAATGTATTATATATACTCACAATTGTCAGAAATAAAGCCAGAATTGCAATATAATTTTTATAATTCAGGCTTTCTTTCTCAGAAATGGGTGATATATATACTCACAATTGTGAGAAATAAAGCCAGAATTGCAATATAAACTCATAATTCAGGATTTCTTTCTCAAAAATGGATAACTTAAACTCACAATTGTGAGAAATAAAGCCAGAATTGCAATATAAACTAATAATTCAGGCTTTCTTTCTAAAAAATGGATAACTTAAACTCACAATTGTGAGAAATAAAGCCAGAATTGCAATATAAACTCATAATTCAGGCTTTCTTTCTCAAAAATAATATAACGTAAACTCACAATTGTGAGAAATAAAGCCAGAATTGCAATATAAACTCATAATTCAGGCTTTCTTTCTTAGAAATCGGTGATATATACTCACAATTGTGAGAAATAAAGCCAGCATTGCAATATAAACTCATAATTCAGGCTTTCTTTCTCAGAAATGGATGATATATACTCACAATTGTGAGAAATAAAGCCAGAATTGCAATATGAACTCATAATTCAGGCTTTCTTTCTCAGAAATTGGTGATATAACCTAGCAATTGTGAGCAATAAAGCCAGAATTGCAATATAAACTCATAATTCAGGCTTTCTTTTTCAAAAATGGATAACATAAACTCACAATTGTGAGAAATAAAGCCAGAATTGCAATATAAACTCATAATTCAGGCTTTCTTTCTTAGAAATCTGTGATATATACTCACAATTGTGAGAAATAAAGCCAGCATTGCAATATAAACTCATAATTCAGGCTTTCTTTCTCAGAAATGGATGATATATACTCACAATTGTGAGAAATAAAGCCAGAATTGCAATATAAACTCATAATTCAGGCTTTCTTTCTAAGAAATTGGTGATATAACCTAGCAATTGTGAGCAATAAAGCCAGAATTGCAATATAAACTCATAATTCAGGCTTTCTTTCTCAAAAATGGATAACATAAACTCACAATTGTGAGAAATAAAGCCAGAATTGCAATATAAACTCATAATTCAGGCTTTCTTTCTCAGAAATGGATGATATATACTCACTATTGTGAGAAATAAAGACAGAATTGCAATATAAACTCATAATTCAGGCTTTCTTTCTCAGAAATGGATGATATAACCTAGCAATTGTGAGCAATAAAGCCAGAATTGCAATATAAACTCATAATTCAGGCTTTCTTTCTCAAAAATGGATAACATAAACTCACAATTGTGAGAAATAAAGCCAGAATTGCAATATAAACTCATAATTCAGGCTTTCTTTCTCAAAAATGGATGATATATTCTCACAATTGTGAGAAATAAAGCCAGAATTGCAATATAAACTCATAATTCAGGCTTTCTTTCTAAGAAATTGGTGATATAACCTAGCAATTGTGAGCAATAAAGCCAGAATTGCAATATAAACTCATAATTCAGGCTTTCTTTCTCAAAAATGGATAACATAAACTCACAATTGTGAGAAATAAAGCCAGAATTGCAATATAAACTCATAATTCAGGCTTTCTTTCTCAGAAATGTATTATATATACTCACAATTGTCAGAAATAAAGCCAGAATTGCAATATAATTTTTATAATTCAGGCTTTCTTTCTCAGAAATGGGTGATATATATACTCACAATTGTGAGAAATAAAGCCAGAATTGCAATATAAACTAATAATTCAGGCTTTCTTTCTAAAAAATGGATAACTTAAACTCACAATTGTGAGAAATAAAGCCAGAATTGCAATATAAACTCATAATTCAGGCTTTCTTTCTCAAAAATAATATAACGTAAACTCACAATTGTGAGAAATAAAGCCAGAATTGCAATATAAACTCATAATTCAGGCTTTCTTTCTTAGAAATCGGTGATATATACTCACAATTGTGAGAAATAAAGCCAGCATTGCAATATAAACTCATAATTCAGGCTTTCTTTCTCAGAAATGGATGATATATACTCACAATTGTGAGAAATAAAGCCAGAATTGCAATATGAACTCATAATTCAGGCTTTCTTTCTCAGAAATTGGTGATATAACCTAGCAATTGTGAGCAATAAAGCCAGAATTGCAATATAAACTCATAATTCAGGCTTTCTTTTTCAAAAATGGATAACATAAACTCACAATTGTGAGAAATAAAGCCAGAATTGCAATATAAACTCATAATTCAGGCTTTCTTTCTTAGAAATCTGTGATATATACTCACAATTGTGAGAAATAAAGCCAGCATTGCAATATAAACTCATAATTCAGGCTTTCTTTCTCAGAAATGGATGATATATACTCACAATTGTGAGAAATAAAGCCAGAATTGCAATATAAACTCATAATTCAGGCTTTCTTTCTAAGAAATTGGTGATATAACCTAGCAATTGTGAGCAATAAAGCCAGAATTGCAATATAAACTCATAATTCAGGCTTTCTTTCTCAAAAATGGATAACATAAACTCACAATTGTGAGAAATAAAGCCAGAATTGCAATATAAACTCATAATTCAGGCTTTCTTTCTCAGAAATGGATGATATATACTCACTATTGTGAGAAATAAAGACAGAATTGCAATATAAACTCATAATTCAGGCTTTCTTTCTCAGAAATGGATGATATAACCTAGCAATTGTGAGCAATAAAGCCAGAATTGCAATATAAACTCATAATTCAGGCTTTCTTTCTCAAAAATGGATAACATAAACTCACAATTGTGAGAAATAAAGCCAGAATTGCAATATAAACTCATAATTCAGGCTTTCTTTCTCAAAAATGGATGATATATTCTCACAATTGTGAGAAATAAAGCCAGAATTGCAATATAAACTCACAATTCAGGCTTTCTTTCTCAGAAATGGATGATATATACTCACAATTGTGAGCAATAAAGCCAGAATTGCAATTTAAACTCATATTTCCGGCTTTCTTTCTCAAAAATGGATGATATATACTCACAATTGTGAGAAATAAAGCCAGAATTGCAATATAAACTCACAATTCAAGCTTTCTTTCTCAAAAATGGATAACTTAAACTCACAATTGTGAGAAATAAAGCCAGAATTGCAATATAAACTCACAATTCAGGCTTTCTTTCTCAGAAATGCATCATATATACCCACAATTGTGAGAAATAAAGCCAGAATTGCAATATAAACTCATAATTCAGGCTTTCTTTCTCAGAAATGGAGGATATAACCTAGCAATTGTGAGCAATAAAGCCAGAATTGCAATATAAACTCATAATTCAGGCTTTCTTTCTCAAAAATGGATAACATAAACTCACAATTGTGAGAAATAAAGCCAGAATTGCAATATAAACTCATAATTCAGGCTTTCTTTCTCAAAAATGGATAACATAAACTCACTATTGTGAGAAATAAAGCCAGATTTGCAATATAATTTTTTATAATTCAGGCTTTCTTTCTCAGAAATGGGTGATATATACTCACAATTGTGAGAAATTAAGCCAGAATTGCAAAATAAACTCATAATTCAGGCTTTCTTTCTCAGAAATGGATGATATATACTCACAATTGTGAGAAATAAAGCCAGAATTGCAATATAAACTCACAATTCAGGCTTTCTTTCTCAAAAATGGATAACTTAAACTCACAATCGTGAGAAATAAAGCCAGAATTGCAATATAAACTCACAATTCAGGCTTCCTTTCTCAAAAATGGATAACTTAAACTGACAATTGTGAGAAATAAAGCCAGAATTGCAATATAAACTCATAATTCAGCCTTTCTTTCTCAGAAATGGATAACATAAACTTACAATTGTGAGAAATAAAGCCAGAATTGCAATATAAACTCATAATTCAGGCTTTCTTTCTCAGAAATGTATTATATATACTCACAATTGTCAGAAATAAAGCCAGAATTGCAATATAATTTTTATAATTCAGGCTTTCTTTCTCAGAAATGGGTGATATATATACTCACAATTGTGAGAAATAAAGCCAGAATTGCAATATAAACTCATAATTCAGGCTTTCTTTCTCAATAATGGATAACTTAAACTCACAATTGTGAGAAATAAAGCCAGAATTGCAATATAAACTCACAATTCAGGCTTTCTTTCTCAAAAATGGATGATATATACTCACAATTGTGAGAAATAAAGCCAGAATTGCAATATAAACTCATAATTCAGGCTTTCTTTCTAAGAAATTGGTGATATAACCTAGCAATTGTGAGCAATAAAGCCAGAATTGCAATATAAACTCATAATTCAGGCTTTCTTTCTCAAAAATGGATAACATAAACTCACAATTGTGAGAAATAAAGCCAGAATTGCAATATAAACTCATAATTCAGGCTTTCTTTCTCAGAAATGGATGATATATACTCACTATTGTGAGAAATAAAGACAGAATTGCAATATAAACTCATAATTCAGGCTTTCTTTCTCAGAAATGGATGATATAACCTAGCAATTGTGAGCAATAAAGCCAGAATTGCAATATAAACTCATAATTCAGGCTTTCTTTCTCAAAAATGGATAACATAAACTCACAATTGTGAGAAATAAAGCCAGAATTGCAATATAAACTCATAATTCAGGCTTTCTTTCTCAAAAATGGATGATATATTCTCACAATTGTGAGAAATAAAGCCAGAATTGCAATATAAACTCACAATTCAGGCTTTCTTTCTCAGAAATGGATGATATATACTCACAATTGTGAGCAATAAAGCCAGAATTGCAATTTAAACTCATATTTCCGGCTTTCTTTCTCAAAAATGGATGATATATACTCACAATTGTGAGAAATAAAGCCAGAATTGCAATATAAACTCACAATTCAAGCTTTCTTTCTCAAAAATGGATAACTTAAACTCACAATTGTGAGAAATAAAGCCAGAATTGCAATATAAACTCACAATTCAGGCTTTCTTTCTCAGAAATGCATCATATATACCCACAATTGTGAGAAATAAAGCCAGAATTGCAATATAAACTCATAATTCAGGCTTTCTTTCTCAGAAATGGAGGATATAACCTAGCAATTGTGAGCAATAAAGCCAGAATTGCAATATAAACTCATAATTCAGGCTTTCTTTCTCAAAAATGGATAACATAAACTCACAATTGTGAGAAATAAAGCCAGAATTGCAATATAAACTCATAATTCAGGCTTTCTTTCTCAAAAATGGATAACATAAACTCACTATTGTGAGAAATAAAGCCAGATTTGCAATATAATTTTTTATAATTCAGGCTTTCTTTCTCAGAAATGGGTGATATATACTCACAATTGTGAGAAATTAAGCCAGAATTGCAATATAAACTCATAATTCAGGCTTTCTTTCTCAGAAATGGATAACATAAACTCACAATTGTGAGAAATAAAGCCAGAATTGCAATATAAACTCATAATTCAGGCTTTCTTTCTCAAAAATGGATGATATATTCTCACAATTGTGAGAAATAAAGCCAGAATTGCAATATAAACTCACAATTCAGGCTTTCTTTCTCAGAAATGGATGATATATACTCACAATTGTGAGCAATAAAGCCAGAATTGCAATTTAAACTCATATTTCCGGCTTTCTTTCTCAAAAATGGATGATATATACTCACAATTGTGAGAAATAAAGCCAGAATTGCAATATAAACTCACAATTCAAGCTTTCTTTCTCAAAAATGGATAACTTAAACTCACAATTGTGAGAAATAAAGCCAGAATTGCAATATAAACTCACAATTCAGGCTTTCTTTCTCAGAAATGCATCATATATACCCACAATTGTGAGAAATAAAGCCAGAATTGCAATATAAACTCATAATTCAGGCTTTCTTTCTCAGAAATGGAGGATATAACCTAGCAATTGTGAGCAATAAAGCCAGAATTGCAATATAAACTCATAATTCAGGCTTTCTTTCTCAAAAATGGATAACATAAACTCACAATTGTGAGAAATAAAGCCAGAATTGCAATATAAACTCATAATTCAGGCTTTCTTTCTCAAAAATGGATAACATAAACTCACTATTGTGAGAAATAAAGCCA
The DNA here is from genome assembly GCF_049309525.1 of Garra rufa. Classification (NCBI taxonomy): domain Eukaryota; kingdom Metazoa; phylum Chordata; class Actinopteri; order Cypriniformes; family Cyprinidae; genus Garra; species Garra rufa. The sequence continues at coordinate 16,758,343 of NW_027394276.1, forward strand.
GATTTGCAATATAATTTTTTATAATTCAGGCTTTCTTTCTCAGAAATGGGTGATATATACTCACAATTGTGAGAAATTAAGCCAGAATTGCTAAATAAACTCATAATTCAGGCTTTCTTTCTCAGAAATGGATGATATATACTCACAATTGTGAGAAATAAAGCCAGAATTGCAATATAAACTCACAATTCAGGCTTTCTTTCTCAAAAATGGATAACTTAAACTCACAATCGTGAGAAATAAAGCCAGAATTGCAATATAAACTCACAATTCAGGCTTCCTTTCTCAAAAATGGATAACTTAAACTGACAATTGTGAGAAATAAAGCCAGAATTGCAATATAAACTCATAATTCAGCCTTTCTTTCTCAGAAATGGATAACATAAACTTACAATTGTGAGAAATAAAGCCAGAATTGCAATATAATTTTTATAATTCAGGCTTTCTTTCTCAGAAATGGGTGATATATATATACTCACAATTGTGAGAAATAAAGCCAGAATTGCAATATAAACTAATAATTCAGGCTTTCTTTCTCAAAAATAATATAACGTAAACTCACAATTGTGAGAAATAAAGCCAGAATTGCAATATAAACTCATAATTCAGGCTTTCTTTCTTAGAAATCGGTGATATATACTCACAATTGTGAGAAATAAAGCCAGCATTGCAATATAAACTCATAATTCAGGCTTTCTTTCTCAGAAATGGATGATATATACTCACAATTGTGAGAAATAAAGCCAGAATTGCAATATGAACTCATAATTCAGGCTTTCTTTCTCAGAAATTGGTGATATAACCTAGCAATTGTGAGCAATAAAGCCAGAATTGCAATATAAACTCATAATTCAGGCTTTCTTTTTCAAAAATGGATAACATAAACTCACAATTGTGAGAAATAAAGCCAGAATTGCAATATAAACTCATAATTCAGGCTTTCTTTCTTAGAAATCTGTGATATATACTCACAATTGTGAGAAATAAAGCCAGCATTGCAATATAAACTCATAATTCAGGCTTTCTTTCTCAGAAATGGATGATATATACTCACAATTGTGAGAAATAAAGCCAGAATTGCAATATAAACTCATAATTCAGGCTTTCTTTCTAAGAAATTGGTGATATAACCTAGCAATTGTGAGCAATAAAGCCAGAATTGCAATATAAACTCATAATTCAGGCTTTCTTTCTCAAAAATGGATAACATAAACTCACAATTGTGAGAAATAAAGCCAGAATTGCAATATAAACTCATAATTCAGGCTTTCTTTCTCAGAAATGGATGATATATACTCACTATTGTGAGAAATAAAGACAGAATTGCAATATAAACTCATAATTCAGGCTTTCTTTCTCAGAAATGGATGATATAACCTAGCAATTGTGAGCAATAAAGCCAGAATTGCAATATAAACTCATAATTCAGGCTTTCTTTCTCAAAAATGGATAACATAAACTCACAATTGTGAGAAATAAAGCCAGAATTGCAATATAAACTCATAATTCAGGCTTTCTTTCACAAAAATGGATAACATAAACTCACAATTGTGAGAAATAAAGCCAGAATTGCAATATAAACTCATAATTCAGGCTTTCTTTCTCAAAAATGGATGATATATTCTCACAATTGTGAGAAATAAAGCCAGAATTGCAATATAAACTCACAATTCAGGCTTTCTTTCTCAGAAATGGATGATATATACTCACAATTGTGAGCAATAAAGCCAGAATTGCAATTTAAACTCATATTTCCGGCTTTCTTTCTCAAAAATGGATAACATAAACTCACAATTGTGAGAAATAAAGCCAGAATTGCAATATAAACTCATAATTCAGGCTTTCTTTCTCAGAAATGGATGATATATACTCACTATTGTGAGAAATAAAGACAGAATTGCAATATAAACTCATAATTCAGGCTTTCTTTCTCAGAAATGGATGATATAACCTAGCAATTGTGAGCAATAAAGCCAGAATTGCAATATAAACTCATAATTCAGGCTTTCTTTCTCAAAAATGGATAACATAAACTCACAATTGTGAGAAATAAAGCCAGAATTGCAATATAAACTCATAATTCAGGCTTTCTTTCTCAAAAATGGATGATATATTCTCACAATTGTGAGAAATAAAGCCAGAATTGCAATATAAACTCATAATTCAGGCTTTCTTTCTAAGAAATTGGTGATATAACCTAGCAATTGTGAGCAATAAAGCCAGAATTGCAATATAAACTCATAATTCAGGCTTTCTTTCTCAAAAATGGATAACATAAACTCACAATTGTGAGAAATAAAGCCAGAATTGCAATATAAACTCATAATTCAGGCTTTCTTTCTCAGAAATGTATTATATATACTCACAATTGTCAGAAATAAAGCCAGAATTGCAATATAATTTTTATAATTCAGGCTTTCTTTCTCAGAAATGGGTGATATATATACTCACAATTGTGAGAAATAAAGCCAGAATTGCAATATAAACTCATAATTCAGGATTTCTTTCTCAAAAATGGATAACTTAAACTCACAATTGTGAGAAATAAAGCCAGAATTGCAATATAAACTAATAATTCAGGCTTTCTTTCTAAAAAATGGATAACATAAACTCACAATTGTGAGAAATAAAGCCAGAATTGCAATATAAACTCATAATTCAGGCTTTCTTTCTCAAAAATAATATAACGTAAACTCACAATTGTGAGAAATAAAGCCAGAATTGCAATATAAACTCATAATTCAGGCTTTCTTTCTTAGAAATCGGTGATATATACTCACAATTGTGAGAAATAAAGCCAGCATTGCAATATAAACTCATAATTCAGGCTTTCTTTCTCAGAAATGGATGATATATACTCACAATTGTGAGAAATAAAGCCAGAATTGCAATATGAACTCATAATTCAGGCTTTCTTTCTCAGAAATTGGTGATATAACCTAGCAATTGTGAGCAATAAAGCCAGAATTGCAATATAAACTCATAATTCAGGCTTTCTTTTTCAAAAATGGATAACATAAACTCACAATTGTGAGAAATAAAGCCAGAATTGCAATATAAACTCATAATTCAGGCTTTCTTTCTTAGAAATCTGTGATATATACTCACAATTGTGAGAAATAAAGCCAGCATTGCAATATAAACTCATAATTCAGGCTTTCTTTCTCAGAAATGGATGATATATACTCACAATTGTGAGAAATAAAGCCAGAATTGCAATATAAACTCATAATTCAGGCTTTCTTTCTAAGAAATTGGTGATATAACCTAGCAATTGTGAGCAATAAAGCCAGAATTGCAATATAAACTCATAATTCAGGCTTTCTTTCTCAAAAATGGATAACATAAACTCACAATTGTGAGAAATAAAGCCAGAATTGCAATATAAACTCATAATTCAGGCTTTCTTTCTCAGAAATGGATGATATATACTCACTATTGTGAGAAATAAAGACAGAATTGCAATATAAACTCATAATTCAGGCTTTCTTTCTCAGAAATGGATGATATAACCTAGCAATTGTGAGCAATAAAGCCAGAATTGCAATATAAACTCATAATTCAGGCTTTCTTTCTCAAAAATGGATAACATAAACTCACAATTGTGAGAAATAAAGCCAGAATTGCAATATAAACTCATAATTCAGGCTTTCTTTCTCAAAAATGGATGATATATTCTCACAATTGTGAGAAATAAAGCCAGAATTGCAATATAAACTCACAATTCAGGCTTTCTTTCTCAGAAATGGATGATATATACTCACAATTGTGAGCAATAAAGCCAGAATTGCAATTTAAACTCATATTTCCGGCTTTCTTTCTCAAAAATGGATGATATATACTCACAATTGTGAGAAATAAAGCCAGAATTGCAATATAAACTCACAATTCAAGCTTTCTTTCTCAAAAATGGATAACTTAAACTCACAATTGTGAGAAATAAAGCCAGAATTGCAATATAAACTCACAATTCAGGCTTTCTTTCTCAGAAATGCATCATATATACCCACAATTGTGAGAAATAAAGCCAGAATTGCAATATAAACTCATAATTCAGGCTTTCTTTCTCAGAAATGGAGGATATAACCTAGCAATTGTGAGCAATAAAGCCAGAATTGCAATATAAACTCATAATTCAGGCTTTCTTTCTCAAAAATGGATAACATAAACTCACTATTGTGAGAAATAAAGCCAGATTTGCAATATAATTTTTTATAATTCAGGCTTTCTTTCTCAGAAATGGGTGATATATACTCACAATTGTGAGAAATTAAGCCAGAATTGCAAAATAAACTCATAATTCAGGCTTTCTTTCTCAGAAATGGATGATATATACTCACAATTGTGAGAAATAAAGCCAGAATTGCAATATAAACTCACAATTCAGGCTTTCTTTCTCAAAAATGGATAACTTAAACTCACAATCGTGAGAAATAAAGCCAGAATTGCAATATAAACTCACAATTCAGGCTTCCTTTCTCAAAAATGGATAACTTAAACTGACAATTGTGAGAAATAAAGCCAGAATTGCAATATAAACTCATAATTCAGCCTTTCTTTCTCAGAAATGGATAACATAAACTTACAATTGTGAGAAATAAAGCCAGAATCGCAATATAAACTCATAATTCAGGCTTTCTTTCTCAGAAATGTATTATATATACTCACAATTGTCAGAAATAAAGCCAGAATTGCAATATAATTTTTATAATTCAGGCTTTCTTTCTCAGAAATGGGTGATATATATACTCACAATTGTGAGAAATAAAGCCAGAATTGCAATATAAACTCATAATTCAGGCTTTCTTTCTCAATAATGGATAACTTAAACTCACAATTGTGAGAAATAAAGCCAGAATTGCAATATAAACTCACAATTCAGGCTTTCTTTCTCAAAAATGGATGATATATACTCACAATTGTGAGAAATAAAGCCAGAATTGCAATATAATCTCATAATTCAGGCTTTCTTTCTAAGAAATTGGTGATATAACCTAGCAATTGTGAGCAATAAAGCCAGAATTGCAATATAAACTCATAATTCAGGCTTTCTTTCTCAAAAATGGATAACATAAACTCACAATTGTGAGAAATAAAGCCAGAATTGCAATATAAACTCATAATTCAGGCTTTCTTTCTCAGAAATGGATGATATATACTCACTATTGTGAGAAATAAAGACAGAATTGCAATATAAACTCATAATTCAGGCTTTCTTTCTCAGAAATGGATGATATAACCTAGCAATTGTGAGCAATAAAGCCAGAATTGCAATATAAACTCATAATTCAGGCTTTCTTTCTCAAAAATGGATAACATAAACTCACAATTGTGAGAAATAAAGCCAGAATTGCAATATAAACTCATAATTCAGGCTTTCTTTCTCAAAAATGGATGATATATTCTCACAATTGTGAGAAATAAAGCCAGAATTGCAATATAAACTCACAATTCAGGCTTTCTTTCTCAGAAATGGATGATATATACTCACAATTGTGAGCAATAAAGCCAGAATTGCAATTTAAACTCATATTTCCGGCTTTCTTTCTCAAAAATGGATGATATATACTCACAATTGTGAGAAATAAAGCCAGAATTGCAATATAAACTCACAATTCAAGCTTTCTTTCTCAAAAATGGATAACTTAAACTCACAATTGTGAGAAATAAAGCCAGAATTGCAATATAAACTCACAATTCAGGCTTTCTTTCTCAGAAATGCATCATATATACCCACAATTGTGAGAAATAAAGCCAGAATTGCAATATAAACTCATAATTCAGGCTTTCTTTCTCAGAAATGGAGGATATAACCTAGCAATTGTGAGCAATAAAGCCAGAATTGCAATATAAACTCATAATTCAGGCTTTCTTTCTCAAAAATGGATAACATAAACTCACAATTGTGAGAAATAAAGCCAGAATTGCAATATAAACTCATAATTCAGGCTTTCTTTCTCAAAAATGGATAACATAAACTCACTATTGTGAGAAATAAAGCCAGATTTGCAATATAATTTTTTATAATTCAGGCTTTCTTTCTCAGAAATGGGTGATATATACTCACAATTGTGAGAAATTAAGCCAGAATTGCAAAATAAACTCATAATTCAGGCTTTCTTTCTCAGAAATGGATGATATATACTCACAATTGTGAGAAATAAAGCCAGAATTGCAATATAAACTCACAATTCAGGCTTTCTTTCTCAAAAATGGATAACTTAAACTCACAATCGTGAGAAATAAAGCCAGAATTGCAATATAAACTCACAATTCAGGCTTCCTTTCTCAAAAATGGATAACTTAAACTGACAATTGTGAGAAATAAAGCCAGAATTGCAATATAAACTCATAATTCAGCCTTTCTTTCTCAGAAATGGATAACATAAACTTACAATTGTGAGAAATAAAGCCAGAATTGCAATATAAACTCATAATTCAGGCTTTCTTTCTCAGAAATGTATTATATATACTCACAATTGTCAGAAATAAAGCCAGAATTGCAATATAATTTTTATAATTCAGGCTTTCTTTCTCAGAAATGGGTGATATATATATACTCACAATTGTGAGAAATAAAGCCAGAATTGCAATAAACTCATAATTCAGGCTTTCTTTCTCAATAATGGATAACTTAAACTCACAATTGTGAGAAATAAAGCCAGAATTGCAATATAAACTCACAATTCAGGCTTTCTTTCTCAAAAATGGATAACTTAAACTCACAATTGTGAGAAATGAAGCCAGAATTGCAATATAAACTCATAATTCAGGCTTTCTTTCTCAAAAATGGATAACATAAACTCACTATTGTGAGAAATAAAGCCAGAATTGCAATATAATTTTTATAATTCAGGCTTTCTTTCTCAGAAATGGGTGATATATATATACTCAGTATTGTGAGAAATAAAGCCAGAATTGCAATATAAACTCATAATTCAGGCTTTCTTTCTCAAAAATGGATAACATAAACTCACAATTGTGAGAAATAAAGCCAGAATTGCAATATAAACTCATAATTCAGGCTTTCTTTCTCAGAAATGTATTATATATACTCACAATTGTCAGAAATAAAGCCAGAATTGCAATATAATTTTTATAATTCAGGCTTTCTTTCTCAGAAATGGGTGATATATATACTCACAATTGTGAGAAATAAAGCCAGAATTGCAATATAAACTCATAATTCAGGCTTTCTTTCTCAAAAATGGATAACTTAAACTCACAATTGTGAGAAATAAAGCCAGAATTGCAATATAAACTAATAATTCAGGCTTTCTTTCTAAAAAATGGATAACTTAAACTCACAATTGTGAGAAATAAAGCCAGAATTGCAATATAAACTCATAATTCAGGCTTTCTTTCTCAAAAATAATATAACGTAAACTCACAATTGTGAGAAATAAAGCCAGAATTGCAATATAAACTCATAATTCAGGCTTTCTTTCTTAGAAATCGGTGATATATACTCACAATTGTGAGAAATAAAGCCAGCATTGCAATATAAACTCATAATTCAGGCTTTCTTTCTCAGAAATGGATGATATATACTCACAATTGTGAGAAATAAAGCCAGAATTGCAATATGAACTCATAATTCAGGCTTTCTTTCTCAGAAATTGGTGATATAACCTAGCAATTGTGAGCAATAAAGCCAGAATTGCAATATAAACTCATAATTCAGGCTTTCTTTTTCAAAAATGGATAACATAAACTCACAATTGTGAGAAATAAAGCCAGAATTGCAATATAAACTCATAATTCAGGCTTTCTTTCTTAGAAATCTGTGATATATACTCACAATTGTGAGAAATAAAGCCAGCATTGCAATATAAACTCATAATTCAGGCTTTCTTTCTCAGAAATGGATGATATATACTCACAATTGTGAGAAATAAAGCCAGAATTGCAATATAAACTCATAATTCAGGCTTTCTTTCTAAGAAATTGGTGATATAACCTAGCAATTGTGAGCAATAAAGCCAGAATTGCAATATAAACTCATAATTCAGGCTTTTTTTCTCAAAAATGGATAACATAAACTCACAATTGTGAGAAATAAAGCCAGAATTGCAATATAAACTCATAATTCAGGCGTTCTTTCTCAGAAATGGATGATATATACTCACTATTGTGAGAAATAAAGACAGAATTGCAATATAAACTCATAATTCAGGCTTTCTTTCTCAGAAATGGATGATATAACCTAGCAATTGTGAGCAATAAAGCCAGAATTGCAATATAAACTCATAATTCAGGCTTTCTTTCTCAAAAATGGATAACATAAACTCACAATTGTGAGAAATAAAGCCAGAATTGCAATATAAACTCATAATTCAGGCTTTCTTTCACAAAAATGGATAACATAAACTCACAATTGTGAGAAATAAAGCCAGAATTGCAATATAAACTCATAATTCAGGCTTTCTTTCTCAAAAATGGATGATATATTCTCACAATTGTGAGAAATAAAGCCAGAATTGCAATATAAACTCACAATTCAGGCTTTCTTTCTCAGAAATGGATGATATATACTCACAATTGTGAGCAATAAAGCCAGAATTGCAATTTAAACTCATATTTCCGGCTTTCTTTCTCAAAAATGGATGATATATACTCACAATTGTGAGAAATAAAGCCAGAATTGCAATATAAACTCACAATTCAAGCTTTCTTTCTCAAAAATGGATAACTTAAACTCAGAATTGTGAGAAATAAAGCCAGAATTGCAATATAAACTCACAATTCAGGCTTTCTTTCTCAAAAATGGATAATTTAAACTCACAATTGTGAGAAATGAAGCCAGAATTGCAATATAAACTCATAATTCAGGCTTTCTTTCTCAAAAATGGATAACATAAACTCACTATTGTGAGAAATAAAGCCAGAATTGCAATATAAACTCATAATTCAGGCTTTCCTTCTCAGAAATGTATTATATATACTCACAATTGTCAGAAATAAAGCCAGAATTGCAATATAAACTCACAATTCAGGCTTTCTTTCTCAAAAATGGATAACTTAAACTCACAATTGTGAGAAATAAAGCCAGAATTGCAATATAAACTCACAATTCAGGCTTCCTTTCTCAAAAATGGATAACTTAAACTGACAATTGTGAGAAATAAAGCCAAAATTGCAATATAAACTCATAATTCAGGCTTTCTTTTTTTTTTTAAAGATTTGTTTTTATTAACATAATTACTTACAAGATGTAAATAGAGTGTACAATGGATCTACAGTTTGTTACATTACTTACATCCTAAGTACAAAGAATGAAAATTTTCAAATTTTGAACATCAGAAAATAAATAAAAATAAATAAAATAAACAAAATCAAAACTAAACAAAAACAAATATTACACAAACATTTCCCATCCCACCCCCCACCCTCTTCCCTTGTATTTTTGTCAGTTTCTTTTCATTTATATATCTTAGTAGTCTATACAGTTTATACATATCCATCTGTATACTCACATACTTAAACCTACACATTATTCACAATAAATGCATCAGTGAGGAAGTTATACAACATAGATCTGCAGAGGGCTAATTTGAAGCCGATCCAGGAGGGCTCATATCAGCATGGACAGTCAAGTCTAGAGAAGGCAAAATGTCCATGAAAGGGCCCCAGATTTCTCTAAAGGCTGCATGCTTCCCTCTCACATTATACAATATTTTTTCGGGTGTGCAGTAAGATACAAGCTCATTAATCCAATGTTTTACTAGCGGTGAATTTTCAGATTTCCAATTGATCAGAATACATTTTTTAACTGCTGTGCTCGCCAGTAAAATAAAGTATTTTTTGTAGTAGTTCACATTAATAGAGCTTGTATCCCCCAGGATCCATAGTTTTGGGTCCTTTTCAATTTGACTTCCTATTACCCTTGATGTTAAGTCAATGACACGTTTCCATAATTCTTCTATCACTGGGCAACTCCATAGCTGGTATATAAGATCACCATCAATCATTTTACATCTCTGACATTTGGAAGAAATGTTGCTGTCAATTTTATGTAACCTGTACGGAGTGTAGTATGTCCTATGGAATATATTAAATTGAATTTGCCTGTGTTTTGTGGAGGTTAGTACAGTCTGTGCTTGTTCCAATAGATGACACCAATCTGCCTCCTCATAAGTACAGTCTAGGTCTTTCTCCCATTTCCCTTTTGTAGATTTTTTATCATAAATCGGTAACTTTCCATTGATGATACCATATATAGAAGATATTATTCCTTTTGTTGATCTGTGTAAATTATTACATAGGTGGAATTCAAGAGGAGTTTCTTTCGGGATATATGGGAATGTTTCTTTGGATTTCTCCTTAACCCAGTCTCTAATTTGTAGGAATTTGAAGAAACTTTCTTTGGGAAGGTTGAATTTTTCATTTAGTTGTTGGAAGTTAGCAAGAGTATCATCAATGTATAAGTCAGCCACTGTGTGGATTTCTCTTTCCTTCCAACCCCGTAACATTGAGTCAGCTAGATGGTGTGAGAGGTTGGGATTACCCCACAAAGGTGCTCTTCTAAGAAAAGAAATATTTGTGTCGAGAAGTGAATGAGATTCTTGCCAAGCAGCAAATGTATTCAATATTATTAAGTTATTTGTGAGTGCAGTTAAACATTTTTTTGTGCCTATGAATGGAATATCCTTTAAAGCCATAGATTTCATCTCATGTTGTTCTATTGGGACCCATCTAACTTCACTGTTCTCTGCATGCAGCCAGATCCAAATCGATCTGTACTGAGAAGCAAGGTAATAATTCCTAAAATTTGGTAAGTTGAGTCCTCCCCTTGAATATGGAGCCTGTAGAGAGATGAGTTTGACCCTGGGGTTTTTTCTTTGCCATATAAAAGGAGTTAAAAGCTTGTTAAGTTCTTTGAAAAAACTTTTGGGAACATTAATCGGAAGACATTGAAATAAGTACGTAAACTTGGGTAAAATGCTCATTTTAATAGTATTAATTCTTCCTATGAGAGACAGAGGAAGATCAATCCATCTTTGAAGGTTAAGTTTAGTTTGTTCCAATAGCTTTATATAATTATGTTTAAATATATGCTCATTTGATTTACCAATTTGTATACCCAAATATTTGAAACCAATGCTGCACCATTTTAATGGGCCAGTGAGTGCTCTAATATTATTGTCCTGTATTTTCAGTGGTAAAATCTCACTTTTACCGTAATTTAATGTATATCCTGAGACTGCACTATATTCTTTGAGGCATTTCAACAGAGGAAGGACCGATGCTTGTGGATCAGTTATATATAATAAGAGATCATCTGCATACAGAGAAAGTTTATGTTCACTTGTGCCAAATTTAATTCCTGCTATGGAGGTGTTAGAGCGTATGGCGATGGCTAATGGTTCGATAGCGAGTGCAAAGAGCAGGGGGGAGCTTGGACAGCCTTGCCTGCACCCTCTGGATAGTGAGAAAGTGTTAGACAGAATGTCATTTGTTAAAATATTGGCTTTGGGGGCATTAAATGTGTTTTAACGTATTGAGTAAATTTCTCTCCAAAGCCCATAGCCTCTAGAGTCCGAAATAAAAAGCTTGGTTCAATCCTGTCAAATGCTTTGTTTGCATCCATAGACATTATTAGCATAGGATTTTGATTTTTTTGAGCAGTGTTCAGTATGTGTAGCAGTCGCCGCACATTGTCTGCTCCGTATCTGTTTTTAACGAAGCCTGTTTGGTCAGCATGAATTATCTTTGGAATAACATCTTCCAGTCTTAGAGCAATTAATTTGGATAATATCTTATAATCTGCATTTAAGAGGCTGAGGGGTCTGTATGAGTCACATTTCTGTTTGTCCTTGCCCGGTTTTGGAAGCAGTGTGATTGTTGCAATTTCCAATGAGTCTGGTAATTTTTTATTTTCTAGAGCTTCTGTAATCATGTTCGCGAGTGGGGTTAATAATTTTTTTGAAAAGGCCTTATAATACTCGACAGGGAAGCCGTCTGGCCCGGGAGTCTTGTTATTTTGTAAAGAATTAATAGCTTTGAATACCTCCATTTCTGATATATCTGCATCTAGTAGATCTCTGTCCTCATCTTGCAATTTGGGAAGGGTTATTCCATCCATGAACCTTTTTGCTCCAATATTTTCAGCATCCTGCCCAGTTTTATATAAATTTTCGTAAAATTGTTTGAATTCTGCATTAATGGATGGTGAGTTATCAAGGAGTCTGCCGTCCTCGGTTAATATTGAGTGTATAAATTTATCAGATGTTTCCTTTTTAATTTGCCATGCCAAGAGTTTACTTGTTTTGTTTCCGAATTCATAATAGTGATATCTAGTTCTGGCCATAGCTGCTTCCTCTTTGCTGGTACATAGATTATTATACTGCATCCTTGTTTTTTTTAGTGTATTAAGGTGTTCTTCCTTTTTGGTGGCAATGTATTCCTGTTCCTGCTTTTTAATATCTCTTTCCAATTTGGTGAGTCTCTCTCTAATTTGTTTTACCTTGTGGGCACTGTATGATAAAATATGGCCTCTCATGTAGGCTTTAAGAGCTTCCCAAATGTTGGCATGCGAGGAGGAATTTGCATTGGCATCAAGAAATATTTCAATATTGGTAGTCATATATGAAATAAACTCAGGATCTTTCAACATGTAATTTTTAAATCTCCACCTGCGGGTTGTGGGTTGCGGAATATCAGCCATCCATGAGAGTTTTATGGGATTATGATCTGAGAAGGTAGCTGGTAGATAGGAGCATTCTATAACTGTAGCTATCATACCTTGTGGCATTAAGAACATGTCAATTCTAGAGTGTGTATTATGGGTAGGTGAAAAGAAAGAGAAATCCCTCTGGTTTGGATTAAGATTTCGCCACACGTCAATTATGCCTATATCTTTCATACCCTGGTTTAGTGCTGTTGCTGCCTTTGATAGTAAAGATGTTTTGGGTAGTGATCGATCCAAAAGAGGATTTAAAACCAGATTGAAGTCTCCTCCCACAACACATTGACCCCCAATTGTAGCCAGTTTCATAATCAGATTGTTAAAGAACAACGGGTCATCATAATTGGGCCCATATATATTCACTAAGGATATCTTGTTCCTATTTATTTCACAATCTACAAGTAAAAATCTGCCGTTTTGATCCTTTTCAACCGAATTTAATTTAAAGTTCAAGTGCTTATTAATGAGCAAAGCAACACCTCTTGCTTTTGAGGAGAAAGAGGAGTAGAAAACATTACCAACCCAGTCTCTGCACAGTTTTAGATGCTGTTGGCTCTCTTGGATAAATGCAATGTCTACCTTTTGCCTCTTCAAATATGTCAACATTTTCTTCCTATTAATTGGTGAGTTGATCCCTCTTATTCCAAGATATACATGTTAGTTTACCCATAATATACATTTTTCGTGTAGATGTCTCCGAAGGATAATTATCATTCTAATCTGAGGCTCTGAGGATGTCTGGATGAATTCCTGCATTAGGGGTAGTAAAATAATAAACATGTGTACAGTATAATGATAAGACTGAATCTGAACCTGAGAATAATCTGGATTATGTGAGTAAGAAGAAATTTGAGTTTTAGTGAGAAACCATACAAAACCCCAAAACATTAAAGTAAAAACCCGCCTAATAAAACCCTTGTAACTAAAACACATTAGGTAGGTAACGTTAACTCTCTTAAGCAACAGGTGTGGCTCCAGCAACTGCTGTCAATTAAACACTGGCCACTCATAACAGTTTGTATAGGAACGTTTGCAATTTTACAATATTTGAAATAAGGCAGAAATATGCAAGTTATAGAAAAAAAAAAATGAAAACTATAATCCAATTCTACCATTCTGATATAAACCATAACATCATGTAGATTAGCTTGCACGTAGGTTCCACAGTTTATCATCAGTCAATGTCTCCGTTATTTTAAACATTTTAAGATGACCGTATTCGACTATTATGTCGTAGCTTGAATCACAGCACTTCTCATCAGCGTTTATAACGATGGACTGTGTACTGCTGTCACTTTGATTAGTTTTAATACTCACTTGGAATGTCTTTCAAAAAGCGTTGCACTTCTGCTGGAGTGGAGAAAAACTTAACTGTTTCCAGATACTTGATGCGAAGCTGGGCTGGGTAGATCAGCGCGTATTCCACTCCCTTCTCTCGCAATATCCTCTTCACATCACGGAACTCATCTCTCCTTCGCTGCAGGTCTGCGCTGTAATCTGGGTAGAATGATATCCTTTTGTTCTCGTATGTCAACTCTCCTTTACTTCTGGCCAGTCGAAGGGTTTTTTCTTTGTCTCTGAAGTTCAGGAATTTGGCGATGATGGGCCGCGGTCTATCAAACTTCTTCCCGATGCGATGTGCTCTTTCCAAAGTGACAGGTGAGGTGAAGTTATCCTTCCCCAGTATTTCCGGTATAAACTTTTCCAAGAATCCCACAGCATCACGACCCTCTGCTTGTTCCGGCACATTTATTATCCTAATGTTAGACCTCCTGCTGCGGTTTTCCAAGTCGTCAGTTTTGTCTTTGAGGTGCGTTATCAATTTCTCCATTTCGCCAACAAGGTCGCGCGCATCATTGATATTATCTTCATTAGTACTAACTCGTGTCTGTATCTCCTCAACCTGTTCCGCCAGCGTAGAGAGTGAAGACTCGATTTTCGTTAATGTTGTTTGTATGTCGGCTGTTTTCTTGTCAATATGCTTTGTGAGGTCGTCTTTAGTTTCTTGAATGGCCAGGAGAAGTTTGCTGAAGGATGTTTCTTTTTCCCCGTCCGCCATGTTTCCTGTGGTTACCGCGTGCAGGTGCCGTGGAGTTTGAGTTGTGGCTTTCTTTTGCTTTTTATGTCGAAAGTTGTAGCTTGCCATACAAAGGTGATCTTAATAGCTTTGCCTCTTGCAAACAAATTAAATTGATGGTTAAATCAGGATAAAGGCAGATGCTAGGTGCCACTACCGAGAGCTCACGAACACACGTCTGCACTCATCCGCTGCATCATTTTTTTGTTCATAATTCAGGCTTTCTTTCTCAGAAATGGATGATATATACTCACAATTGTGAGAAATAAAGCCAGAATTGCAATATGAACTCATAATTCAGGCTTTCTTTCTCAGAAATTGGTGATATAACCTAGCAATTGTGAGCAATAAAGCCAGAATTGCAATATAAACTCATAATTCAGGCTTTCTTTCTCAAAAATGGATAACATAAACTCACAATTGTGAGAAATAAAGCCAGAATTGCAATATAAACTCATAATTCAGGCTTTCTTTCTCAGAAATGGATGATATGTACTCACTATTGTGAGAAATAAAGCCAGAATTGCAATATAATTTTTATAATTCAGGCTTTCTTTCTCAGAAATGGGTGATATATATAATCACTATTGTGAGAAATAAAGTGAGAATTGCAATATAAATTCATAATTCAGGCTTTCATTCTCAAAAATGGATAACAAACTCACAATTGTGAGAAATAAAGCCAGAATTGCAATATAAAATCATAATTCAGACTTTCTTTCTCAAAAATGGATAACATAAACTCACAATTGTGAGAAATAAAGCCAGAATTGCAAAATAAACTCATAATTCAGGCTTTCTTTCTCAGAAATGCATCACATATACCCACAATTGTGAGAAATAAAGCCAGAATTGCAATATAAACTCATAATTTAGGCTTTCTTTCTCAGAAATGGATGATATAACCTAGCAATTGTGAGCAATAAAGCCAGAATTGCAATATAAACTCATAATTCAGGCTTTCTTTCTCAAAAATGGATAACTTAAACTCACAATTATGAGAAATAAAGCCAGAATTGCAATATAAACTCATAATTCAGGCTTTCTTTCTCAAAAATGGATAACTTAAACTCACAATTGTGAGAAATAAAGCCAGAATTGCAATATAAACTCAGAATTCAGGCTTTCTTTCTTAGAAATCGTGATATATACTCACAATTGTGAGAAATAAAGCCAGAATTGCAATATTAACTCACAATTCAGGCTTTCTTTCTCAAAAATGGATAACATAAACTCACTATTGTGAGAAATAAAGCCAGATTTGCAATATAATTTTTATAATTCAGGCTTTCTTTCTCAGAAATGGGTGATATATGCTCACAATTGTGAGAAATTAAGCCAGAATTGCAAAATAAACTCATAATTCAGGCTTTCTTTCTCAGAAATGGATGATATATACTCACAATTGTGAGAAATAAAGCCAGAATTGCAATATAAACTCATAATTCAGGCTTTCTTTCTCAGAAATGGATGATATAACCTAGCAATTGTGAGCAATAATGCCAGAATTGCAATATAAACTCATAATCCAGGCTTTCTTTCTCAAAAATGGATAACATAAACTCACAATTGTGAGAAATAAAGCCAGAATTGCAATATAAACTCATAATTCAGGCTTTCTTTCACAAAAATGGATAACATAAACTCACAATTGTGAGAAATAAAGCCAGAATTGCAATATAAACTCATAATTCAGGCTTTCTTTCTCAAAAATGGATGATATATTCTCACAATTGTGAGAAATAAAGCCAGAATTGCAATATAAACTCACAATTCAGGCTTTCTTTCTCAGAAATGGATGATATATACTCACAATTGTGAGCAATAAAGCCAGAATTGCAATTTAAACTCATATTTCCGGCTTTCTTTCTCAAAAATGGATGATATATACTCACAATTGTGAGAAATAAAGCCAGAATTGCAATATAATTTTTATAATTCAGGCTTTCTTTCTCAGAAATGGATAACTTAAACTCACAATTGTGAGACATAAAGCAAGAATTGCAATATAAACTCACAATTCAGGCTTTCTTTCTCAAAAATGGATAACTTAAACTCACAATTGTGAGAAATAAAGCCAGAATTGCAATATAAACTCACAATTCAGGCTTTCTTTCTCAAAAATGGATAACTTTAACTCACAATTGTGAGAAATGAAGCCAGAATTGCAATATAAACTCATAATTCAGGCTTTCTTTCTCAAAAATGGATAACATAAACTCACTATTGTGAGAAATAAAGCCAGAATTGCAATGTAATTTTTATAATTCAGGCTTTCTTTCTCAGAAATGGGAGATATATATATACTCACTATTGTCAGTCCCTCCAGAAAAACGCGATTATGCGATCGCATGATTCCATGCATAATCAGCCAAAGTCCGCATAATTATGCGGGGGACGCATTTTTTCAAATACGCCGCACTTTCGCCGCATAAATTGCAGATTTCCGCGCGCGAAATATGCGGGCTTGCATGATTTCATAATCCCATTTCCGTTTGGGTCTTTGTCTTCGTTCTTTCGAGTACTATTGTGGTCGCGCGTTGCCGCGACGTTCTGTCTTGCCTCACTTCATTTTCGCCTGCCTGACCAGTCCACATCAAGTGAACTGGACATCGGGAGATTGTGAGACCCGAATATTAATCCGTGTGGCCGTTTGGCCATCCCCGCACTGTTTCAACTGGAGGACTGTGTTTATGGGGTTCGTATGGTACCATTAGATTGTTGTGTGGATGAAATTATAAATTGATGTGAGTGGTTTGAGTGTGGTCTGTTTGTTTATTGTTGGAAGCGTGTGCGAGTGTGTATATGTACGAGTGTGTGAGCGTGAGAAATCGGTACTAAGGGTTGTGAGTTTGCGTGATCTTATGGAGTAAATTTTGTTGTGTGTATATTGTTGATGGACCAGGTGTAATGTGATTGCATCTGTTATTTTGTTGCTTTTCTATTTTTGTTGATCAATTTTTCTTTTTTTTTTTGTGTTTATTGATTTGATTTGATTTATGGTCATTTGATTTTTTTTTTTTTTTTTCGTGTTTAGTTGATTTTGACTTATGACTATTTGATTGTATTCTTTTTTTGTGTGTGTGTGCTTATTGATTTGTGTCAATTTGATGTTGATTTTGTTAATTTTGTTGGACGGGCTAAGGAGTGCTGACCACTCTAGGTCCATGTTAATGGGTACCCTTGTTCACTGAGTGATTTGGTTCTTCTGATTTTTACACGTGTCATCTGAATACACGTGTGTTTGTGGTGAAATGAGTACATTAGTGTACGTTTAAAGTGCGTAGTGAAGTGGAATTGGGGTAGGTTGGTTATTTCTCCTTGCCATCTGATGTGTTACTTTTGATTTGTCTAATTTGTTTATTTTTTTGTTTTGATTTGCAAGCCATATTAACCCCTTGTGTCCTAAATTGTGTCTGTGTGTTTAGCTTTTATCCCAGTAATAATAAAATATTGTATCTTTTTTTCTATATTCACGTCTCTGCTCTATTCTTGTGGGAACAGACCTGGGTGTCTTTGACCATTATTTCCCTGGGAGAGATTCCCAGGGTGGAGTAGTCGATGTTATAATTATAATTGAGTCCAGAATAACGAAATTCACCCCTTACGGTGCTACATCTGGCAATAAGGGTGTTGAGGAATCACTTTTTTCTCTCTTTTTCATCAAACCACAGTTTTTGCAAGTTCCCGCAGTTTTTGCAAGTTCCCGCAATTTCATCGCATAAAATTGCATAAATATCCCGCATATTCAATCGCATTTTTTAAGAAAACGTGCCGCATAATCAAGGATTTTTGCCCCCAACAATCACAAAAAAACGCCGCGTTTTTCTGGAGGGACTGAATTATTGTGAGAAATAAAGCCAGAATTGCAATATAAACTCATAATTCAGGCTTTCTTTCTCAAAAATGGATAACATAAACTCACAATTGTGAGAAATAAAGCCAGAATTGCAATATAAACTCATAATTCAGGCTTTCTTTCTCAGAAATGTATTATATATACTCACAATTGTCAGAAATAAAGCCAGAATTGCAATATAATTTTTATAATTCAGGCTTTCTTTCTCAGAAATGGGTGATATATATACTCACAATTGTGAGAAATAAAGCCAGAATTGCAATATAAACTCACAATTCAGGCTTTCTTTCTCAAAAATGGATAACTTAAACTCACAATTGTGAGAAATAAAGCCAGAATTGCAATATAAACTCACAATTCAGGCTTTCTTTCTCAAAAATGGATAACTTAAACTCACAATTGTGAGAAATAAAGCCAGAATTGCAATATAAACTCACAATTCAGGCTTCCTTTCTCAAAAATGGATAACTTAAACTCACAATTGTGAGAAATAAAGCCTGAATTGCAATATAAACTCATAATTCAGGCTTTCTTTCTCAGAAATGGATGATATATACTCACAATTGTGAGAAATAAAGCCAGAATTGCAATATGAACTCATAATTCAGGCTTTCTTTCTCAGAAATTGGTGATATAACCTAGCAATTGTGAGCAATAAAGCCAGAATTGCAATATAAACTCATAATTCAGGCTTTCTCTCTCAAAAATGGATAACATAAACTCACAATTGTGAGAAATAAAGCCAGAATTGCAATATAAACTCATAACTCAGGCTTTCTTTCTCAGAAATGGATGATATATACTCACTATTGTGAGAAATAAAGCCAGAATTGCAATATAATTTTTATAATTCAGGCTTTCTTTCTCAGAAATGGGTGATATATATAATCACTATTGTGAGAAATAAAGCGAGAATTGCAATATAAATTCATAATTCAGGCTTTCATTCTCAAAAATGGATAACAAACTCACAATTGTGAAAAATAAAGCCAGAATTGCAATATAAACTCATAATTCAGGCTTTCTTTCACAAAAATGGATAACATAAACTCACAATTGTGAGAAATAAAGCCAGAATTGCAATAAAAAATCATAATTCAGGCTTTCTTTCTCAAAAATGGATAACATAAACTCACAATTGTGAGAAATAAAGCCAGAATTGCAAAATAAACTCATAATTCAGGCTTTCTTTCTCAGAAATGCATCAAATATACCCACAATTGTGAGAAATAAAGCCAGGATTGCAATATAAACTCATAATTTAGGCTTTCTTTCTCAGAAATGGATGATATAACCTAGCAATTGTGAGCAATAAAGCCAGAATTGCAATATAAACTCATAATTCAGGCTTTCTTTCTCAAAAATGGATAACTTAAACTCACAATTGTGAGAAATAAAGCCAGAATTGCAATATAAACTCATAATTCAGGCTTTCTTTCTCAAAAATGGATAACTTAAACTCACAATTGTGAGAAATAAAGCCAGAATTGCAATATAAACTCATAATTCAGGCTTTCTTTCTCAAAAATGGATAACTTAAACTCACAATTGTGAGAAATAAAGCCAGAATTGCAATATAAACTCATAATTCAGGCTTACTTTCTTAGAAATCGGTGATATATACTCACAATTGTGAGAAATAAAGCCAGAATTGCAATATTAACTCACAATTCAGGCTTTCTTTCTCAAAAATGGATAACATAAACTCACTATTGTGAGAAATAAAGCCAGATTTGCAATATAATTTTTATAATTCAGGCTTTCTTTCTCAGAAATGGATGATATAACCTAGCAATTGTGAGCAATAAAGCCAGAATTGCAATATAAACTCATAATTCAGGCTTTCTTTCTCAAAAATGGATAACATAAACTCACAATTGTGAGAAATAAAGCCAGAATTGCAATATAAACTCATAATTCAGGCTTTCTTTCACAAAAATGGATAACATAAACTCACAATTGTGAGAAATAAAGCCAGAATTGCAATATAAACTCATAATTTAGGCTTTCTTTCTCAGAAATGGATGATATATACTCACAATTGTGAGCAATAAAGCCAGAATTGCAATTTAAACTCATATTTCCGGCTTTCTTTCTCAAAAATGGATGATATATACTCACAATTGTGAGAAATAAAGCCAGAATTGCAATATAATTTTTATAATTCAGGCTTTCTTTCTCAGAAATGGATAACTTAAACTCACAATTGTGAGAAATAAAGCAAGAATTGCAATATAAACTCACAATTCAGGCTTTCTTTCTCAAAAATTGATAACTTAAACTCACAATTGTGAGAAATAAAGCCAGAATTGCAATATAAACTCACAATTCAGGCTTTCTTTCTCAAAAATGGACAACTTAAACTCACAATTGTGAGAAATGAAGCCAGAATTGCAATATAAACTCATAATTCAGGCTTTCTTTCTCAAAAATGGATATCATAAACTCACTATTGTGAGAAATAAAGCCAGAATTGCAATATAATTTTTATAATTCAGGCTTTCTTTCTCAGAAATGGGAGATATATATACTCACTATTGTGAGAAATAAAGCCAGAATTGCAATATAAACTCATAATTCAGGCTTTCTTTCTCAAAAATGGATAACATAAACTCACAATTGTGAGAAATAAAGCCAGAATTGCAATATAAACTCATAATTCAGTCTTTCCTTCTCAGAAATGTATTATATATACTCACAATTGTCAGAAATAAAGCCAGAATTGCAATATAATTTTTATAATTCAGGCTTTCTTTCTCAGAAATGGGTGATATATATACTCACAATTGTGAGAAATAAAGCCAGAATTGCAATATGAACTCACAATTCAGGCTTTCTTTCTCAGAAATGGGTGATATATATACTCACAATTGTCAGAAATAAAGCCAGAATTGCAATATAATTTTTATAATTCAGGCTTCCTTTCTCAAAAATGGATGATATATACTCACAATTGTGAGAAATAAAGCCAGAATTGCAATATGAACTCATAATTCAGGCTTTCTTTCTCAGAAATTGGTGATATAACCTAGCAATTGTGAGCAATAAAGCCAGAATTGCAATATAAACTCATAATTCAGGCTTTCTTTCTCAAAAATGGATAACATAAACTCACAATTGTGAGAAATAAAGCCAGAATTTCAATATAAACTTATAATTCAGGCTTTCTTTCTCAGAAATGGATGATATATACTCACAATTGTGAGCAATAAAGCCAGAATTGCAATTTAAACTCATATTTCCGGCTTTCTTTCTCAAAAATGGATGATATATACTCACAATTGTGAGAAATAAAGCCAGAATTGCAATATAATTTTTATAATTCAGGCTTTCTTTCTCAGAAATGGATAACTTAAACTCACAATTGTGAGAAATAAAGCAAGAATTGCAATATAAACTCACAATTCAGGCTTTCTTTCTCAAAAATTGATAACTTAAACTCACAATTGTGAGAAATAAAGCCAGAATTGCAATATAAACTCACAATTCAGGCTTTCTTTCTCAAAAATGGACAACTTAAACTCACAATTGTGAGAAATGAAGCCAGAATTGCAATATAAACTCATAATTCAGGCTTTCTTTCTCAAAAATGGATAACATAAACTCACTATTGTGAGAAATAAAGCCAGAATTGCAATATAATTTTTATAATTCAGGCTTTCTTTCTCAGAAATGGGAGATATATATACTCACTATTGTGAGAAATAAAGCCAGAATTGCAATATAAACTCATAATTCAGGCTTTCTTTCTCAAAAATGGATAACATAAACTCACAATTGTGAGAAATAAAGCCAGAATTGCAATATAAACTCATAATTCAGTCTTTCCTTCTCAGAAATGTATTATATATACTCACAATTGTCAGAAATAAAGCCAGAATTGCAATATAATTTTTATAATTCAGGCTTTCTTTCTCAGAAATGGGTGATATATATACTCACAATTGTGAGAAATAAAGCCAGAATTGCAATATGAACTCACAATTCAGGCTTTCTTTCTCAGAAATGGGTGATATATATACTCACAATTGTCAGAAATAAAGCCAGAATTGCAATATAATTTTTATAATTCAGGCTTCCTTTCTCAAAAATGGATGATATATACTCACAATTGTGAGAAATAAAGCCAGAATTGCAATATGAACTCATAATTCAGGCTTTCTTTCTCAGAAATTGGTGATATAACCTAGCAATTGTGAGCAATAAAGCCAGAATTGCAATATAAACTCATAATTCAGGCTTTCTTTCTCAAAAATGGATAACATAAACTCACAATTGTGAGAAACAAAGCCAGAATTTCAATATAAACTTATAATTCAGGCTTTCTTTCTCAGAAATGGATGATATATACTCACTATTGTGAGAAATAAAGCCAGAATTGCAATATAATTTTTATAATTCAGGCTTTCTTTCTCAGAAATGGGTGATATATATAATCACTATTGTGAGAAATAAAGCGAGAATTGCAATATAAATTCATAATTCAGGCTTTCATTCTCAAAAATGGATAACAAACTCACAATTGTGAAAAATAAAGCCAGAATTGCAATATAAACTCATAATTCAGGCTTTCTTTCACAAAAATGGATAACAAACTCACAATTGTGAGAAATAAAGCCAGAATTGCAATATAAAATCATAATTCAGGCTTTCTTTCTCAAAAATGGATAACATAAACTCACAATTGTGAGAAATAAAGCCAGAATTGCAAAATAAACTCATAATTCAGGCTTTCTTTCTCAGAAATGCATCATATATACCCACAATTGTGAGAAATAAAGCCAGAATTGCAATATAAACTCATAATTTAGGCTTTCTTTCTCAGAAATGGATGATATAACCTAGCAATTGTGAGCAATAAAGCCAGAATTGCAATATAAACTCATAATTCAGGCTTTCTTTCTCAAAAATGGATAACTTAAACTCACAATTGTGAGAAATAAAGCCAGAATTGCAATATAAACTCATAATTCAGGCTTTCTTTCTCAAAAATGGATAACTTAAACTCACAATTGTGAGAAATAAAGCCAGAATTGCAATATAAACTCATAATTCAGGCTTTCTTTCTCAAAAATGGATAACTTAAACTCACAATTGTGAGAAATAAAGCCAGAATTGCAATATAAACTCATAATTCAGGCTTTCTTTCTTAGAAATCGTGATATATACTCACAATTGTGAGAAATAAAGCCAGAATTGCAATATTAACTCACAATTCAGGCTTTCTTTCTCAAAAATGGATAACATAAACTCACTATTGTGAGAAATAAAGCCAGATTTGCAATATAATTTTTATAATTCAGGCTTTCTTTCTCAGAAATGGGTGATATATACTCACAATTGTGAGAAATTAAGCCAGAATTGCAAAATAAACTCATAATTCAGGCTTTCTTTCTCAGAAATGGATGATATATACTCACAATTGTGAGAAATAAAGCCAGAATTGCAATATAAACTCATAATTCAGGCTTTCTTTCTCAGCAATGGATGATATAACCTAGCAATTGTGAGCAATAAAGCCAGAATTGCAATATAAACTCATAATTCAGGCTTTCTTTCTTAGAAATCTGTGATATATACTCACAATTGTGAGAAATAAAGCCAGCATTGCAATATAAACTCACAATTCAGGCTTCCTTTCTCAAAAATGGATGATATATACTCACAATTGTGAGAAATAAAGCCAGAATTGCAATATGAACTCATAATTCAGGCTTTCTTTCTCAGAAATTGGTGATATAACCTAGCAATTGTGAGCAATAAAGCCAGAATTGCAATATAAACTCATAATTCAGGCTTTCTTTCTCAAAAATGGATAACATAAACTCACAATTGTGAGAAATAAAGCCAGAATTTCGATATAAACTTATAATTCAGGCTTTCTTTCTCAGAAATGGATGATATATACTCACTATTGTGAGAAATAAAGCCAGAATTGCAATATAATTTTTATAATTCAGGCTTTCTTTCTCAGAAATGGGTGATATATATAATCACTATTGTGAGAAATAAAGCCAGAATTGCAATATAATTTTTATAATTCAGGCTTTCTTTCTCAGAAATGGGTGATATATATAATCACTATTGTGAGAAATAAAGCCAGAATTGCAATATAATTTTTATAATTCAGGCTTTCATTCTCAAAAATGGATAACAAACTCACAATTGTGAAAAATAAAGCCAGAATTGCAATATAAACTCATAATTCAGGCTTTCTTTCACAAAAATGGATAACATAAACTCACAATTGTGAAAAATAAAGCCAGAATTGCAATATAAACTCATAATTCAGGCTTTCTTTCTCAAAAATGGATAACTTAAACTCACAATTGTGAGAAATGAAGCCAGAATTGCAATATAAACTCATAATTCAGGCTTTCTTTCTCAAAAATGGATAACATAAACTCACTATTGTGAGAAATAAAGCCAGAATTGCAATATAAACTCATAATTCAGGCTTTCTTTCTCAAAAATGGATAACATAAACTCACAATTGTGAGAAATAAAGCCAGAATTGCAATATAAACTCATAATTCAGGCTTTCCTTCTCAGAAATGTATTATATATACTCACAATTGTCAGAAATAAAGCCAGAATTGCAATATAATTTTTATAATTCAGGCTTTCTTTCTCAGAAATGGGTGATATATATACTCACAATTGTGAGAAATAAAGCCAGAATTGCAATATAAACTCATAATTCAGGCTTTCTTTCTCAAAAATGGATAACATAAACTCACAATTGTGAGAAATAAAGCCAGAATTTCGATATAAACTTATAATTCAGGCTTTCTTTCTCAGAAATGGATGATATATACTCACTATTGTGAGAAATAAAGCCAGAATTGCAATATAATTTTTATAATTCAGGCTTTCTTTCTCAGAAATGGGTGATATATATAATCACTATTGTGAGAAATAAAGCCAGAATTGCAATATGAACTCATAATTCAGGCTTTCTTTCTCAGAAATTGGTGATATAACCTAGCAATTGTGAGCAATAAAGCCAGAATTGCAATATAAACTCATAATTCAGGCTTTCTTTCTCAAAAATGGATAACATAAACTCACAATTGTGAGAAATAAAGCCAGAATTTCGATATAAACTTATAATTCAGGCTTTCTTTCTCAGAAATGGATGATATATACTCACTATTGTGAGAAATAAAGCCAGAATTGCAATATAATTTTTATAATTCAGGCTTTCTTTCTCAGAAATGGGTGATATATATAATCACTATTGTGAGAAATAAAGCGAGAATTGCAATATAAATTCATAATTCAGGCTTTCATTCTCAAAAATGGATAACAAACTCACAATTGTGAAAAATAAAGCCAGAATTGCAATATAAACTCATAATTCAGGCTTTCTTTCACAAAAATGGATAACATAAACTCACAATTGTGAAAAATAAAGCCAGAATTGCAATATAAACTCATAATTCAGGCTTTCTTTCTCAAAAATGGATAACATAAACTCACAATTGTGAGAAATAAAGCCAGAATTGCAAAATAAACTCATAATTCAGGCTTTCTTTCTCAGAAATGCATCATATATACCCACAATTGTGAGAAATAAAGCCAGAATTGCAATATAAACTCATAATTCAGGCTTTCTTTCTCAGAAATGGAGGATATAACCTAGCAATTGTGAGCAATAAAGCCAGAATTGCAATATAAACTCATAATTCAGGCTTTCTTTCTCAAAAATGGATAACTTAAAATCACAATTGTGAGAAATAAAGCCAGAATTGCAATATAAACTCATAATTCAGGCTTTATTTCTCAGAAATGGATGATATATACTCACAATTGTGAGAAATAAAGCCAGAATTGCAATATTAACTCACAATGCAGGCTTTCTTTCTCAAAAATGGATAACATAAACTCACTATTGTGAGAAATAAAGCCAGATTTGCAATATAATTTTTATAATTCAGGCTTTCTTTATCAGAAATGGGTGATATATACTCACAATTGTGAGAAATTAAGCCAGAATTGCAAAATAAACTCATAATTCAGGCTTTCTTTCTCAGAAATGGATGATATATACTCACAATTGTGAGAAATAAAGCCAGAATTGCAATATAAACTCATAATTCAGGCTTTCTTTCTCAGAAATGGATGATATAACCTAGCAATTGTGAGCAATAAAGCCAGAATTGCAATATAAACTCATAATTCAGGCTTTCTTTCTCAAAAATGGATAACATAAACTCACAATTGTGAGAAATAAAGCCAGAATTGCAATATAAACTCATAATTCAGGCTTTCTTTCTCAAAAATGGATGATATATTCTCACAATTGTGAGAAATAAAGCCAGAATTGCAATATAAACTCACAATTCAGGCTTTCTTTCTCAGAAATGGATGATATATACACACAATTGTGAGCAATAAAGCCAGAATTGCAATTTAAACTCATATTTCCGGCTTTCTTTCTCAAAAATGGATGATATATACTCACAATTGTGAGAAATAAAGCCAGAATTGCAATATAAACTCACAATTCAGGCTTTCTTTCTCAAAAATGGATAACTTAAACTCACAATTGTGAGAAATAAAGCCAGAATTGCAATATAAACTCACAATTCAGGCTTTCTTTCTCAAAAATGGATAACTTAAACTCACAATTGTGAGAAATGAAGCCAGAATTGCAATATAAACTCATAATTCAGGCTTTCTTTCTCAAAAATGGATAACATAAACTCACTATTGTGAGAAATAAAGCCAGAATTGCAATATAAACTCATAATTCAGGCTTTCTTTCTCAAAAATGGATAACATAAACTCACAATTGTGAGAAATAAAGCCAGAATTGCAATATAAACTCATAATTCAGGCTTTCCTTCTCAGAAATGTATTATATATACTCACAATTGTCAGAAATAAAGCCAGAATTGCAATATAATTTTTATAATTCAGGCTTTCTTTCTCAGAAATGGGTGATATATATACTCACAATTGTGAGAAATAAAGCCAGAATTGCAATATAAACTCACAATTCAGGCTTTTTTTCTCAAAAATGGATAACTTAAACTCACAATTGTGAGAAATGAAGCCAGAATTGCAATATAAACTCACAATTCAGGCTTCCTTTCTCAAAAATAGATAACTTAAACTGACAATTGTGAGAAATAAAGCCAGAATTGCAATATAAACTCATAATTCAGGCTTTCTTTCTCAGAAATGGATGATATATACTCACAATTGTGAGAAATATAGCCAGAATTGCAATATGAACTCATAATTCAGGCTTTCTTTCTCAGAAATTGGTGATATAACCTAGCAATTGTGAGCAATAAAGCCAGAATTGCAATGTAAACTCATAATTCAGGCTTTCTTTCTCAAAAATGGATAACATAAACTCACAATTGTGAGAAATAAAGCCAGAATTGCAATATAAACTCATAATTCAGGCTTTCTTTCTCAGAAATGGATGATATGTACTCACTATTGTGAGAAATAAAGCCAGAATTGCAATATAATTTTTATAATTCAGGCTTTCTTTCTCAGAAATGGGTGATATATATAATCACTATTGTGAGAAATAAAGCGAGAATTGCAATATAAATTCATAATTCAGGCTTTCATTCTCAAAAATGGATAACAAACTCACAATTGTGAGAAATAAAGCCAGAATTGCAATATAAAATCATAATTCAGGCTTTCTTTCTCAGAAATGGATAACATAAACTCACAATTGTGAGAAATAAAGCCAGAATTGCAAAATAAACTCATAATTCAGGCTTTCTTTCTCAGAAATGCATCATATATACCCACAATTGTGAGAAATAAAGCCAGAATTGCAATATAAACTCATAATGTAGGCTTTCTTTCTCAGAAATGGATGATATAACCTAGCAATTGCGAGCAAAAAAGCCAGTATTGCAATATAAACTCATAATTCAGGCTTTCTTTCTCAAAAATGGATAACTTAAACTCACAATTGTGAGAAATAAAGCCAGTATTGCAATATAAACTCATAATTCAGGCTTTCTTTCTCAAAAATGGATAACTTAAACTCACAATTGTGAGAAATAAAGCCAGAATTGCAATATAAACTCATAATTCAGGCTTTCTTTCTCAAAAATGGATAACTTAAACTCACAATTGTGAGAAATAAAGCCAGAATTGCAATATAAACTCATAATTCAGGCTTTCTTTCTTAGAAATCGTGATATATACTCACAATTGTGAGAAATAAAGCCAGAATTGCAATATTAACTCACAATTCAGGCTTTCTTTCTCAAAAATGGATAACATAAACTCACTATTGTGAGAAATAAAGCCAGATTTGCAATATCATTTTTATAATTCAGGCTTTCTTTCTCAGAAATGGGTGATATATGCTCACAATTGTGAGAAATTAAGCCAGAATTGT
This sequence comes from Garra rufa, assembly GCF_049309525.1. NCBI lineage: Eukaryota > Metazoa > Chordata > Actinopteri > Cypriniformes > Cyprinidae > Garra > Garra rufa. The sequence continues at coordinate 16,787,351 of NW_027394276.1, forward strand.
AAAATAAACTCATAATTCAGGCTTTCTTTCTCAGAAATGGATGATATATACTCACAATTGTGAGAAATAAAGCCAGAATTGCAATATTAACTCATAATTCAGGCTTTCTTTCTCAGAAATGGATGATATAACCTAGCAATTGTGAGCAATAAAGCCAGAATTGCAATATAAACTCATAATTCAGGCTTTCTTTCTCAAAAATGGATAACATAAACTCACAATTGTGAGAAATAAAGCCAGAATTGCAATATAAACTCATAATTCAGGCTTTCTTTCACAAAAATGGATAACATAAACTCACAATTGTGAGAAATAAAGCCAGAATTGCAATATAAACTCATAATTCAGGCTTTCTTTCTCAAAAATGGATGATATATTCTCACAATTGTGAGAAATAAAGCCAGAATTGCAATATAAACTCACAATTCAGGCTTTCTTTCTCAGAAATGGATGATATATACTCACAATTGTGAGCAATAAAGCCAGAATTGCAATTTAAACTCATATTTCCGGCTTTCTTTCTCAAAAATGGATTATATATACTCACAATTGTGAGAAATAAAGCCAGAATTGCAATATAATTTTTATAATTCAGGCTTTCTTTCTCAGAAATGGATAACTTAAACTCACAATTGTGAGAAATAAAGCAAGAATTGCAATATAAACTCACAATTCAGGCTTTCTTTCTCAAAAATGGATAACTTAAACTCACAATTGTGAGAAATAAAGCCAGAATTGCAATATAAACTCACAATTCAGGCTTTCTTTCTCAAAAATGGATAACTTAAACTCACAATTGTGAGAAATGAAGCCAGAATTGCAATATAAACTCATAATTCAGGCTTTCTTTCTCAAAAATGGATAACATAAACTCACTATTGTGAGAAATAAAGCCAGAATTGCAATATAATTTTTATAATTCAGGCTTTCTTTCTCAGAAATGGGAGATATATATACTCACTATTGTGAGAAATAAAGCCAGAATTGCAATATAAACTCATAATTCAGGCTTTCTTTCTCAAAAATGGATAACATAAACTCACAATTGTGAGAAATAAAGCCAGAATTGCAATATAAACTCATAATTCAGGCTTTCTTTCTCAGAAATGTATTATATATACTCACAATTGTCAGAAATAAAGCCAGAATTGCAATATAATTTTTATAATTCAGGCTTTCTTTCTCAGAAATGGGTGATATATATACTCACAATTGTGAGAAATAAAGCCAGAATTGCAATATAAACTCACAATTCAGGCTTCCTTTCTCAAAAATGGATAACTTAAACTCACAATTGTGAGAAATAAAGCCAGAATTGCAATATAAACTCATAATTCAGGCTTTCTTTCTCAGAAATGGATGATATATACTCACAATTGTGAGAAATAAAGCCAGAATTGCAATATGAACTCATAATTCAGGCTTTCTTTCTCAGAAATTGGTGATATAACCTAGCAATTGTGAGCAATAAAGCCAGAATTGCAATATAAACTCATAATTCAGGCTTTCTTTCTCAAAAATGGATAACAAACTCAAAATTGTGAAAAATAAAGCCAGAATTGCAATATAAACTCATAATTCAGGCTTTCTTTCACAAAAATGGATAACATAAACTCACAATTGTGAGAAATAAAGCCAGAATTGCAATATAAAATCATAATTCAGGCTTTCTTTCTCAAAAATGGATAACATAAACTCACAATTGTGAGAAATAAAGCCAGAATTGCAAAATAAACTCATAATTCAGGCTTTCTTTCTCAGAAATGCATCAAATATACCCACAATTTTGAGAAATAAAGCCAGGATTGCAATATAAACTCATAATTTAGGCTTTCTTTCTCAGAAATGGATGATATAACCTAGCAATTGTGAGCAATAAAGCCAGAATTGCAATATAAACTCATAATTCAGGCTTTCTTTCTCAAAAATGGATAACTTAAACTCACAATTGTGAGAAATAAAGCCAGAATTGCAATATAAACTCATAATTCAGGCTTTCTTTCTCAAAAATGGATAACTTAAAATCACAATTGTGAGAAATAAAGCCAGAATTGCAATATAAACTCATAATTCAGGCTTTATTTCTCAGAAATGGATGATATATACTCACAATTGTGAGAAATAAAGCCAGAATTGCAATATTAACTCACAATGCAGGCTTTCTTTCTCAAAAATGGATAACATAAACTCACTATTGTGAGAAATAAAGCCAGATTTGCAATATAATTTTTATAATTCAGGCTTTCTTTATCAGAAATGGGAGATATATACTCACAATTGTGAGAAATTAAGCCAGAATTGCAAAATAAACTCATAATTCAGGCTTTCTTTCTCAGAAATGGATGATATATACTCACAATTGTGAGAAATAAAGCCAGAATTGCAATATAAACTTATAATTCAGGCTTTCTTTCTCAGAAATGGATGATATAACCTAGCAATTGTGAGCAATAAAGCCAGAATTGCAATATAAACTCATAATTCAGGCTTTCTTTCTCAAAAATGGATAACATAAACTCACAATTGTGAGAAATAAAGCCATAATTGCAATATAAACTCATAATTCAGGCTTTCTTTCACAAAAATGGATAACATAAACTCACAATTGTGAGAAATAAAGCCAGAATTGCAATAAAAAATCATAATTCAGGCTTTCTTTCTCAAAAATGGATAACATAAACTCACAATTGTGAAAAATAAAGCCAGAATTGCAATATAAACTCATAATTCAGGCTTTCTTTCACAAAAATGGATAACATAAACTCACAATTGTGAGAAATAAAGCCAGAATTGCAATAAAAAATCATAATTCAGGCTTTCTTTCTCAAAAATGGATAACATAAACTCACAATTGTGAGAAATAAAGCCAGAATTGCAAAATAAACTCATAATTCAGGCTTTCTTTCTCAGAAATGCATCAAATATACCCACAATTGTGAGAAATAAAGCCAGGATTGCAATATAAACTCATAATTTAGGCTTTCTTTCTCAGAAATGGATGATATAACCTAGCAATTGTGAGCAATAAAGCCAGAATTGCAATATAAACTCATAATTCAGGCTTTCTTTCTCAAAAATGGATAACTTAAACTCACAATTGTGAGAAATAAAGCCAGAATTGCAATATAAACTCATAATTCAGGCTTTCTTTCTCAAAAATGGATAACTTAAACTCACAATTGTGAGAAATAAAGCCAGAATTGCAATATAAACTCATAATTCAGGCTTTCTTTCTCAAAAATGGATAACTTAAACTCACAATTGTGAGAAATAAAGCCAGAATTGCAATATAAACTCATAATTCAGGCTTACTTTCTTAGAAATCGGTGATATATACTCACAATTGTGAGAAATAAAGCCAGAATTGCAATATTAACTCACAATTCAGGCTTTCTTTCTCAAAAATGGATAACATAAACTCACTATTGTGAGAAATAAAGCCAGATTTGCAATATAATTTTTATAATTCAGGCTTTCTTTCTCAGAAATGGATGATATAACCTAGCAATTGTGAGCAATAAAGCCAGAATTGCAATATAAACTCATAATTCAGGCTTTCTTTCTCAAAAATGGATAACATAAACTCACAATTGTGAGAAATAAAGCCAGAATTGCAATATAAACTCATAATTCAGGCTTTCTTTCACAAAAATGGATAACATAAACTCACAATTGTGAGAAATAAAGCCAGAATTGCAATATAAACTCATAATTTAGGCTTTCTTTCTCAGAAATGGATGATATATACTCACAATTGTGAGCAATAAAGCCAGAATTGCAATTTAAACTCATATTTCCGGCTTTCTTTCTCAAAAATGGATGATATATACTCACAATTGTGAGAAATAAAGCCAGAATTGCAATATAATTTTTATAATTCAGGCTTTCTTTCTCAGAAATGGATAACTTAAACTCACAATTGTGAGAAATAAAGCAAGAATTGCAATATAAACTCACAATTCAGGCTTTCTTTCTCAAAAATTGATAACTTAAACTCACAATTGTGAGAAATAAAGCCAGAATTGCAATATAAACTCACAATTCAGGCTTTCTTTCTCAAAAATGGACAACTTAAACTCACAATTGTGAGAAATGAAGCCAGAATTGCAATATAAACTCATAATTCAGGCTTTCTTTCTCAAAAATGGATAACATAAACTCACTATTGTGAGAAATAAAGCCAGAATTGCAATATAATTTTTATAATTCAGGCTTTCTTTCTCAGAAATGGGAGATATATATACTCACTATTGTGAGAAATAAAGCCAGAATTGCAATATAAACTCATAATTCAGGCTTTCTTTCTCAAAAATGGATAACATAAACTCACAATTGTGAGAAATAAAGCCAGAATTGCAATATAAACTCATAATTCAGTCTTTCCTTCTCAGAAATGTATTATATATACTCACAATTGTCAGAAATAAAGCCAGAATTGCAATATAATTTTTATAATTCAGGCTTTCTTTCTCAGAAATGGGTGATATATATACTCACAATTGTGAGAAATAAAGCCAGAATTGCAATATGAACTCACAATTCAGGCTTTCTTTCTCAGAAATGGGTGATATATATACTCACAATTGTCAGAAATAAAGCCAGAATTGCAATATAATTTTTATAATTCAGGCTTCCTTTCTCAAAAATGGATGATATATACTCACAATTGTGAGAAATAAAGCCAGAATTGCAATATGAACTCATAATTCAGGCTTTCTTTCTCAGAAATTGGTGATATAACCTAGCAATTGTGAGCAATAAAGCCAGAATTGCAATATAAACTCATAATTCAGGCTTTCTTTCTCAAAAATGGATAACATAAACTCACAATTGTGAGAAATAAAGCCAGAATTTCAATATAAACTTATAATTCAGGCTTTCTTTCTCAGAAATGGATGATATAAACTCACAATTGTGAGCAATAAAGCCAGAATTGCAATTTAAACTCATATTTCCGGCTTTCTTTCTCAAAAATGGATGATATATACTCACAATTGTGAGAAATAAAGCCAGAATTGCAATATAATTTTTATAATTCAGGCTTTCTTTCTCAGAAATGGATAACTTAAACTCACAATTGTGAGAAATAAAGCAAGAATTGCAATATAAACTCACAATTCAGGCTTTCTTTCTCAAAAATTGATAACTTAAACTCACAATTGTGAGAAATAAAGCCAGAATTGCAATATAAACTCACAATTCAGGCTTTCTTTCTCAAAAATGGACAACTTAAACTCACAATTGTGAGAAATGAAGCCAGAATTGCAATATAAACTCATAATTCAGGCTTTCTTTCTCAAAAATGGATAACATAAACTCACTATTGTGAGAAATAAAGCCAGAATTGCAATATAATTTTTATAATTCAGGCTTTCTTTCTCAGAAATGGGAGATATATATACTCACTATTGTGAGAAATAAAGCCAGAATTGCAATATAAACTCATAATTCAGGCTTTCTTTCTCAAAAATGGATAACATAAACTCACAATTGTGAGAAATAAAGCCAGAATTGCAATATAAACTCATAATTCAGTCTTTCCTTCTCAGAAATGTATTATATATACTCACAATTGTCAGAAATAAAGCCAGAATTGCAATATAATTTTTATAATTCAGGCTTTCTTTCTCAGAAATGGGTGATATATATACTCACAATTGTGAGAAATAAAGCCAGAATTGCAATATGAACTCACAATTCAGGCTTTCTTTCTCAGAAATGGGTGATATATATACTCACAATTGTCAGAAATAAAGCCAGAATTGCAATATAATTTTTATAATTCAGGCTTCCTTTCTCAAAAATGGATGATATATACTCACAATTGTGAGAAATAAAGCCAGAATTGCAATATGAACTCATAATTCAGGCTTTCTTTCTCAGAAATTGGTGATATAACCTAGCAATTGTGAGCAATAAAGCCAGAATTGCAATATAAACTCATAATTCAGGCTTTCTTTCTCAAAAATGGATAACATAAACTCACAATTGTGAGAAACAAAGCCAGAATTTCAATATAAACTTATAATTCAGGCTTTCTTTCTCAGAAATGGATGATATATACTCACTATTGTGAGAAATAAAGCCAGAATTGCAATATAATTTTTATAATTCAGGCTTTCTTTCTCAGAAATGGGTGATATATATAATCACTATTGTGAGAAATAAAGCGAGAATTGCAATATAAATTCATAATTCAGGCTTTCATTCTCAAAAATGGATAACAAACTCACAATTGTGAAAAATAAAGCCAGAATTGCAATATAAACTCATAATTCAGGCTTTCTTTCACAAAAATGGATAACAAACTCACAATTGTGAGAAATAAAGCCAGAATTGCAATATAAAATCATAATTCAGGCTTTCTTTCTCAAAAATGGATAACATAAACTCACAATTGTGAGAAATAAAGCCAGAATTGCAAAATAAACTCATAATTCAGGCTTTCTTTCTCAGAAATGCATCATATATACCCACAATTGTGAGAAATAAAGCCAGAATTGCAATATAAACTCATAATTTAGGCTTTCTTTCTCAGAAATGGATGATATAACCTAGCAATTGTGAGCAATAAAGCCAGAATTGCAATATAAACTCATAATTCAGGCTTTCTTTCTCAAAAATGGATAACTTAAACTCACAATTGTGAGAAATAAAGCCAGAATTGCAATATAAACTCATAATTCAGGCTTTCTTTCTCAAAAATGGATAACTTAAACTCACAATTGTGAGAAATAAAGCCAGAATTGCAATATAAACTCATAATTCAGGCTTTCTTTCTCAAAAATGGATAACTTAAACTCACAATTGTGAGAAATAAAGCCAGAATTGCAATATAAACTCATAATTCAGGCTTTCTTTCTTAGAAATCGTGATATATACTCACAATTGTGAGAAATAAAGCCAGAATTGCAATATTAACTCACAATTCAGGCTTTCTTTCTCAAAAATGGATAACATAAACTCACTATTGTGAGAAATAAAGCCAGATTTGCAATATAATTTTTATAATTCAGGCTTTCTTTCTCAGAAATGGGTGATATATACTCACAATTGTGAGAAATTAAGCCAGAATTGCAAAATAAACTCATAATTCAGGCTTTCTTTCTCAGAAATGGATGATATATACTCACAATTGTGAGAAATAAAGCCAGAATTGCAATATAAACTCATAATTCAGGCTTTCTTTCTCAGCAATGGATGATATAACCTAGCAATTGTGAGCAATAAAGCCAGAATTGCAATATAAACTCATAATTCAGGCTTTCTTTCTTAGAAATCTGTGATATATACTCACAATTGTGAGAAATAAAGCCAGCATTGCAATATAAACTCACAATTCAGGCTTCCTTTCTCAAAAATGGATGATATATACTCACAATTGTGAGAAATAAAGCCAGAATTGCAATATGAACTCATAATTCAGGCTTTCTTTCTCAGAAATTGGTGATATAACCTAGCAATTGTGAGCAATAAAGCCAGAATTGCAATATAAACTCATAATTCAGGCTTTCTTTCTCAAAAATGGATAACATAAACTCACAATTGTGAGAAATAAAGCCAGAATTTCGATATAAACTTATAATTCAGGCTTTCTTTCTCAGAAATGGATGATATATACTCACTATTGTGAGAAATAAAGCCAGAATTGCAATATAATTTTTATAATTCAGGCTTTCTTTCTCAGAAATGGGTGATATATATAATCACTATTGTGAGAAATAAAGCGAGAATTGCAATATAAATTCATAATTCAGGCTTTCATTCTCAAAAATGGATAACAAACTCACAATTGTGAAAAATAAAGCCAGAATTGCAATATAAACTCATAATTCAGGCTTTCTTTCACAAAAATGGATAACATAAACTCACAATTGTGAAAAATAAAGCCAGAATTGCAATATAAACTCATAATTCAGGCTTTCTTTCTCAAAAATGGATAACATAAACTCACAATTGTGAGAAATAAAGCCAGAATTGCAAAATAAACTCATAATTCAGGCTTTCTTTCTCAGAAATGCATCATATATACCCACAATTGTGAGAAATAAAGCCAGAATTGCAATATAAACTCATAATTCAGGCTTTCTTTCTCAGAAATGGAGGATATAACCTAGCAATTGTGAGCAATAAAGCCAGAATTGCAATATAAACTCATAATTCAGGCTTTCTTTCTCAAAAATGGATAACTTAAAATCACAATTGTGAGAAATAAAGCCAGATTGCAATATAAACTCATAATTCAGGCTTTATTTCTCAGAAATGGATGATATATACTCACAATTGTGAGAAATAAAGCCAGAATTGCAATATTAACTCACAATGCAGGCTTTCTTTCTCAAAAATGGATAACATAAACTCACTATTGTGAGAAATAAAGCCAGATTTGCAATATAATTTTTATAATTCAGGCTTTCTTTATCAGAAATGGGTGATATATACTCACAATTGTGAGAAATTAAGCCAGAATTGCAAAATAAACTCATAATTCAGGCTTTCTTTCTCAGAAATGGATGATATATACTCACAATTGTGAGAAATAAAGCCAGAATTGCAATATAAACTCATAATTCAGGCTTTCTTTCTCAGAAATGGATGATATAACCTAGCAATTGTGAGCAATAAAGCCAGAATTGCAATATAAACTCATAATTCAGGCTTTCTTTCTCAAAAATGGATAACATAAACTCACAATTGTGAGAAATAAAGCCATAATTGCAATATAAACTCATAATTCAGGCTTTCTTTCACAAAAATGGATAACATAAACTCACAATTGTGAGAAATAAAGCCAGAATTGCAATATAAACTCATAATTCAGGCTTTCTTTCTCAAAAATGGATGATATATTCTCACAATTGTGAGAAATAAAGCCAGAATTGCAATATAAACTCACAATTCAGGCTTTCTTTCTCAGAAATGGATGATATATACACACAATTGTGAGCAATAAAGCCAGAATTGCAATTTAAACTCATATTTCCGGCTTTCTTTCTCAAAAATGGATGATATATACTCACAATTGTGAGAAATAAAGCCAGAATTGCAATATAAACTCACAATTCATGCTTTCTTTCTCAAAAATGGATAACTTAAACTCACAATTGTGAGAAATAAAGCCAGAATTGCAATATAAACTCACAATTCAGGCTTTCTTTCTCAAAAATGGATAACTTAAACTCACAATTGTGAGAAATGAAGCCAGAATTGCAATATAAACTCATAATTCAGGCTTTCTTTCTCAAAAATGGATAACATAAACTCACTATTGTGAGAAATAAAGCCAGAATTGCAATATAAACTCATAATTCAGGCTTTCTTTCTCAAAAATGGATAACATAAACTCACAATTGTGAGAAATAAAGCCAGAATTGCAATATAAACTCATAATTCAGGCTTTCCTTCTCAGAAATGTATTATATATACTCACAATTGTCAGAAATAAAGCCAGAATTGCAATATAATTTTTATAATTCAGGCTTTCTTTCTCAGAAATGGGTGATATATATACTCACAATTGTGAGAAATAAAGCCAGAATTGCAATATAAACTCATAATTCAGGCTTTCTTTCTCAAAAATGGATAACATAAACTCACAATTGTGAGAAATAAAGCCAGAATTTCGATATAAACTTATAATTCAGGCTTTCTTTCTCAGAAATGGATGATATATACTCACTATTGTGAGAAATAAAGCCAGAATTGCAATATAATTTTTATAATTCAGGCTTTCTTTCTCAGAAATGGGTGATATATATAATCACTATTGTGAGAAATAAAGCCAGAATTGCAATATGAACTCATAATTCAGGCTTTCTTTCTCAGAAATTGGTGATATAACCTAGCAATTGTGAGCAATAAAGCCAGAATTGCAATATAAACTCATAATTCAGGCTTTCTTTCTCAAAAATGGATAACATAAACTCACAATTGTGAGAAATAAAGCCAGAATTTCGATATAAACTTATAATTCAGGCTTTCTTTCTCAGAAATGGATGATATATACTCACTATTGTGAGAAATAAAGCCAGAATTGCAATATAATTTTTATAATTCAGGCTTTCTTTCTCAGAAATGGGTGATATATATAATCACTATTGTGAGAAATAAAGCGAGAATTGCAATATAAATTCATAATTCAGGCTTTCATTCTCAAAAATGGATAACAAACTCACAATTGTGAAAAATAAAGCCAGAATTGCAATATAAACTCATAATTCAGGCTTTCTTTCACAAAAATGGATAACATAAACTCACAATTGTGAAAAATAAAGCCAGAATTGCAATATAAACTCATAATTCAGGCTTTCTTTCTCAAAAATGGATAACATAAACTCACAATTGTGAGAAATAAAGCCAGAATTGCAAAATAAACTCATAATTCAGGCTTTCTTTCTCAGAAATGCATCATATATACCCACAATTGTGAGAAATAAAGCCAGAATTGCAATATAAACTCATAATTCAGGCTTTCTTTCTCAGAAATGGAGGATATAACCTAGCAATTGTGAGCAATAAAGCCAGAATTGCAATATAAACTCATAATTCAGGCTTTCTTTCTCAAAAATGGATAACTTAAAATCACAATTGTGAGAAATAAAGCCAGAATTGCAATATAAACTCATAATTCAGGCTTTATTTCTCAGAAATGGATGATATATACTCACAATTGTGAGAAATAAAGCCAGAATTGCAATATTAACTCACAATGCAGGCTTTCTTTCTCAAAAATGGATAACATAAACTCACTATTGTGAGAAATAAAGCCAGATTTGCAATATAATTTTTATAATTCAGGCTTTCTTTATCAGAAATGGGTGATATATACTCACAATTGTGAGAAATTAAGCCAGAATTGCAAAATAAACTCATAATTCAGGCTTTCTTTCTCAGAAATGGATGATATATACTCACAATTGTGAGAAATAAAGCCAGAATTGCAATATAAACTCATAATTCAGGCTTTCTTTCTCAGAAATGGATGATATAACCTAGCAATTGTGAGCAATAAAGCCAGAATTGCAATATAAACTCATAATTCAGGCTTTCTTTCTCAAAAATGGATAACATAAACTCACAATTGTGAGAAATAAAGCCAGAATTGCAATATAAACTCATAATTCAGGCTTTCTTTCTCAAAAATGGATGATATATTCTCACAATTGTGAGAAATAAAGCCAGAATTGCAATATAAACTCACAATTCAGGCTTTCTTTCTCAGAAATGGATGATATATACACACAATTGTGAGCAATAAAGCCAGAATTGCAATTTAAACTCATATTTCCGGCTTTCTTTCTCAAAAATGGATGATATATACTCACAATTGTGAGAAATAAAGCCAGAATTGCAATATAAACTCACAATTCAGGCTTTCTTTCTCAAAAATGGATAACTTAAACTCACAATTGTGAGAAATAAAGCCAGAATTGCAATATAAACTCACAATTCAGGCTTTCTTTCTCAAAAATGGATAACTTAAACTCACAATTGTGAGAAATGAAGCCAGAATTGCAATATAAACTCATAATTCAGGCTTTCTTTCTCAAAAATGGATAACATAAACTCACTATTGTGAGAAATAAAGCCAGAATTGCAATATAAACTCATAATTCAGGCTTTCTTTCTCAAAAATGGATAACATAAACTCACAATTGTGAGAAATAAAGCCAGAATTGCAATATAAACTCATAATTCAGGCTTTCCTTCTCAGAAATGTATTATATATACTCACAATTGTCAGAAATAAAGCCAGAATTGCAATATAATTTTTATAATTCAGGCTTTCTTTCTCAGAAATGGGTGATATATATACTCACAATTGTGAGAAATAAAGCCAGAATTGCAATATAAACTCACAATTCAGGCTTTTTTTCTCAAAAATGGATAACTTAAACTCACAATTGTGAGAAATGAAGCCAGAATTGCAATATAAACTCACAATTCAGGCTTCCTTTCTCAAAAATAGATAACTTAAACTGACAATTGTGAGAAATAAAGCCAGAATTGCAATATAAACTCATAATTCAGGCTTTCTTTCTCAGAAATGGATGATATATACTCACAATTGTGAGAAATATAGCCAGAATTGCAATATGAACTCACAATTCAGGCTTTCTTTCTCAGAAATGGGTGATATATATACTCACAATTGTCAGAAATAAAGCCAGAATTGCAATATAATTTTTATAATTCAGGCTTCCTTTCTCAAAAATGGATGATATATACTCACAATTGTGAGAAATAAAGCCAGAATTGCAATATGAACTCATAATTCAGGCTTTCTTTCTCAGAAATTGGTGATATAACCTAGCAATTGTGAGCAATAAAGCCAGAATTGCAATATAAACTCATAATTCAGGCTTTCTTTCTCAAAAATGGATAACATAAACTCACAATTGTGAGAAATAAAGCCAGAATTTCAATATAAACTTATAATTCAGGCTTTCTTTCTCAGAAATGGATGATATATACTCACAATTGTGAGCAATAAAGCCAGAATTGCAATTTAAACTCATATTTCCGGCTTTCTTTCTCAAAAATGGATGATATATACTCACAATTGTGAGAAATAAAGCCAGAATTGCAATATAATTTTTATAATTCAGGCTTTCTTTCTCAGAAATGGATAACTTAAACTCACAATTGTGAGAAATAAAGCAAGAATTGCAATATAAACTCACAATTCAGGCTTTCTTTCTCAAAAATTGATAACTTAAACTCACAATTGTGAGAAATAAAGCCAGAATTGCAATATAAACTCACAATTCAGGCTTTCTTTCTCAAAAATGGACAACTTAAACTCACAATTGTGAGAAATGAAGCCAGAATTGCAATATAAACTCATAATTCAGGCTTTCTTTCTCAAAAATGGATAACATAAACTCACTATTGTGAGAAATAAAGCCAGAATTGCAATATAATTTTTATAATTCAGGCTTTCTTTCTCAGAAATGGGAGATATATATACTCACTATTGTGAGAAATAAAGCCAGAATTGCAATATAAACTCATAATTCAGGCTTTCTTTCTCAAAAATGGATAACATAAACTCACAATTGTGAGAAATAAAGCCAGAATTGCAATATAAACTCATAATTCAGTCTTTCCTTCTCAGAAATGTATTATATATACTCACAATTGTCAGAAATAAAGCCAGAATTGCAATATAATTTTTATAATTCAGGCTTTCTTTCTCAGAAATGGGTGATATATATACTCACAATTGTGAGAAATAAAGCCAGAATTGCAATATGAACTCACAATTCAGGCTTTCTTTCTCAGAAATGGGTGATATATATACTCACAATTGTCAGAAATAAAGCCAGAATTGCAATATAATTTTTATAATTCAGGCTTCCTTTCTCAAAAATGGATGATATATACTCACAATTGTGAGAAATAAAGCCAGAATTGCAATATGAACTCATAATTCAGGCTTTCTTTCTCAGAAATTGGTGATATAACCTAGCAATTGTGAGCAATAAAGCCAGAATTGCAATATAAACTCATAATTCAGGCTTTCTTTCTCAAAAATGGATAACATAAACTCACAATTGTGAGAAACAAAGCCAGAATTTCAATATAAACTTATAATTCAGGCTTTCTTTCTCAGAAATGGATGATATATACTCACTATTGTGAGAAATAAAGCCAGAATTGCAATATAATTTTTATAATTCAGGCTTTCTTTCTCAGAAATGGGTGATATATATAATCACTATTGTGAGAAATAAAGCGAGAATTGCAATATAAATTCATAATTCAGGCTTTCATTCTCAAAAATGGATAACAAACTCACAATTGTGAAAAATAAAGCCAGAATTGCAATATAAACTCATAATTCAGGCTTTCTTTCACAAAAATGGATAACAAACTCACAATTGTGAGAAATAAAGCCAGAATTGCAATATAAAATCATAATTCAGGCTTTCTTTCTCAAAAATGGATAACATAAACTCACAATTGTGAGAAATAAAGCCAGAATTGCAAAATAAACTCATAATTCAGGCTTTCTTTCTCAGAAATGCATCATATATACCCACAATTGTGAGAAATAAAGCCAGAATTGCAATATAAACTCATAATTTAGGCTTTCTTTCTCAGAAATGGATGATATAACCTAGCAATTGTGAGCAATAAAGCCAGAATTGCAATATAAACTCATAATTCAGGCTTTCTTTCTCAAAAATGGATAACTTAAACTCACAATTGTGAGAAATAAAGCCAGAATTGCAATATAAACTCATAATTCAGGCTTTCTTTCTCAAAAATGGATAACTTAAACTCACAATTGTGAGAAATAAAGCCAGAATTGCAATATAAACTCATAATTCAGGCTTTCTTTCTCAAAAATGGATAACTTAAACTCACAATTGTGAGAAATAAAGCCAGAATTGCAATATAAACTCATAATTCAGGCTTTCTTTCTTAGAAATCGTGATATATACTCACAATTGTGAGAAATAAAGCCAGAATTGCAATATTAACTCACAATTCAGGCTTTCTTTCTCAAAAATGGATAACATAAACTCACTATTGTGAGAAATAAAGCCAGATTTGCAATATAATTTTTATAATTCAGGCTTTCTTTCTCAGAAATGGGTGATATATACTCACAATTGTGAGAAATTAAGCCAGAATTGCAAAATAAACTCATAATTCAGGCTTTCTTTCTCAGAAATGGATGATATATACTCACAATTGTGAGAAATAAAGCCAGAATTGCAATATAAACTCATAATTCAGGCTTTCTTTCTCAGCAATGGATGATATAACCTAGCAATTGTGAGCAATAAAGCCAGAATTGCAATATAAACTCATAATTCAGGCTTTCTTTCTTAGAAATCTGTGATATATACTCACAATTGTGAGAAATAAAGCCAGCATTGCAATATAAACTCACAATTCAGGCTTCCTTTCTCAAAAATGGATGATATATACTCACAATTGTGAGAAATAAAGCCAGAATTGCAATATGAACTCATAATTCAGGCTTTCTTTCTCAGAAATTGGTGATATAACCTAGCAATTGTGAGCAATAAAGCCAGAATTGCAATATAAACTCATAATTCAGGCTTTCTTTCTCAAAAATGGATAACATAAACTCACAATTGTGAGAAATAAAGCCAGAATTTCGATATAAACTTATAATTCAGGCTTTCTTTCTCAGAAATGGATGATATATACTCACTATTGTGAGAAATAAAGCCAGAATTGCAATATAATTTTTATAATTCAGGCTTTCTTTCTCAGAAATGGGTGATATATATAATCACTATTGTGAGAAATAAAGCGAGAATTGCAATATAAATTCATAATTCAGGCTTTCATTCTCAAAAATGGATAACAAACTCACAATTGTGAAAAATAAAGCCAGAATTGCAATATAAACTCATAATTCAGGCTTTCTTTCACAAAAATGGATAACATAAACTCACAATTGTGAAAAATAAAGCCAGAATTGCAATATAAACTCATAATTCAGGCTTTCTTTCTCAAAAATGGATAACATAAACTCACAATTGTGAGAAATAAAGCCAGAATTGCAAAATAAACTCATAATTCAGGCTTTCTTTCTCAGAAATGCATCATATATACCCACAATTGTGAGAAATAAAGCCAGAATTGCAATATAAACTCATAATTCAGGCTTTCTTTCTCAGAAATGGAGGATATAACCTAGCAATTGTGAGCAATAAAGCCAGAATTGCAATATAAACTCATAATTCAGGCTTTCTTTCTCAAAAATGGATAACTTAAAATCACAATTGTGAGAAATAAAGCCAGATTGCAATATAAACTCATAATTCAGGCTTTATTTCTCAGAAATGGATGATATATACTCACAATTGTGAGAAATAAAGCCAGAATTGCAATATTAACTCACAATGCAGGCTTTCTTTCTCAAAAATGGATAACATAAACTCACTATTGTGAGAAATAAAGCCAGATTTGCAATATAATTTTTATAATTCAGGCTTTCTTTATCAGAAATGGGTGATATATACTCACAATTGTGAGAAATTAAGCCAGAATTGCAAAATAAACTCATAATTCAGGCTTTCTTTCTCAGAAATGGATGATATATACTCACAATTGTGAGAAATAAAGCCAGAATTGCAATATAAACTCATAATTCAGGCTTTCTTTCTCAGAAATGGATGATATAACCTAGCAATTGTGAGCAATAAAGCCAGAATTGCAATATAAACTCATAATTCAGGCTTTCTTTCTCAAAAATGGATAACATAAACTCACAATTGTGAGAAATAAAGCCATAATTGCAATATAAACTCATAATTCAGGCTTTCTTTCACAAAAATGGATAACATAAACTCACAATTGTGAGAAATAAAGCCAGAATTGCAATATAAACTCATAATTCAGGCTTTCTTTCTCAAAAATGGATGATATATTCTCACAATTGTGAGAAATAAAGCCAGAATTGCAATATAAACTCACAATTCAGGCTTTCTTTCTCAGAAATGGATGATATATACACACAATTGTGAGCAATAAAGCCAGAATTGCAATTTAAACTCATATTTCCGGCTTTCTTTCTCAAAAATGGATGATATATACTCACAATTGTGAGAAATAAAGCCAGAATTGCAATATAAACTCACAATTCAGGCTTTCTTTCTCAAAAATGGATAACTTAAACTCACAATTGTGAGAAATAAAGCCAGAATTGCAATATAAACTCACAATTCAGGCTTTCTTTCTCAAAAATGGATAACTTAAACTCACAATTGTGAGAAATGAAGCCAGAATTGCAATATAAACTCATAATTCAGGCTTTCTTTCTCAAAAATGGATAACATAAACTCACTATTGTGAGAAATAAAGCCAGAATTGCAATATAAACTCATAATTCAGGCTTTCTTTCTCAAAAATGGATAACATAAACTCACAATTGTGAGAAATAAAGCCAGAATTGCAATATAAACTCATAATTCAGGCTTTCCTTCTCAGAAATGTATTATATATACTCACAATTGTCAGAAATAAAGCCAGAATTGCAATATAATTTTTATAATTCAGGCTTTCTTTCTCAGAAATGGGTGATATATATACTCACAATTGTGAGAAATAAAGCCAGAATTGCAATATAAACTCATAATTCAGGCTTTCTTTCTCAAAAATGGATAACATAAACTCACAATTGTGAGAAATAAAGCCAGAATTTCGATATAAACTTATAATTCAGGCTTTCTTTCTCAGAAATGGATGATATATACTCACTATTGTGAGAAATAAAGCCAGAATTGCAATATAATTTTTATAATTCAGGCTTTCTTTCTCAGAAATGGGTGATATATATAATCACTATTGTGAGAAATAAAGCCAGAATTGCAATATGAACTCATAATTCAGGCTTTCTTTCTCAGAAATTGGTGATATAACCTAGCAATTGTGAGCAATAAAGCCAGAATTGCAATATAAACTCATAATTCAGGCTTTCTTTCTCAAAAATGGATAACATAAACTCACAATTGTGAGAAATAAAGCCAGAATTTCGATATAAACTTATAATTCAGGCTTTCTTTCTCAGAAATGGATGATATATACTCACTATTGTGAGAAATAAAGCCAGAATTGCAATATAATTTTTATAATTCAGGCTTTCTTTCTCAGAAATGGGTGATATATATAATCACTATTGTGAGAAATAAAGCGAGAATTGCAATATAAATTCATAATTCAGGCTTTCATTCTCAAAAATGGATAACAAACTCACAATTGTGAAAAATAAAGCCAGAATTGCAATATAAACTCATAATTCAGGCTTTCTTTCACAAAAATGGATAACATAAACTCACAATTGTGAAAAATAAAGCCAGAATTGCAATATAAACTCATAATTCAGGCTTTCTTTCTCAAAAATGGATAACATAAACTCACAATTGTGAGAAATAAAGCCAGAATTGCAAAATAAACTCATAATTCAGGCTTTCTTTCTCAGAAATGCATCATATATACCCACAATTGTGAGAAATAAAGCCAGAATTGCAATATAAACTCATAATTCAGGCTTTCTTTCTCAGAAATGGAGGATATAACCTAGCAATTGTGAGCAATAAAGCCAGAATTGCAATATAAACTCATAATTCAGGCTTTCTTTCTCAAAAATGGATAACTTAAAATCACAATTGTGAGAAATAAAGCCAGAATTGCAATATAAACTCATAATTCAGGCTTTATTTCTCAGAAATGGATGATATATACTCACAATTGTGAGAAATAAAGCCAGAATTGCAATATTAACTCACAATGCAGGCTTTCTTTCTCAAAAATGGATAACATAAACTCACTATTGTGAGAAATAAAGCCAGATTTGCAATATAATTTTTATAATTCAGGCTTTCTTTATCAGAAATGGGTGATATATACTCACAATTGTGAGAAATTAAGCCAGAATTGCAAAATAAACTCATAATTCAGGCTTTCTTTCTCAGAAATGGATGATATATACTCACAATTGTGAGAAATAAAGCCAGAATTGCAATATAAACTCATAATTCAGGCTTTCTTTCTCAGAAATGGATGATATAACCTAGCAATTGTGAGCAATAAAGCCAGAATTGCAATATAAACTCATAATTCAGGCTTTCTTTCTCAAAAATGGATAACATAAACTCACAATTGTGAGAAATAAAGCCAGAATTGCAATATAAACTCATAATTCAGGCTTTCTTTCTCAAAAATGGATGATATATTCTCACAATTGTGAGAAATAAAGCCAGAATTGCAATATAAACTCACAATTCAGGCTTTCTTTCTCAGAAATGGATGATATATACACACAATTGTGAGCAATAAAGCCAGAATTGCAATTTAAACTCATATTTCCGGCTTTCTTTCTCAAAAATGGATGATATATACTCACAATTGTGAGAAATAAAGCCAGAATTGCAATATAAACTCACAATTCAGGCTTTCTTTCTCAAAAATGGATAACTTAAACTCACAATTGTGAGAAATAAAGCCAGAATTGCAATATAAACTCACAATTCAGGCTTTCTTTCTCAAAAATGGATAACTTAAACTCACAATTGTGAGAAATGAAGCCAGAATTGCAATATAAACTCATAATTCAGGCTTTCTTTCTCAAAAATGGATAACATAAACTCACTATTGTGAGAAATAAAGCCAGAATTGCAATATAAACTCATAATTCAGGCTTTCTTTCTCAAAAATGGATAACATAAACTCACAATTGTGAGAAATAAAGCCAGAATTGCAATATAAACTCATAATTCAGGCTTTCCTTCTCAGAAATGTATTATATATACTCACAATTGTCAGAAATAAAGCCAGAATTGCAATATAATTTTTATAATTCAGGCTTTCTTTCTCAGAAATGGGTGATATATATACTCACAATTGTGAGAAATAAAGCCAGAATTGCAATATAAACTCACAATTCAGGCTTTTTTTCTCAAAAATGGATAACTTAAACTCACAATTGTGAGAAATGAAGCCAGAATTGCAATATAAACTCACAATTCAGGCTTCCTTTCTCAAAAATAGATAACTTAAACTGACAATTGTGAGAAATAAAGCCAGAATTGCAATATAAACTCATAATTCAGGCTTTCTTTCTCAGAAATGGATGATATATACTCACAATTGTGAGAAATATAGCCAGAATTGCAATATGAACTCATAATTCAGGCTTTCTTTCTCAGAAATTGGTGATATAACCTAGCAATTGTGAGCAATAAAGCCAGAATTGCAATGTAAACTCATAATTCAGGCTTTCTTTCTCAAAAATGGATAACATAAACTCACAATTGTGAGAAATAAAGCCAGAATTGCAATATAAACTCATAATTCAGGCTTTCTTTCTCAGAAATGGATGATATGTACTCACTATTGTGAGAAATAAAGCCAGAATTGCAATATAATTTTTATAATTCAGGCTTTCTTTCTCAGAAATGGGTGATATATATAATCACTATTGTGAGAAATAAAGCGAGAATTGCAATATAAATTCATAATTCAGGCTTTCATTCTCAAAAATGGATAACAAACTCACAATTGTGAGAAATAAAGCCAGAATTGCAATATAAAATCATAATTCAGGCTTTCTTTCTCAGAAATGGATAACATAAACTCACAATTGTGAGAAATAAAGCCAGAATTGCAAAATAAACTCATAATTCAGGCTTTCTTTCTCAGAAATGCATCATATATACCCACAATTGTGAGAAATAAAGCCAGAATTGCAATATAAACTCATAATGTAGGCTTTCTTTCTCAGAAATGGATGATATAACCTAGCAATTGCGAGCAAAAAAGCCAGTATTGCAATATAAACTCATAATTCAGGCTTTCTTTCTCAAAAATGGATAACTTAAACTCACAATTGTGAGAAATAAAGCCAGTATTGCAATATAAACTCATAATTCAGGCTTTCTTTCTCAAAAATGGATAACTTAAACTCACAATTGTGAGAAATAAAGCCAGAATTGCAATATAAACTCATAATTCAGGCTTTCTTTCTCAAAAATGGATAACTTAAACTCACAATTGTGAGAAATAAAGCCAGAATTGCAATATAAACTCATAATTCAGGCTTTCTTTCTTAGAAATCGTGATATATACTCACAATTGTGAGAAATAAAGCCAGAATTGCAATATTAACTCACAATTCAGGCTTTCTTTCTCAAAAATGGATAACATAAACTCACTATTGTGAGAAATAAAGCCAGATTTGCAATATCATTTTTATAATTCAGGCTTTCTTTCTCAGAAATGGGTGATATATGCTCACAATTGTGAGAAATTAAGCCAGAATTGTAAAATAAACTCATAATTCAGGCTTTCTTTCTCAGAAATGGATGATATATACTCACAATTGTGAGAAATAAAGCCAGAATTGCAATATTAACTCATAATTCAGGCTTTCTTTCTCAGAAATGGATGATATAACCTAGCAATTGTGAGCAATAAAGCCAGAATTGCAATATAAACTCATAATTCAGGCTTTCTTTCTCAAAAATGGATAACATAAACTCACAATTGTGAGAAATAAAGCCAGAATTGCAATATAAACTCATAATTCAGGCTTTCTTTCACAAAAATGGATAACATAAACTCACAATTGTGAGAAATAAAGCCAGAATTGCAATATAAACTCATAATTCAGGCTTTCTTTCTCAAAAATGGATGATATATTCTCACAATTGTGAGAAATAAAGCCAGAATTGCAATATAAACTCACAATTCAGGCTTTCTTTCTCAGAAATGGATGATATATACTCACAATTGTGAGCAATAAAGCCAGAATTGCAATTTAAACTCATATTTCCGGCTTTCTTTCTCAAAAATGGATTATATATACTCACAATTGTGAGAAATAAAGCCAGAATTGCAATATAATTTTTATAATTCAGGCTTTCTTTCTCAGAAATGGATAACTTAAACTCACAATTGTGAGAAATAAAGCAAGAATTGCAATATAAACTCACAATTCAGGCTTTCTTTCTCAAAAATGGATAACTTAAACTCACAATTGTGAGAAATAAAGCCAGAATTGCAATATAAACTCACAATTCAGGCTTTCTTTCTCAAAAATGGATAACTTAAACTCACAATTGTGAGAAATGAAGCCAGAATTGCAATATAAACTCATAATTCAGGCTTTCTTTCTCAAAAATGGATAACATAAACTCACTATTGTGAGAAATAAAGCCAGAATTGCAATATAATTTTTATAATTCAGGCTTTCTTTCTCAGAAATGGGAGATATATATACTCACTATTGTGAGAAATAAAGCCAGAATTGCAATATAAACTCATAATTCAGGCTTTCTTTCTCAAAAATGGATAACATAAACTCACAATTGTGAGAAATAAAGCCAGAATTGCAATATAAACTCATAATTCAGGCTTTCTTTCTCAGAAATGTATTATATATACTCACAATTGTCAGAAATAAAGCCAGAATTGCAATATAATTTTTATAATTCAGGCTTTCTTTCTCAGAAATGGGTGATATATATACTCACAATTGTGAGAAATAAAGCCAGAATTGCAATATAAACTCACAATTCAGGCTTCCTTTCTCAAAAATGGATAACTTAAACTCACAATTGTGAGAAATAAAGCCAGAATTGCAATATAAACTCATAATTCAGGCTTTCTTTCTCAGAAATGGATGATATATACTCACAATTGTGAGAAATAAAGCCAGAATTGCAATATGAACTCATAATTCAGGCTTTCTTTCTCAGAAATTGGTGATATAACCTAGCAATTGTGAGCAATAAAGCCAGAATTGCAATATAAACTCATAATTCAGGCTTTCTTTCTCAAAAATGGATAACAAACTCAAAATTGTGAAAAATAAAGCCAGAATTGCAATATAAACTCATAATTCAGGCTTTCTTTCACAAAAATGGATAACATAAACTCACAATTGTGAGAAATAAAGCCAGAATTGCAATATAAAATCATAATTCAGGCTTTCTTTCTCAAAAATGGATAACATAAACTCACAATTGTGAGAAATAAAGCCAGAATTGCAAAATAAACTCATAATTCAGGCTTTCTTTCTCAGAAATGCATCAAATATACCCACAATTTTGAGAAATAAAGCCAGGATTGCAATATAAACTCATAATTTAGGCTTTCTTTCTCAGAAATGGATGATATAACCTAGCAATTGTGAGCAATAAAGCCAGAATTGCAATATAAACTCATAATTCAGGCTTTCTTTCTCAAAAATGGATAACTTAAACTCACAATTGTGAGAAATAAAGCCAGAATTGCAATATAAACTCATAATTCAGGCTTTCTTTCTCAAAAATGGATAACTTAAAATCACAATTGTGAGAAATAAAGCCAGAATTGCAATATAAACTCATAATTCAGGCTTTATTTCTCAGAAATGGATGATATATACTCACAATTGTGAGAAATAAAGCCAGAATTGCAATATTAACTCACAATGCAGGCTTTCTTTCTCAAAAATGGATAACATAAACTCACTATTGTGAGAAATAAAGCCAGATTTGCAATATAATTTTTATAATTCAGGCTTTCTTTATCAGAAATGGGAGATATATACTCACAATTGTGAGAAATTAAGCCAGAATTGCAAAATAAACTCATAATTCAGGCTTTCTTTCTCAGAAATGGATGATATATACTCACAATTGTGAGAAATAAAGCCAGAATTGCAATATAAACTTATAATTCAGGCTTTCTTTCTCAGAAATGGATGATATAACCTAGCAATTGTGAGCAATAAAGCCAGAATTGCAATATAAACTCATAATTCAGGCTTTCTTTCTCAAAAATGGATAACATAAACTCACAATTGTGAGAAATAAAGCCATAATTGCAATATAAACTCATAATTCAGGCTTTCTTTCACAAAAATGGATAACATAAACTCACAATTGTGAGAAATAAAGCCAGAATTGCAATATAAACTCATAATTCAGGCTTTCTTTCTCAAAAATGGATGATATATTCTCACAATTGTGAGAAATAAAGCCAGAATTGCAATATAAACTCACAATTCAGGCTTTCTTTCTCAGAAATGGATGATATATACACACAATTGTGAGCAATAAAGCCAGAATTGCAATTTAAACTCATATTTCCGGCTTTCTTTCTCAAAAATGGATGATATATACTCACAATTGTGAGAAATAAAGCCAGAATTGCAATATAAACTCACAATTCAGGCTTTCTTTCTCAAAAATGGATAACTTAAACTCACAATTGTGAGAAATAAAGCCAGAATTGCAATATAAACTCACAATTCAGGCTTTCTTTCTCAAAAATGGATAACTTAAACTCACAATTGTGAGAAATGAAGCCAGAATTGCAATATAAACTCATAATTCAGGCTTTCTTTCTCAAAAATGGATAACATAAACTCACTATTGTGAGAAATAAAGCCAGAATTGCAATATAAACTCATAATTCAGGCTTTCTTTCTCAAAAATGGATAACATAAACTCACAATTGTGAGAAATAAAGCCAGAATTGCAATATAAACTCATAATTCAGGCTTTCCTTCTCAGAAATGTATTATATATACTCACAATTGTCAGAAATAAAGCCAGAATTGCAATATAATTTTTATAATTCAGGCTTTCTTTCTCAGAAATGGGTGATATATATACTCACAATTGTGAGAAATAAAGCCAGAATTGCAATATAAACTCACAATTCAGGCTTTTTTTCTCAAAAATGGATAACTTAAACTCACAATTGTGAGAAATGAAGCCAGAATTGCAATATAAACTCACAATTCAGGCTTCCTTTCTCAAAAATAGATAACTTAAACTGACAATTGTGAGAAATAAAGCCAGAATTGCAATATAAACTCATAATTCAGGCTTTCTTTCTCAGAAATGGATGATATATACTCACAATTGTGAGAAATATAGCCAGAATTGCAATATGAACTCATAATTCAGGCTTTCTTTCTCAGAAATTGGTGATATAACCTAGCAATTGTGAGCAATAAAGCCAGAATTGCAATATAAACTCATAATTCAGGCTTTCTTTCTCAAAAATGGATAACATAAACTCACAATTGTGAGAAATAAAGCCAGAATTGCAATATAAACTCATAATTCAGGCTTTCTTTCTCAGAAATGGATGATATGTACTCACTATTGTGAGAAATAAAGCCAGAATTGCAATATAATTTTTATAATTCAGGCTTTCTTTCTCAGAAATGGGTGATATATATAATCACTATTGTGAGAAATAAAGCGAGAATTGCAATATAAATTCATAATTCAGGCTTTCATTCTCAAAAATGGATAACAAACTCACAATTGTGAGAAATAAAGCCAGAATTGCAATATAAAATCATAATTCAGGCTTTCTTTCTCAGAAATGGATAACATAAACTCACAATTGTGAGAAATAAAGCCAGAATTGCAAAATAAACTCATAATTCAGGCTTTCTTTCTCAGAAATGCATCATATATACCCACAATTGTGAGAAATAAAGCCAGAATTGCAATATAAACTCATAATGTAGGCTTTCTTTCTCAGAAATGGATGATATAACCTAGCAATTGCGAGCAAAAAAGCCAGTATTGCAATATAAACTCATAATTCAGGCTTTCTTTCTCAAAAATGGATAACTTAAACTCACAATTGTGAGAAATAAAGCCAGTATTGCAATATAAACTCATAATTCAGGCTTTCTTTCTCAAAAATGGATAACTTAAACTCACAATTGTGAGAAATAAAGCCAGAATTGCAATATAAACTCATAATTCAGGCTTTCTTTCTCAAAAATGGATAACTTAAACTCACAATTGTGAGAAATAAAGCCAGAATTGCAATATAAACTCATAATTCAGGCTTTCTTTCTTAGAAATCGTGATATATACTCACAATTGTGAGAAATAAAGCCAGAATTGCAATATTAACTCACAATTCAGGCTTTCTTTCTCAAAAATGGATAACATAAACTCACTATTGTGAGAAATAAAGCCAGATTTGCAATATAATTTTTATAATTCAGGCTTTCTTTCTCAGAAATGGGTGATATATGCTCACAATTGTGAGAAATTAAGCCAGAATTGTAAAATAAACTCATAATTCAGGCTTTCTTTCTCAGAAATGGATGATATATACTCACAATTGTGAGAAATAAAGCCAGAATTGCAATATTAACTCATAATTCAGGCTTTCTTTCTCAGAAATGGATGATATAACCTAGCAATTGTGAGCAATAAAGCCAGAATTGCAATATAAACTCATAATTCAGGCTTTCTTTCTCAAAAATGGATAACATAAACTCACAATTGTGAGAAATAAAGCCAGAATTGCAATATAAACTCATAATTCAGGCTTTCTTTCACAAAAATGGATAACATAAACTCACAATTGTGAGAAATAAAGCCAGAATTGCAATATAAACTCATAATTCAGGCTTTCTTTCTCAAAAATGGATGATATATTCTCACAATTGTGAGAAATAAAGCCAGAATTGCAATATAAACTCACAATTCAGGCTTTCTTTCTCAGAAATGGATGATATATACTCACAATTGTGAGCAATAAAGCCAGAATTGCAATTTAAACTCATATTTCCGGCTTTCTTTCTCAAAAATGGATTATATATACTCACAATTGTGAGAAATAAAGCCAGAATTGCAATATAATTTTTATAATTCAGGCTTTCTTTCTCAGAAATGGATAACTTAAACTCACAATTGTGAGAAATAAAGCAAGAATTGCAATATAAACTCACAATTCAGGCTTTCTTTCTCAAAAATGGATAACTTAAACTCACAATTGTGAGAAATAAAGCCAGAATTGCAATATAAACTCACAATTCAGGCTTTCTTTCTCAAAAATGGATAACTTAAACTCACAATTGTGAGAAATGAAGCCAGAATTGCAATATAAACTCATAATTCAGGCTTTCTTTCTCAAAAATGGATAACATAAACTCACTATTGTGAGAAATAAAGCCAGAATTGCAATATAATTTTTATAATTCAGGCTTTCTTTCTCAGAAATGGGAGATATATATACTCACTATTGTGAGAAATAAAGCCAGAATTGCAATATAAACTCATAATTCAGGCTTTCTTTCTCAAAAATGGATAACATAAACTCACAATTGTGAGAAATAAAGCCAGAATTGCAATATAAACTCATAATTCAGGCTTTCTTTCTCAGAAATGTATTATATATACTCACAATTGTCAGAAATAAAGCCAGAATTGCAATATAATTTTTATAATTCAGGCTTTCTTTCTCAGCAATGGGTGATATATATACTCACAATTGTGAGAAATAAAGCCAGAATTGCAATATAAACTCACAATTCAGGCTTCCTTTCTCAAAAATGGATAACTTAAACTCACAATTGTGAGAAATAAAGCCAGAATTGCAATATAAACTCATAATTCAGGCTTTCTTTCTCAGAAATGGATGATATATACTCACAATTGTGAGAAATAAAGCCAGAATTGCAATATGAACTCATAATTCAGGCTTTCTTTCTCAGAAATTGGTGATATAACCTAGCAATTGTGAGCAATAAAGCCAGAATTGCAATATAAACTCATAATTCAGGCTTTCTTTCTCAAAAATGGATAACAAACTCAAAATTGTGAAAAATAAAGCCAGAATTGCAATATAAACTCATAATTCAGGCTTTCTTTCACAAAAATGGATAACATAAACTCACAATTGTGAGAAATAAAGCCAGAATTGCAAAATAAACTCATAATTCAGGCTTTCTTTCTCAGAAATGCATCAAATATACCCACAATTTTGAGAAATAAAGCCAGGATTGCAATATAAACTCATAATTTAGGCTTTCTTTCTCAGAAATGGATGATATAACCTAGCAATTGTGAGCAATAAAGCCAGAATTGCAATATAAACTCATAATTCAGGCTTTCTTTCTCAAAAATGGATAACTTAAACTCACAATTGTGAGAAATAAAGCCAGAATTGCAATATAAACTCATAATTCAGGCTTTCTTTCTCAAAAATGGATAACTTAAACTCACAATTGTGAGAAATAAAGACAGAATTGCAATATAAACTCATAATTCAGGCTTTCTTTCTCAAAAATGGATAACTTAAACTCACAATTGTGAGAAATAAAGCCAGAATTGCAATATAAACTCATAATTCAGGCTTACTTTCTTAGAAATCGGTGATATATACTCACAATTGTGAGAAATAAAGCCAGAATTGCAATATTAACTCACAATTCAGGCTTTCTTTCTCAAAAATGGATAACATAAACTCACTATTGTGAGAAATAAAGCCAGATTTGCAATATAATTTTTATAATTCAGGCTTTCTTTCTCAGAAATGGATGATATAACCTAGCAATTGTGAGCAATAAAGCCAGAATTGCAATATAAACTCATAATTCAGGCTTTCTTTCTCAAAAATGGATAACATAAACTCACAATTGTGAGAAATAAAGCCAGAATTGCAATATAAACTCATAATTCAGGCTTTCTTTCACAAAAATGGATAACATAAACTCACAATTGTGAGAAATAAAGCCAGAATTGCAATATAAACTCATAATTTAGGCTTTCTTTCTCAGAAATGGATGATATATACTCACAATTGTGAGCAATAAAGCCAGAATTGCAATTTAAACTCATATTTCCGGCTTTCTTTCTCAAAAATGGATGATATATACTCACAATTGTGAGAAATAAAGCCAGAATTGCAATATAATTTTTATAATTCAGGCTTTCTTTCTCAGAAATGGATAACTTAAACTCACAATTGTGAGAAATAAAGCAAGAATTGCAATATAAACTCACAATTCAGGCTTTCTTTCTCAAAAATGGATAACTTAAACTCACAATTGTGAGAAATAAAGCCAGAATTGCAATATAAACTCATAATTCAGGCTTTCTTTCTCAAAAATGGATAACATAAACTCACAATTGTGAGAAATAAAGCCAGAATTGCAATATAAACTCATAATTCAGGCTTTCCTTCTCAGAAATGTATTATATATACTCACAATTGTCAGAAATAAAGCCAGAATTGCAATATAATTTTTATGATTCAGGCTTTCTTTCTCAGAAATGGGTGATATATATACTCACAATTGTGAGAAATAAAGCCAGAATTGCAATATAAACTCACAATTCAGGCTTTCTTTCTCAAAAATGGATAACTTAAACTCACAATTGTGAGAAATGAAGCCAGAATTGCAATATAAACTCACAATTCAGGCTTCCTTTCTCAAAAATGGATAACTTAAACTGACAATTGTGAGAAATAAAGCCAGAATTGCAATATAAACTCATAATTCAGGCTTTCTTTCTCAGAAATGGATGATATATACTCACAATTGTGAGAAATAAAGCCAGAATTGCAATATGAACTCATAATTCAGGCTTTCTTTCTCAGAAATTGGTGATATAACCTAGCAATTGTGAGCAATAAAGCCAGAATTGCAATATAAACCCATAATTCAGGCTTTCTTTCTCAAAAATGGATAACATAAACTCACAATTGTGAGAAATAAAGCCAGAATTGCAATATAAACTCATAATTCAGGCTTTCTTTCTCAGAAATGGATGACATGTACTCACTATTGTGAGAAATAAAGCCAGAATTGCAATATAATTTTTATAATTCAGGCTTTCTTTCTCAGAAATGGATGATATATATAATCACTATTGTGAGAAATAAAGCGAGAATTGCAATATAAATTCATAATTCAGGCTTTCATTCTCAAAAATGGATAACAAACTCACAATTGTGAGAAATAAAGCCAGAATTGCAATATAAAATCATAATTCAGGCTTTCTTTCTCAAAAATGGATAACATAAACTCACAATTGTGAGAAATAAAGCCAGAATTGCAAAGTAAACTCATAATTCAGGCTTTCTTTCTCAGAAATGCATCATATATATCCACAATTGTGAGAAATAAAGCCAGATTTGCAATATAAACTCATAATGTAGGCTTTCTTTCTCAGAAATGGATGATATAACCTAGCAATTGTGAGCAATAAAGCCAGAATTGCAATATAAACTCATAATTCAGGCTTTCTTTCTCAAAAATGGATAACTTAAACTCACAATTGTGAGAAATAAAGCCAGTATTGCAATATAAACTCATAATTCAGGCTTTCTTTCTCAAAAATGGATAACTTAAACTCAGAATTGTGAGAAATAAAGCCAGAATTGCAATATAAACTCATAATTCAGGCTTTCTTTCTCAAAAATGGATAACTTAAACTCACAATTGTGAGAAATAAAGCCAGAATTGCAATATAAACTCATAATTCAGGCTTTCTTTCTTAGAAATCGTGATATATACTCACAATTGTGAGAAATAAAGCCAGAATTGCAATATTAACTCACAATTCAGGCTTTCTTTCTCAAAAATGGATAACATAAACTCACTATTGTGAGAAATAAAGCCAGATTTGCAATATAATTTTTATAATTCAGGCTTTCTTTCTCAGAAATGGGTGATATATGCTCACAATTGTGAGAAATTAAGCCAGAATTGTAAAATAAACTCATAATTCAGGCTTTCTTTCTCAGAAATGGATGATATATACTCACAATTGTGAGAAATAAAGCCAGAATTGCAATATTAACTCATAATTCAGGCTTTCTTTCTCAGAAATGGATGATATAACCTAGCAATTGTGAGCAATAAAGCCAGAATTGCAATATAAACTCACAATTCAGGCTTTCTTTCTCAAAAATGGATAACTTAAACTCACAATTGTGAGAAATAAAGCCAGAATTGCAATATAAACTCATAATTCAGGCTTTCTTTCTCAAAAATGGATAACATAAACTCACAATTGTGAGAAATAAAGCCAGAATTGCAATATAAACTCATAATTCAGGCTTTCCTTCTCAGAAATGTATTATATATACTCACAATTGTCAGAAATAAAGCCAGAATTGCAATATGAACTCATAATTCAGGCTTTCTTTCTCAGAAATTGGTGATATAACCTAGCAATTGTGAGCAATAAAGCCAGAATTGCAATATAAACCCATAATTCAGGCTTTCTTTCTCAAAAATGGATAACATAAACTCACAATTGTGAGAAATAAAGCCAGAATTGCAATATAAACTCATAATTCAGGCTTTCTTTCTCAGAAATGGATGACATGTACTCACTATTGTGAGAAATAAAGCCAGAATTGCAATATAATTTTTATAATTCAGGCTTTCTTTCTCAGAAATGGATGATATATATAATCACTATTGTGAGAAATAAAGCGAGAATTGCAATATAAATTCATAATTCAGGCTTTCATTCTCAGAAATTGGTGATATAACCTAGCAATTGTGAGCAATAAAGCCAGAATTGCAATATAAACCCATAATTCAGGCTTTCTTTCTCAAAAATGGATAACATAAACTCACAATTGTGAGAAATAAAGCCAGAATTGCAATATAAACTCATAATTCAGGCTTTCTTTCTCAGAAATGGATGACATGTACTCACTATTGTGAGAAATAAAGCCAGAATTGCAATATAATTTTTATAATTCAGGCTTTCTTTCTCAGAAATGGATGATATATATAATCACTATTGTGAGAAATAAAGCGAGAATTGCAATATAAATTCATAATTCAGGCTTTCATTCTCAAAAATGGATAACAAACTCACAATTGTGAGAAATAAAGCCAGAATTGCAATATAAAATCATAATTCAGGCTTTCTTTCTCAAAAATAGATAACATAAACTCACAATTGTGAGAAATAAAGCCAGAATTGCAAAGTAAACTCATAATTCAGGCTTTCTTTCTCAGAAATGCATCATATATATCCACAATTGTGAGAAATAAAGCCAGATTTGCAATATAAACTCATAATGTAGGCTTTCTTTCTCAGAAATGGATGATATAACCTAGCAATTGTGAGCAATAAAGCCAGAATTGCAATATAAACTCATAATTCAGGCTTTCTTTCTCAAAAATGGATAACTTAAACTCACAATTGTGAGAAATAAAGCCAGTATTGCAATATAAACTCATAATTCAGGCTTTCTTTCTCAAAAATGGATAACTTAAACTCAGAATTGTGAGAAATAAAGCCAGAATTGCAATATAAACTCATAATTCAGGCTTTCTTTCTCAAAAATGGATAACTTAAACTCACAATTGTGAGAAATAAAGCCAGAATTGCAATATAAACTCATAATTCAGGCTTTCTTTCTTAGAAATCGTGATATATACTCACAATTGTGAGAAATAAAGCCAGAATTGCAATATTAACTCACAATTCAGGCTTTCTTTCTCAAAAATGGATAACATAAACTCACTATTGTGAGAAATAAAGCCAGATTTGCAATATAATTTTTATAATTCAGGCTTTCTTTCTCAGAAATGGGTGATATATGCTCACAATTGTGAGAAATTAAGCCAGAATTGTAAAATAAACTCATAATTCAGGCTTTCTTTCTCAGAAATGGATGATATATACTCACAATTGTGAGAAATAAAGCCAGAATTGCAATATTAACTCATAATTCAGGCTTTCTTTCTCAGAAATGGATGATATAACCTAGCAATTGTGAGCAATAAAGCCAGAATTGCAATATAAACTCACAATTCAGGCTTTCTTTCTCAAAAATGGATAACTTAAACTCACAATTGTGAGAAATAAAGCCAGAATTGCAATATAAACTCATAATTCAGGCTTTCTTTCTCAAAAATGGATAACATAAACTCACAATTGTGAGAAATAAAGCCAGAATTGCAATATAAACTCATAATTCAGGCTTTCCTTCTCAGAAATGTATTATATATACTCACAATTGTCAGAAATAAAGCCAGAATTGCAATATAATTTTTATGATTCAGGCTTTCTTTCTCAGAAATGGGTGATATATATACTCACAATTGTGAGAAATAAAGCCAGAATTGCAATATAAACTCACAATTCAGGCTTTCTTTCTCAAAAATGGATAACTTAAACTCACAATTGTGAGAAATGAAGCCAGAATTGCAATATAAACTCACAATTCAGGCTTCCTTTCTCAAAAATGGATAACTTAAACTGACAATTGTGAGAAATAAAGCCAGAATTGCAATATAAACTCATAATTCAGGCTTTCTTTCTCAGAAATGGATGATATATACTCACAATTGTGAGAAATAAAGCCAGAATTGCAATATGAACTCATAATTCAGGCTTTCTTTCTCAGAAATTGGTGATATAACCTAGCAATTGTGAGCAATAAAGCCAGAATTGCAATATAAACCCATAATTCAGGCTTTCTTTCTCAAAAATGGATAACATAAACTCACAATTGTGAGAAATAAAGCCAGAATTGCAATATAAACTCATAATTCAGGCTTTCTTTCTCAGAAATGGATGATATGTACTCACTATTGTGAGAAATAAAGCCAGAATTGCAATATAATTTTTATAATTCAGGCTTTCTTTCTCAGAAATGGGTGATATATATAATCACTATTGTGAGAAATAAAGCGAGAATTGCAATATAAATTCATAATTCAGGCTTTCATTCTCAAAAATGGATAACAAACTCACAATTGTGAGAAATAAAGCCAGAATTGCAATATAAAATCATAATTCAGGCTTTCTTTCTCAAAAATGGATAACATAAACTCACAATTGTGAGAAATAAAGCCAGAATTGCAAAGTAAACTCATAATTCAGGCTTTCTTTCTCAGAAATGCATCATATATACCCACAATTGTGAGAAATAAAGCCAGAATTGCAATATAAACTCATAATGTAGGCTTTCTTTCTCAGAAATGGATGATATAACCTAGCAATTGTGAGCAATAAAGCCAGAATTGCAATATAAACTCATAATTCAGGCTTTCTTTCTCAAAAATGGATAACTTAAACTCACAATTGTGAGAAATAAAGCCAGTATTGCAATATAAACTCATAATTCAGGCTTTCTTTCTCAAAAATGGATAACTTAAACTCAGAATTGTGAGAAATAAAGCCAGAATTGCAATATAAACTCATAATTCAGGCTTTCTTTCTCAAAAATGGATAACTTAAACTCACAATTGTGAAAAAATAAAGCCAGAATTGCAATATAAACTCATAATTCAGGCTTTCTTTCTTAGAAATCGTGATATATACTCACAATTGTGAGAAATAAAGCCAGAATTGCAATATTAACTCACAATTCAGGCTTTCTTTCTCAAAAATGGATAACATAAACTCACTATTGTGAGAAATAAAGCCAGATTTGCAATATAATTTTTATAATTCAGGCTTTCTTTCTCAGAAATGGGTAATATATGCTCACAATTGTGAGAAATTAAGCCAGAATTGTAAAATAAACTCATAATTCAGGCTTTCTTTCTCAGAAATGGATGATATATACTCACAATTGTGAGAAATAAAGCCAGAATTGCAATATTAACTCATAATTCAGGCTTTCTTTCTCAGAAATGGATGATATAACCTAGCAATTGTGAGCAATAATGCCAGAATTGCAATATAAACTCATAATTCAGGCTTTCTTTCTCAAAAATGGATAACATAAACTCACAATTGTGAGAAATAAAGCCAGAATTGCAATATAAACTCATAATTCAGGCTTTCTTTCACAAAAATGGATAACATAAACTCACAATTGTGAGAAATAAAGCCAGAATTGCAATATAAACTCATAATTCAGGCTTTCTTTCTCAAAAATGGATGATATATTCTCACAATTGTGAGAAATAAAGCCAGAATTGCAATATAAACTCACAATTCAGGCTTTCTTTCTCAGAAATGGATGATATATACTCACAATTGTGAGCAATAAAGCCAGAATTGCAATTTAAACTCATATTTCCGGCTTTCTTTCTCAAAAATGGATTATATATACTCACAATTGTGAGAAATAAAGCCAGAATTGCAATATAATTTTTATAATTCAGGCTTTCTTTCTCAGAAATGGATAACTTAAACTCACAATTGTGAGAAATAAAGCAAGAATTGCAATATAAACTCACAATTCAGGCTTTCTTTCTCAAAAATGGATAACTTAAACTCACAATTGTGAGAAATAAAGCCAGAATTGCAATATAAACTCACAATTCAGGCTTTCTTTCTCAAAAATGGATAACTTAAACTCACAATTGTGAGAAATGAAGCCAGAATTGCAATATAAACTCATAATTCAGGCTTTCTTTCTCAAAAATGGATAACATAAACTCACTATTGTGAGAAATAAAGCCAGAATTGCAATATAATTTTTATAATTCAGGCTTTCTTTCTCAGAAATGGGAGATATATATACTCACTATTGTGAGAAATAAAGCCAGAATTGCAATATAAACTCATAATTCAGGCTTTCTTTCTCAAAAATGGATAACATAAACTCACAATTGTGAGAAATAAAGCCAGAATTGCAATATAAACTCATAATTCAGGCTTTCTTTCTCAGAAATGTATTATATATACTCACAATTGTCAGAAATAAAGCCAGAATTGCAATATAATTTTTATAATTCAGGCTTTCTTTCTCAGAAATGGGTGATATATATACTCACAATTGTGAGAAATAAAGCCAGAATTGCAATATAAACTCACAATTCAGGCTTTCTTTCTCAAAAATGGATAACTTAAACTCACAATTGTGAGAAATAAAGCCAGAATTTCAATATAAACTCATAATTCAGGCTTTCTTTCTCAGAAATGGATGATATATACTCACAATTGTGAGAAATAAAGCCAGAATTGCAATATGAACTCATAATTCAGGCTTTCTTTCTCAGAAATTGGTGATATAACCTAGCAATTGTGAGCAATAAAGCCAGAATTGCAATATAAACTCATAATTCAGGCTTTCTTTCTCAAAAATGGATGATATATACTCACTATTGTGAGAAATAAAGCCAGAATTGCAATATAATTTTTATAATTCAGGCTTTCTTTCTCAGAAATGGGTGATATATATAATCACTATTGTGAGAAATAAAGCGAGAATTGCAATATAAACTCATAATTCAGGCTTTCATTCTCAAAAATGGATAACAAACTCACAATTGTGAAAAATAAAGCCAGAATTGCAATATAAACTCATAATTCAGGCTTTCTTTCACAAAAATGGATAACATAAACTCACAATTGTGAGAAATAAAGCCAGAATTGCAATATAAAATCATAATTCAGGCTTTCTTTCTCAAAAATGGAGAGGCGGTATTAACATCAAGTGACATGGCATCTGACGCACGGAAACCACTGGCACATGCCACTGCTCAGTGGCACATCGAGTGACACTTCCGGTTTTCAGTGACATGTGTCACCGCAGAGTGGCAAGTGCCAGTGACACTTGTGACGTGCCGATGGATTTTGTCAGTGTCACTGTCACTCGAGTGACACTTCCGGTTTTCAGTGACATGTGTCACCGCAGAGTGGCATGTGCCAGTGACACTTGTGACATGTGCCAAACTGCCGATGCATTATGTCAGTGTCATTGTCACGGAACATGCCACCGCGAGTGACAATGTCGCTCTCAGCCGGAGTTTAACGTAGACCGTGTAACACACGCACTTAACGGCCAAACTTATATTTATGACATTTCTATCAAACATAGCATTCTTTTCATCGTGGAATTCACTTGTATGTACCGTATTTGCCTGTGTGTCCGTGTTAGTGACATTGGTGCAGAATGTTACTCTGTCTTGCGGCTTCTCCAGTGACACTGCCGCTGACAGCCAGAGTAAAATGTAAAATGTAGACCGAAACACATTCATGTAAGGTATTTAATTGATGACAGTTTCAGTTTCTGTCCAGCATATTAATAACATGGCAGAGTTTAGTTGTATTACAACGTAGGCTTCTTCATGTGCTTCTTCTTGTGTCCCTTATTTGTTTGCTTGAATGTTTTGTGAAATACGTTAATAAAACATCACATGTTGTAAAATTGTTTCATTTCTTATTGCATATATATATATATATATATATATATATATATATATATATATATATATATATATATGTGTGTGTGTGTGTGTGTGTGTGTGTGTGTGTAATTTATTTTCTTTTTTTTTATATATTAAAGCCGTAGCTGGCCAACTAGATGTCGGTACCAAAATCAAAGATTACAGTATCGGATGCGACTGTAAATGTGACGTGTGCGTTTATTTATATATTTTTTTAAAGTAAATGAAACGTAATTACAAGTCAAGTAACTTTTTTTTAAACATGTCAGTTTGTGGCATATTTTATTTGAGTGGCATGTGCACGCTGCACGCATGCTGGTTGGTGGCAGTATAACTAAGTGCATTATTGGTCAGTCAGTGCACGACTGCACGTGAATAAAAAGTTACAATAGAAAGATTTTCGGATGGTGACGAAGATTCTTGGATGATGAGGAAGATTTACGGGTGGTACCAAAAACCAAACATATAATGTACAGTTGTGGTCAAATATGAATGGTAAGTGTGTTTGGTTTTTTTGTCGTCGCTTATTAGGGTTAACGTAAGCCTAGTCAATACAGTGTTAAACGTTGGGATAAACATGTCGATATATTCAAATAACTGATGCCTAAGTCCGTTGCTTTACAACAAAATGTAAAAATTGCAGTTGTCCTAACCTAATATACACTGAAAAAAATGATTATGGCCCCAATTAAATTAAGCATGTTTCAATTTCGCTAGTTTAAATAATAAAAATTTAGTTTTTGATTTTAATTAATAAGTATTAATTGGTTTTAAGCGAATTACATGTGTTTTAAATCCAAGCCATGTGAATTAATTAAATTCAGTTAGAAAATATTAAGTAAACTTTCTGCGCATGCGCACAAATGCACATTCTCCCTGGCGCCAAAAGGAGTTTCCAGTCACGACTCAGTCAGGTTCACGGTGGGAACTTTTCATTCCGGACCCGGAGTTTTCATCATTCGGTCGATTTACACGGTGAGTAATATTTATGTGAGTAATAATGTAGTGTAGCACTGTTTATTACAGTAAATAGTTTGTTCGCTGTATAAATAATATCTGCAAAATGAGTCTTTGGGAGAAATTCCACAGCGACCAACGGATGGTCACATATAACTTACACAAATAACACAAATAATACTTTTTTATGTGACAGAATGTACTTTTAAGATATTTTTGTATGAAAATGTAGTTGTATAAGCCTAAAATACGCCGTTTATTTGAAAGGATAGCGTCTATTTAAATGCTTAAGCGCTTTCGGAGATGCTCAGGCCGGCAACGTTATTGGTGTTCCCGCCTAAGTTACAACGTTACCACAGCCAGTCCTTCGGGAATCTGCCGGCTTCTAATGTGGTTAAACATGACATATATCGTTAAATCCTTTTGGACGGGTCATCTAATGTCCTTAACTTGTTTGTTCAAGAGCAGTTTGTTTTGGCTGAAGGTAAGGTAGTGCTTGCGTGATACCGAAAAAAAATTATTAACTTCTGTGGCAACTATTGCATTTAAAGCAATGGTGGGCAGATCGTATCCTTAACTGCGTATCCAAATAACTATGCCTTGTAATAGAAAGTTACGGGAAATCAAAAATATGGACGAAGGCATGAAGTTATGAGGGGAATTTCCAGTTAGTTCCTATCAGTAAATCTCACAATATAACATTGGATTTCTGAATGTTTTTAGTATTCACAATTGTAATCATGTGAACATGC
Source organism: Garra rufa (assembly GCF_049309525.1). Classification (NCBI taxonomy): domain Eukaryota; kingdom Metazoa; phylum Chordata; class Actinopteri; order Cypriniformes; family Cyprinidae; genus Garra; species Garra rufa. The sequence continues at coordinate 16,825,460 of NW_027394276.1, forward strand.
CCCTTTTTGCTAGCTTTAATGGTGCAGCATGTAAACTGTTTTAAACTAGCAATAATAATTATTGTGTTTTTACTTTCATTTGAGGGACTCTCTGCATGTTCCTGTGACTAGGACACATACCATTTCCTTGATGCCAAAGGAAGTTTCCAGGTTCGCCACTTTCGTGAAGTTGTATTATTCCAGCAATATGCACAGTAAGTATTAAAGCATTTTACAATAAACAGTTGACTTTAATGAAATATATCATATAATGTAATATGTTATGTTCCACAGATCACTGCTGTTTTCCAGAAAGGAGGTCTTACTGGGAGGAAAATGGTCAAATATTTCGGCATTTTACAGGAGGTATGTATTCATTTATCAAGTGTCTTTTCCTTTCCCATATGTATTATTATTTAACACAGTGATGTCAAATACAGTGTCCAGACAAAAATGTCTCTGCTTGAATTTAAATTCTACTTAAATTTCAAATACTAAAAGGGTTATAGTTGCCCAAAAAATGAAAATTCTGTCGTTAATTACTCACCCTCATGTCTTTCCAAACCCAGAAGACCTTAGTTTATCTTCAGAACCAAAAAAAATTTAAATTTTTTTTTTTTATGAAATCTGAGAGGTTTCTGGACTTGCATAGGCAACAATATAACTGGCCCAAAAACGTACTAAGGACATAAGTGTAACCATTTATGTGACATCAGTGGTTCCACCGTATCTTTACAGAGCTAAAGAATAATTTTAATGTGCAAAGAAAACAAAAATAACTTTATTCAACAATTCTTCTTCCTGCCTCCATTGTCAAGACTACAATGACATATGCGTGTGTTTTTCTTTGTTTATAAACATGGTTCAGCCCATGCATGTTCATGTCAGCAACACCAAACACTTGTGTCATGGTACTCTCATGAATGGCAGACGGTGGCGCGGAGGAGTCTGTATTTTTGTTTTCTTTGCGCACAAGTATTCTCGTAGCTTCATGAAATTACTGTTGAACCACTGATGTCACATGGACTATTTTACCAATATCTTTAATGTGTTTCTTGGCCTAAGAACATTTCAGTTGAGTTGCGTTGCTGACTATGCAGGGTTAGAAAGCTCACAGATCTCATTAAAAATATCTGAATTTGTGTTCCATTTGCAGATTAGGAACAACATGTGGGAGATATACAAATAGATTTGTCAGTTTTCTTTCTCATCTGCTTCCTTTCACTTTAACTTAAAAAAAAACAGCTGTTTATGATGACATACTGATTTGTTTTTGTGCATATTGGCTGGTAAATATCAGTTGATACCCAACCCTACTAATAACAGTTTCTTTTTATTTAAATATAGGACAATCAAAGAGATGACTCCTTGAAAGACCCACAACACATCACCATGGGCATACCTGTAAAATCCATTACAAATTGCAGTTTGTTGCATGACATATGAACAGTTTTAGCACTATTGTTTTATTCACTATTGAAAAAATACAATATACTGTTTAATCACTATATACTGTTGCCTGTTTCCACATATTTTTATTAATTTTGCAATTCCAAGTCCGCACTCAACAATGTGGCCTCTTTCACCTGTGAATTTCTGTTCATTTTTATTTTGTGAATGTGCAACATTAAGTAAGCACTTGTCTTCCAAACACTTGTTGTATATACAAAGAAACTGTTACTGAATTTACATTTGATGACATTAAAAATAAATTCAAAACATTAAACTTGTTGTGTGTATTTGAAAAGCCATTTAAGAACCTCTCCTTAAGAAAAGGATTTTTTTAAGGTAAGTGATTAAAACAATTTTGAAATTTAGTCAACAAAATGTGATTATTTAAATGTAGCTAAAATAAATTGATTGCAACCACTTACCTTAAAAAATTTGAGTAAATTCAATGAATATTTTTTCTTCAGAAACAATTAAATAAATTAAGAGGAAGTAGCATATTTAAATTGGGCTGAAATTACTCATTTTTTTAATACTAAGTTAACTAAATAAAATTGTTTAAATCCAAATAAATGTGTTTGTTTAAATTTAGATCAAATCAATTGATTGCAACCACTTACCTTAAAAAAATTGAGTAAATTCAATGAATCATTTTTTTCAGTGTAGACTAGTGTTATTATAGGGCTAATAGACGGTGGGCCTACTAAAGTGTTGACGTGTTAGTATTTTTAAAATAGTATGATTTTGTATACCTGTAGTGAACTTAATGAACTATATACAAACGTAATATATTTGTAATTATAATATATTTGTTGTATTGTAATTGTTATTACAAGTGCTCTGTAATTGTTATAATCGCACAAATATGGATAAATGGAAAGATTACATAATTTTACATTATAATTAGGTACAGTGTTGTATTTTTGTCTCCTTAGGTCCTCAAACATTCAAAGACCAGTTGGATTTAATTAAGGCAAATGAAGGAAAAAACTGCGAACTATGCAGACAGACAGTGATTGGGTCTGAAGACCACCTGGAAAAGAGGCATTATAAATATGCTGTGCACTTTAAAGATGGTGATTTTGGTGAGAACGTGTTGGTTTTGTAACATATTTTATTCATTAAGTTATTAGTTGTATTTTATAGTTTTTACTAGTGGTGGGCATAGATTAATTTTTTTAATCTAGATTAATCTAGATTAAATCTTGAAATTAATCTAGATTAATCTAGATTAAAATGGCTAATTTGAATTCTTCTGAAGGCATTCAGAATATGTGTGCTACCCAAATAATGACTAAAAGTAAGTCTTTGAGAACGGGTTTCTCAAGCCAGGTGGCGCATTAGACCAGGCGCTCATCTCCTGTTTCCAAAATGCATTACAAACTGCTTGACAATTGCATTTACAACACAATTAACTATACAAACTTGTGTAACCAAGTACTTCTGCGCAAAAGGCTGTACGACGTGCGCGTTCCAGTAAAATATACAGGCGCGCGGGTATGGATAGCCTATCTGCGTGCATAGTCTTCCAATAAACTGCGTTGCTTTTAGAAGCGTCAATTCAGTTGTTGCATATAGTTTAATGTCTTTATTTCGGGATTATCAAAGTAAATTATAACTCAAACTTGAGATTTTACTGGGGCACAGGCACAGCAGATTTTCACTGGGGCACGTGCCCCAGTAAAAAGGGTCTAGCAACGCACGCACCTGCCCTGAAGCGGCTTCATAACTGCATCCATGTCTGCGCGTCTCATTTGATGTGGTAATTTCACAGAAGTTGAAGACTCGTTCTCGCCCCCTACATTGCAATTCAACTAGATATACGTCATCCGCGCTAAACTATCAAGGTGAAAGTCATCATATCTTGCGTAGTTTAGACCCAGCTCCCAACCCAACTTTGAGAATAGATTAACGGCGATATTTTTTTTATCGCGCGATATGAGTCTCACGTTAACGCAGCACGTTAACGCCGATAACGGCCCACCACTAGTTTTTACTTGTTCTTCCAAACAGTTCTTTTCACAGTACCATGCTTTTGCACCAAAATCGACAAATTAAAAAGAAGTCACTGGCATTGTTTTAAGTGTGACAGGATTTTACAGAGGCGAAATGCCTATGAAGACCACCTGCAGAAACATGGTAGGAGTTACGCTATTACTTAATTATTATTCATGCTATTACCAAACAAATTACCTACTAAAATACATTTTTTCACTAACTTAATATACATGTTTTGCAGGTTGCATGGTAACACCTTTTAAAGACTTGTCAAAAAAAAGTATGCACTTGTTTCTTGTATGTTTGCATAGCTTTCTTTGTTTATTGGTATTTCAAGGATACATTACAACATGTTTTCATAATACTCAAACTATTGTTCACAGATATGGCTTAGTCTTGGTTTTCTGAAACTGCTCCTGTAATGTTTTTTAGGTGAGCATAAGAAAACTGATGAAAAAGCAGAGAGTGCTCCTGTGGTCCAGGAATTTCTGTGTACACACTGCTCATCATCTTTTGCCACAGCAGGGAGTCTTCGAAGACATGAAAAAGACTTCCATGCTACATTAGAGCCTGTGTACTGTGTTGATGTAGAGCAAGGTGTCTTCATAACAGCAAAAAATAGTAGAGGCCAAAGAGTTCCAATACATGTCCAGAAAAGCACCACCTCTCAAGTAATTGCCTGCGAAGTAGCAGAGTGCAGGGAGTTCATGACTCTGGCCAAACTTAGTGGCAAGCCTGGAGCGGAGTGTGAGCATTTGATTAGAGTTTCTTCTGCTCCACCATACATTCCTCCTGAACCTCTGAAAGAGGAATGCATAAATAATATGCAAGAAAAAGGATTGATTTCCACCACCAGAATGACAGAGTGCATAGAACACAACAATTCAGCATCAGAAAAGGGGATCTGCTCAGTCTTTCCAATTTTCTATGAGAAACATGAATATTCAGGAAGATTTGTATACTTTTCAGTTTATTCAGGAAGGAAGGAAAGATGGTGCCTCTTTGGACGGACGAGAGTGTCATTTGACAAATTGATAGGGCACTGGTATTGCCTTTGTAAAGCCACAAAGAAATAGTATAGATGTCTCCATATCTATATGGCAATGTGGTGGCTCTACCAAGAAAGAGAAGATTTAGTAAAAGAGAGTTCTAGAACAGACAGTGACTTGTCAGGGGACCCCTCTGAAAATGAAGAGATTGGAGTTGGTGTTGTAGGAGAAGGATTGAAGAAGCACCAATTGGTTGCAATGACCAACTATCTCTGGGAAAAAAAAACGAATTCCAGAAAATTTGCCACAAGAATTAAGGACTCAGGCAAGTCAGATCCCGAAAAGGTTTGAGCCCACAGAGCAAACATGTCCTTATTGCCCTGGGCCAACCCCACCAGGTCTCACAGAACCTGTGGTTGTCACAAGGAATGCATCAGTTTATGACATATCTTCAGTGAAGAAAGGTTTGTACATTAAATGAAGACAAACATTAGTAAATGTGCCAAATACCACCCACAAACATGCTTTTTTCCCTCTCTTCTAATAAAGGTGTTGCAGTGTGTGTAAAGAATTGCCCGATCTGCAAAACACCAGTCAGGTTTCAAGAGTACACTGCAGGATTTCACAATTTTAACAACAGTATTATTTTGACAACTCGTCTTTGTGCAATGATGACATCTGCTATAAAGGTAAGGAAAAGATTCATTAAAAATGTATACAATTAATTAATTAATTTGGTTTATGTATTAAAATGTTTGAAATTCTTAATTAAAAGTAATAGTTATAAAAATGTTTACAATTATTAATTAATACAATTTTTTATTAATGAATTAATTACTATTATTTATTAAAACTGATTTAAAAATTATTAACATTTTGCAGTTGTTATGTACAGTATCTCAAAAATGTCTCTCTCTTTTTTTTAAACACACTTTGAAGACAAACACAGCCATTGGACGATTTCTGTCAGTGCTGGAGGACCTCCTTGCAGTAACAATTCACCACAATACCCTGAGGAAAGCCTTTTTTCATTTCTGGGCAATGACCAGATTTACTTATGACTTTTCTTGCATTCGTTGTGGCCATGAGCCACCTATTTTAATTGCAGACAGCAATTGGAAGGTGGCTTTTGATCTACCTGGTAAGTTATTTATTGAAATTACATGCTACTAATAATAAGTACATTAGAATTAAATAGGGAAATAATGATAGCCAATTTTCAAATTTGTATTTTTTTCTTACTAGTCAATCTCCTGAAGAGGCCTTGTACTGAGAATGTTGAACAAAGTGACCTCAGTGTCAATGTCGATGAGAGATGGTCTTCATTAGAAAAGGAGCTAATTTGTGTTGGTTTCTGTTATGGTAAAAAAAAAAAAAACACACGAACAAACATTGATTTATGGTGTATGTTATGATCAAATGAATTTTCATTAAAATACTACAGAAATGACAAGATAAATAATGTGGCCCTTCTCCCTATATCATAGAAACAAAGGAGAGAAACCCTTTCTCCAGTGACCTATCCTATTCATCTTTTGCCCCCTGGCTTGGATCATCCTGCAGAGCTGGAACAGTTGTTCCAAAAACAGAGATCCTCAAAGGGTTTTCAGACCGTCTAAGTGACAAGTCCCCTCCTGTACATTCACATGCTGTTGAAGACACAGTACTAAAACTGATTGAATCAAAAAAGGTATTTTTCCTCCATATTTATTTCTTTTAAACATGTTATTTTGAAGTAAAAAATAAGTTTTACATTTCTTCTTCATGCCGTCCAAAAACGAGCTGCTGGCAGCATGTGCACAGCTTGGAGTATCTGCTGCTGGCTCTGCCTCTGACATAATTAATCGCTTGGAGGAGCTACTTCTTTACAAAGACGTTTACCCTAAAATGTTCATTAAACTACAGAAAACTGGAGGTATGGCAACTATGTAATTTTGTATGTTGTACATTGAAGGAGAAATGTATTAGCTTTTGTCAATTATTTTTTAGGTGGCGTCCTTCATGTTGGCTGCCCACATGCTGTCGTGTATTGTTGTTCCCCTCTTTGGTGGCAAGAGTCAGCAAGGGACCACGTCGATGCGCTTCTGAGTTTAAAAACTCCACCAACCATATATATTTCAGATGTGGCTGGACGTGTTGCAAGGCATGCAAATAACAGAACTCGGCAGGCATTTTTCAGACCTTTTGATAGCCGACTCTGTGAAGCCACTGCTGAAAATGTGGCCAAGGCCTCAGCCAAGGTGCTTGTCGTGAATTTACAATGGGTAAAAACCATGAAGGAAGGTGGACGTGTCCACAGTGAAAATGATGGTGCCACAGAATCACTAGACAAACCTCACCCCATCACTGGAACCTCAGATAGATTTTCTTTGTATGACCGCTTTCATCAGCGTAATCAAAAACAGGAAAAAGAGAAACTGAGAAGCCTTGACCTTGTCCCAGAACTTACTGGACTCATCAACTCTTCCATGGCAGAACAACTTAATCGAGAACTCGCCAATTCTCGATATTTCCTGTGTCAGCTTAAAGATGTCCATTTCATGTTTGCACTTCGTTTGGTGTTCCATTTACACAACACACAAATTAACAGATCATTTATGGACAAAATGGTAAGACAGACGCAAGGATCAGCTGAAGTTGGTCCAGATGGAAGACTGTGCCTCTTCACTGCATGTGAGACTAATAGAAATCTTATTTTAAATTGTGCATTTAAGCTTTTAAGTTGTGTAAATTCTAATGTATCCGGTGTGTATTGTTACAGATAGAGGCACTCACTCAACATTGCAGAATCCTGAGTGTATCAAAGGAAAAAAGAAAGAATTAATCTCAGAGGAAGGACAACGCTTTAGCACATCACTTTTCCCCATCTTGAAGGAAAACAAGGTTTGTTGCAAGTATTGACTTTTGTTTTAGCACAAATATATTTTTAGTTTCAAATTGTAATAATAATTGTATTATCATTATACATGTTATTATTTGCTTGTAGGCTAAGCTTACTGAATTGTACTCCACTGTGCAAAATGATGCGTCTGACCTTGTGCAAATTGACAACTGTATAATAACAGTTAAGGACCTACAGACAATCTATCCAGCACAGTCTATTTCACTTGAATCAGAAGACATCCTACCTAACCAACCATGGCTGACTGATGATGTATGTACGGCAGTGTTGTAGTCGAGTCACCAACTCTCGAGTCCGAGTCGAGTCTCGAGTCCCAGTGTTCGAGTCCGAGTCCAAGTCCGAGTCACCAAAGAAGAGTCCGAGTCGAGTCCAAGTCGAGTCACCTTTACCAGAGTTCGAGTCCGAGTCGAGTCTCAAGTCCCCAGAGTTCGAGTCCGATTCGAGTCTCAAGTCCCGTATTCGAGTCTGAGAGTTCCGTCTCCACTCTGGGACCTTCAAAAAACTGATAAAATGTATTAAAGAGGTTCTACATTAAACAAAAATGACACCACTGTCAGAATTGCATAGGGGGTTTATTTATGTTTAAGAAAACAATTTATTTTCCACTGAAGAAAAAAAAAGATCCTGGATGGCAGTGGGAGGAGTACATGATTAGGAAATTTCCATTTTTGTGTGAACTAATTCTTTAACACTGTATTACAGAAATACACTTAGCAAAAAAAAAAAGAAACCTGCATATTACAGGACACTGTATTTTGCAGAGAGAGAGAGAGAGAGAGAGAGAGAGAGAGAGAGAGATTGTGTGTGTGACCGAATTATTTAACGTGTGCGTGCGCGCGTGTGTGTGACGGCAAGCGACTGGTCAGAAAGCAACGTGTAACGTTAGTTTGATATGTTTCTTGTCGACACCACAGGATTTTAAGAGTCAAAATTGCAAAAAAAAATGTTTAATCTGACACAGTGACTATCGCAACAGACAAATATCGCAAAAATCTGATCTGGCACAGTGACTAGTAACGTTAAGTTATCAACAGACAAAAAAAAAATGCTGTAATCTGAACCAGACATACATTAACCCTAGCTTCTTCTATTTGTTATCATATATGCATTAGACAATAATATTTTTTTTGAAAAAAGCTAACGTTAGGCAATAGAAAGCATTTTACTTTCTTTTCTGGGTGCATCCGTGACAGGTGTCTGTTAACGTTTGAGGTTGTCCCTGTCTTTTCCTCAATTGAGCGATTACACACACAACATTTAGCGCTGCTCTTTCCAGCATTAGAAGCAAAATTCGCCTAGGCGAACTTCACATTTACATTAACATTAACATTTAGCCCGCGAATCATGCATCATGCATTGTACGAGCGTAAAAGTGAGTGACGTCAGTGAGTGTGTTGTCAAGCAAAGAGAGCGAGAGGTAGCAGTGTCTGTGAAGGGAGATCGCGGCCGGTCTTGGGCACCAAACAGGAAAAGTGTAACACCTTATATAATTTTTTTATAACATATTTAGTCAAAAACAAAGTGATGAATGCTCAAGTCCGATTGTATATATCCTCGAGTCCGAGTCCAAGTACGAGTCATCAATCCGCGAGTCCAAGTCGAGTCACAAGTCCAGAGAGTGGATTCTCGAGTCGGACTCGAGTCCAAAGAATAGTGACTCGAGTCGGACTCGAGTCCGAGTCCAGGACTCGAGTACTCCATCACTGATGTACGGTACTTATTTGTATGTTAATGTGTGTGTGTGTAAGAAAAAAACATATTAACACATTTTTATCTGTAATAGGCTGTTAATACTAGAGTAGCACAGCTTGCATCTACAACACCCAATGTGAGTATATATACTAGATCTTTTTAGAAATTTAAAAAGAATTACTTATTGCATTATTTATATTAACTTTCTGAAAGGTCGTGATGCTCCCGACATTTATATTTATTTGCTGGTGGAGAGACTGGATCACTCAAAAAAAAATATCCCCTCGAAATTTATCATGCTTGAAGGTATACATTTCTTGCACGTGTATATACTGTGTGTATGAATTTATTGACTGTTTTATAATTAATGTTAATAATTTTTACTGAATGTATTTTTTTATTTTGAAAAGAACCTTAAAACCAGTGACACTGTAGTTTTTCCTCGATGTGTCAGTCGCAAAGAGAACCCTGAGATCGGGGGCCACTTCATTATGTGGGTTAGTTGAAATATTGAGATCCTACGAATAGCTTTTAACATGAACTATTTTCTGTGTATTTTAAGTATATTTATTTTTCCTTTTTCATATTTTTATAGGTGTTATGTGGTCAAAGTCATGAGCTCCGGGTGTTTGATTCCATGGGGCTTTACAAAGACATACCAAAACAACATATGGAAATACTTTGGTAATATGTTTGGCCTCCTTCTTTTTAAAGTTTCTGTGCTTCAGCATAAATAGCCATATATATAAAGCACATTGACCATACAGCCAATGTGTATTAAATTAAAAGTATTTTTGTGTACTGTTAGATACTGTAACCATCTGTGACTTCTATTATTTATCTTTGACTAGTCTATTACATAGTGTACAGTATATTTCACATTAATATAAAGGTAGGGTAATTTGAATTGATATTCAATATAAATGAGTAGTCTATTAGAATGCATTTTATTTCATTCAGATCTGCATTGCCTAATTCTGTTCATTTCCTAATGTTTTTGTCTGTCTCTATGCATCATTTTTTTCATCAGTCATGCCTTCAGTAACACATGGAATCTTGCTGATTGGACAATCTCTTATCCACCACAGTGGCTTCAGAGCCAGATGGATGTAAACAACTGTGGAGTGTTTGTATGCACTGTAAGAATGTAATAAATATGATGTTTTATGCTTGTAATAAATTTGTACTGTAAGCTCTCTTTTTACAAAATTGTTTTTATTTCATTAGTTGAGTGGCACAGTTAAAGACACACTGATTAATACACCACTAACATGTTATCTTTAATTTTTGTTCACCTTAAACAGATGGCAGAGATGGAGCTGAAGGGGTACACTCTGACCAAAGAGAGCATTGGTCTGTCACAAACACAATATCTACGAGAATACCATGCAACAGTCTTAGTAAAAGATGTTGTTGTAGAGGTTAGTTGTCCTATTTGTAAAGATTGCTTTTTTGAATGTATGAGACTACTAATTGACAGGAACAGAACATTAGTAACAATATTGTTTTTCACTATAGGACTCAATGAAAAACCCAGCAAAAACCAATGCAATGCATGGCTGGTGACTTGCGTGTGTGTTGTTTCCAAAAAGTGGGCGAAGGGTAGGCCTTCTTGCTTTTTTTTTTGTTTTGTTTTTTGTTTATATAATCTTAGTTAATACATGTATTATTCAATGTGTATCTAATTTACATTACCAGGCCATTGTACCCCAGTGTTGTAAAGATCCTGTGGGTACAGTGTGACTTGTGTTTGGGCTGGCTACACACAGATTGTGCTGGAGTGAAAGAAGCTGAGGCCAAAAAAGGAACTTTTAAATGTGGATGTGATTTGACACAGCCATACGCCTTTGATAGGTAAGTTTAAGTTGGAAAGATTATTTCTTTCATCCAAAAAAAGATTGTTCCATTATTAAAAAACATGGAGTTGGATCATGGTTTATCCCAGGATTACATTTTATTTTTATTTTCACCTAAATACCATGCTGGAAAAAAACCTGTTGTGGTGCACCTGGCTCATTGTCATTTTCTCTTAAGATGATTAGCAACTATTCTATACCAAAGTCCCTTTAGAGCAAGTAATTTAAATCGTCTCATAAATGTGGTTTCTTTTGCTCAAATACCATTAAAAAAGCTTGATTTTCAAGCTAGATCAGCCAGTGCACATGCACTAAGTGTGCATCTCAGATTGTTAACTGTTTCTACAGCAACTGAGAATTCTAACAGCAGCTGCAGTGATGTGATGATGATTAGCTATTGGCTCTTTTATTCAGATTGGCCATACTGAGCTTTGCATTTTTCCCCATTCATAACTTCAGGAGTGACAAGTCTTGGGTATTCTGTAGTCTTTGTTCTATACCGTGTTTTTTTTTTTGTTCTTTGCCATGTCATAACCTGATTTTGATCAAATTTACATAATTGTTTGTTTGTAGCACTCAGAAGGCTTTGAGACTTGGAATTGAAAACATAATCTCAGATGAGGACATACAAGTGAGTATCAAATCATAAACATTTTTGAACACACACGTAATATTTTATTTATTTTTTTTTTTTTTTAAAGAAGTCTCTTCTGTTTATCAAGCCTGCATTTATTTGATCCAAAGTGCAGCAAAAACAACTACATTTTGAAATATTTGTTCTCTTTAAAATAACTGTTTTCTATTTGAATATATTTTTAAAAAATTATTTTATTCCTGTGATTTCAAAGCTGAATGTTTAGCATCATTACTCCAGTCACACGATCCTTCAGAAATCATTATAATATTATGATTTCCTACTAAAAAAAACATTTATAGTTGTTATTGTTATTATTATTGTTATTATTATTATTATTATTATGTTTAAAACAGCAGAGTAGACTTTTTTTAAGTTTCTTTGATGAATAGAAAGTTCTAAAATAGAAATCATTTGTAACATTATAAATGTCTTTATCATCACTTTTCATCAATTTAAAGCATTCTTGCTAAATAAAGTTTCTGTAATTTTGGTGTAGTGTATAATGTTACAAAAGCTTTTTATTTCAGATAAATGCTGATCTTCTGATCTTTCTATTCAAATAATTCTGAAAAAAATTACTCAACTGTTTTAAATATTGATGATAATAATAATAAATGTTTTTGAGCAGCAAATCAGCATTAGAATGATTTCTTAAGGATCATGTGACTGGAGTAATGATGCTGAAAATGGAACTTTGATCACATGAATAACATTTTTAAATAAATTTAAATAGAAAGCAGTTAGAATAGTTAAATAGTATAAATATTTTACAATTTTACTGTTTTTGCTGTACTCTGGATTAAATAAATGCAGGCTTGGTGAGCAGAAGAGAAGTCTTTAAAAAAAAAACATTTTTAACAGACTTTTATTCCCAAAGGCTTTACATAAAGCTTTTCACAGTGAGGCTCTCAAATCCTGCCGATTTTACATGTGGAAGCATCCTGATACATCAACGAAATTCAAGCAGCACTTAAAGCCACAACAGTGCCATTTCAGTCAAAGTGATGTAAGAAGTGAAAGTTTCACATTTTACTTGCTGTATATTTTGAGTTATATTACCACCAGACCGATTCCTTATCCTAAATTATTTAATATTCTCATGTTTAATAGTTAATCAAACTTGCTGACAAAATAAAGAGAGCGGTGGATGCAGATGAAGATTTTGAAAACCTGAACTACATCTTTGATGTCATGCTTCCAGAGGTTGGTGGTAATTGTGATTAATGTTGGTTGTTGTTATTGAATGTTTGGTGGTAACATCTTTTCTTTTCTTTTTTTTTAAGGTGACTATACTTGTTCTACAAAGACTGGAAAATATTTGCCGCTATGCGGCTGAAGTTTTAATGGCCTCTGGCATGGTTAAGTTTCACTGAATTGAGCTTTGCAAAACCAGCTACCTATTAAAGAAAATTGCTATTGCTTTAACTAACACACTTGTTGAATGTCTTTTCTGTCTGGGCTTGCTGAAAAAGGTATAAACAGTACATTTTATATGCTACCATTGACTGACATTGGGGATTAGTTTACAATAACAACTACAAATTCAACTAAAATATAGATAGCATTTAATAATGTCATAAGAGGTTCCCAAACATGGCTTTAATATTAAAAAAAGAATAATTTATAGAATTATGCAAAAAGAAATTAAATTATTTACTAACAATGTGAAAATTAATTTGTTGTGGAGATGCCTGAATGTTTTGTTAAATTATTTGACTTTCTGTAGCCACATTATACTAGAGATCCAGTTTAATAGACCCACATTACTCTGCATTGTGAAGAGCAAATGTCAAGTTCCAGTACACTTCTGAATGGTTGGTGCCAGTTGCCATAAAGCCTTTCTGAATGGTAGGTGTCACTTTATAATGGTTTGTGAAATTTGCATGCTAATTTACAATTATCTGAAATGCCTGATAAGTGCCTGGTAAGTGTAAATTAGTGATAGCACATACCTTCTGCAGGTTGGTACAAATTTAACATTACAATTATGCTCCCCTATCTGTCTTTTATAATTCCAAATGACACAACGGAACTGTACATTCTATGCAAAGAAGGGGGAAATGTGAAACACTGTCAAAAAATGTATTTAGAATATGTATTTAAATAGATTGTAGAAAGAAAAAAAAGTTGGCTATATAAAACAAAACGTAAAATAAACGTAAGTACATATGTAAATACACAACACAAATATTGAAAACATGAAAAAGCGTAATGGGTGTTGTACGGAATAATTAATGTAATAAACCCTATGTTTGAAAGAAATGTCATAAATATAAGTTCGGCCGTTAAGTGCGTGTGCTACACGGTCTGCGTTAAACTCCAGCTGACAGCGACAGTCTCACTCGAGGTGCCAGTGTGCCACAGCAGTGACATGTTCCCTGACAGTGACACTGACATAATGCATCGGCAGTTTGGCACATGTCACAAGTGTCACTGGCACATGCCACTCTGCGGTGACACATGTCACTAAAAACCGGAAGTGTCATTCGAGTGACAGTGACACTGACATAATCCATCGGCACGTCACAAGTGTCACTGGCACATGCCACTCTGCGGTGACAGATGTCACTGAAAACCGGAAGTGTCACTCGATGTGCCACTGAGCAGTGGCATGTGCCAGTGGTTTCCGTGCGTCAGATGCCATGTCACTTAATGTTAATACTGCTACTGGAGATGGCTTAATAAATTATGTTCTTGGGCATAACTTGCAAGCTAACATGCAGTACAAGATATAACCTACGTTTAACCTAAATATAAATGATTTTATTCAGTATTTTTGTTCGTCCTCTGTAAAGCACCATTTATGAGTAGTGCGCATGCGCACAAATGCCTAAGGGAACTTTCGGAGTATGACGTAAGAGGGAACGTGCTAAATCAAACAGAAAATACAGCGAAATGACAGGGAATAAAAAATATTAAATGAGTGATTAGTTGCTATGTTCAATACAGTTGCTTTTAAAAGAGGCTCAGTGATGTAGTTCGCAGACCGAGAGCTCGTAGCCTTGACTCTCATGTCAGTACAACAGAAAACACTGGCTGAAGGCAGCTCTCTCCGTTTTAAATGAAACTGCTTGCAAACACCTGAAATTAGCTCTTGGTGTGTTCTAAGGGGTTGACTGAATGAAATCGCTGGAATATTTAAATTTTAAAAGGCCGTATTTATTTTCATTTTCCGCTCCACCCCTTCAGTGGAGTGGAATGGCTTAAACTGGGCATTATTTTTCATACGTGACCTGTGGTTGGAAGCATTATTTCTTGTTAGCAAGACATATGGCTTAATAAATTATGTTCTTGGGCATAATTTGCAAGCTAACATGTAGTACAAGCTATAACCTACGTTTAACCTAAATATAAATGATTTTATTCAGTATTTTTGTTCGTCCTCTATAAAGCACCATTTATGAGTAGTGCGCATGCGCACAAATGCCTAAAGCCTGGGATACACTGTGCGATATTATCAATCGTTGCTCTTGGCTCTAGCTCAAACTGCACGACAGAATCGCAGGGTGTAAAAGTTCGCAGCTCACGATTTATGTTCTCACACTGTACGACCCGATGCTCTTATGCGATCTTACCGCTCACACTGTGCGTCCAATATCGCACGTCGGACTTGAAACAGAAGAAGAACAACAACAACAACAACAAAAACACAGAAGAAGGATTGCTGACAAGGAATGATGAGGGTCACCAGAGCGAAAAGCGCTGCCTTGGCTATTTGTGCAATTTTGTGTGCAGAAAGCTCCAAAAGGAAGCGAAAACGACGTATTTGGACAAGGAATTGGCTGCGCAGACGTGGGCAATATGGTCTGTCCATTTTACAGCGTGAACTGGAGGTAAGAAGCAACAACTTTAATCGATCATTCATTAGAGCGATCTCGTGCCTTTCCGTGAGCTCGTGTAAGCGCATGGACTTTTTTCTTTCTTTTTTTTTATGATGTTATTTGTATCTGAAGAATGTTCTTTTTTTATTTATTTTTTTTTTTTTATTGAACTTTTGAAATAACAGAACATGTTGCTTCCTTCTAGTGATGGTTCGTTCTTGAACGATTCGCTCATTTTGAACGAATCTTTAATGTGACTCGGCAGCTTATCAAAAATTTTGGCCCGAGTCCGACCCGAAGCCCGTCTTTTTTTCCGCCAAACAGCTTATACTGTTACAGCCATTAAAATAGACCAGATTTCGTATTTAATAGAAAGTTTATGTTTTTTCGTTTCGTTTTTTTTATCAGAACAATTTAGAGAAAAGTTTGGAGTTTTTTGTTTGTTTGTTTGTTTGTTTGTTTTTTAAATGTAAGTTAGTTTTTTAAGTGACATCGATATCCAAGCGGTATGTGGTCCACAGTGTGTTTACTCAATTTAACCTATATATCAAATCAACACTTGACTAGTCTACAATGCAATTCACAGATATAAAACAAACATCAATATAGCAAAATGTTAGATTTAAAGTTTATTATCACCATCTCAGTCAGAACAAAGGCATTTCGAACAGGGCAGGCAGCTGGTAAAGTCTAGAAGGGATACAGCTATGGCTACTGGGCATGCGCACATCAGTCTAACGTTATTTTTGCCACACTGTACAACAATAATACTTTTTTTGTATTATAGTAAGGGCTAAGTTTAGGGTTGGGGTAGGTGTAGACGCAAAACCGGAACATACAAAGTCGCAGTGGTAAAGTAAACGAATATTGAACAAATATATAAAGAATAAATAATAATATAGAAAACTTCAAAAACACAACTTTACCACGTGGCTGAAAATCTCTATGCGGTATGTGAGCACAGTGGAGCGGCAACAATTTCCCCCGCACTCCTTGCATTTAATAATCCAGCTCCACTCCTCGCTCACTGATATCAGAAACACCGCTCTGCGTCAAAAAAAAAAAAAAAAAAAATTAAGTATGTTTGAAATGTAACAGTCCTGTTCATAAAATATAATAAAATAAAATAACAGGAGAGTTTCAAACATAGTGTGCAATATTTGTTCCGACCACAGCTAATAATTGTCAGCATTAAAAGAGTATTGCTGCTTTATCCAGTGCAAAGTTTGTAATGAAAATAATACGTTTTCGTCAGTTATTTTACCTACAGATCACATTATTTCTGATTTGAGTGATCCATCTCTATCAAGCTAAACAGAGGTGGTGGAGCGCTCTTGAAGAGAGTGAAAACCATGACGCTCCGACTTTTAAAAAAATCAGCTCCTTCCTCCATTCAAAATCACACCGCTCCACTCCACGTTCCGCTCATACTCTGCTATGCGCGAGACATCACTGGCGCTTCCGGGGACGCACGCATGAAATCTCATTAAACTTTTTTTTTTTTTTTAAGTTTTTTTTCTAAAACAGGCCCGAAGCCCGATATGTGTGCAAGTTATGACGTGAAAATTGGCCCGAAGCCCGGCCCTAGGGGCAAAAAAAAGTCGGGCCCCGACGGGCTCGGGCTCAAATGCAGGGCTCTAGACTAAAGACCCAGGCAAACAATGATTTAATATTTTCTGTTTCTTATAGCATTATAGTTTTGTTTTGTTTGAAGTGTGATCAACATTTGTGTAAGCAGTAGATGTGTTAGGGAGGTAACAGGTAACATTTGAATTATATTTTTTGTTAAAATGAACGAAATGACTCGAAAAAAGATTCGTTCATTTTGCTGAACGAGACTCAAAGGTCCGAGTCGGTAAAATGATCCGAACTTCCCATCACTACTTCCTTCACTTTCACTTTCGTGTTTGCACAGGCGCAGTGCCAGAGTTTTGGGGTAATCGGGTCGTAGACGCTCGTAGCATTGCTTCAACGGTGCGATACACTCACGAGGGCCGACCAGAATTTCAAACCAGTTTGATTTTCATCCGACCATACGATTGTCGATCGTGAGAGGGTAATCGCTTCTCGTTACCCTGTGTATACTACACGATGTGAGACGCACGAGTCAGCTGAAAATCGGCCCGATCCAAGAAATTCTCGCACGAGTGAAAAATCGTGGCAAAAAGGGGCAAAAATCGTACAGTGTACGCCCGGCTTAAGGGAACTTTCGGAGTATAAGAGGGAAACTGTGCTAAATCAAACATAAAATACAGCGAAATGACAGGGAACAAAAAATATTAAGTGAGTGATTAGGTGCTTTGTTCAATACAGTTGTATTTTTTTTTTGAGAACTCTAATCAGTTAAATAGCATAAGTTATTAGTTGGTGAGGTTAACAACAACCGTACTTTGTTGAACTAACGTGGTTCAAACGATGAGACCATATGAAACAGTCTTTACTAGCTTATTCGTTTCCACAAAAATGCAGCACAAATAAGCAAGCATTTTAACGTTTGAAATACACTAATCTACAATTATTGTTCAATCGCTGGAGTGTTTTTTTATTTTTTTAATGCCTTTAAAATATGTAGTTTTGTGAACACGGACGAAGAAACGCCAGCCCCGAAGCTCATCCGTAAACCACATAAACAGCTCATATGCGCTTAATATAGCTCTTTAAAATGATATTCTGTTTACATTGTGTACAATCGCTGGAGTGTTTTTATTTAAATGCTTTTAAAAGAGGCTCAGTGATGTAGTTCGCAGACCGAGAGCTCGGAGCCTTGACTCTCATGTCAGTACAACAGAAAACACTGGCTGAAGGCAGCTCTCTCCGTTTTAAATGAAACTGCTTGCAAACACCTGAAATTAGCTCTTGGTGTATTCTAAGGGGTTGACTGAATGAAATCGCTGGAATATTTAAATTTTAAAAGGCCGTATTTATTTTCATTTTCCGCTCCACCCCTTCAGTGGAGTGGAATGGCTTAAACTGGGCATTATTTTTCGTACGTGACCTGTGGTTAGAAGCATTATTTCTTGTTAGCAAGACATATGGCTTAATAAATTATGTTCTTGGGCATAATTTGCAAGCTAACATGTAGTACAAGCTATAACCTACGTTTAACCTAAATATAAATGATTTTATTCAGTATTTTTGTTCGTCCTCTATAAATCACCATTTATGAGTAGTGCGCATGCGCACAAATGCCTAAGGGAACTTTCGGAGTATAAGAGGGAAACTGTGCTAAATCAAACACAAAATACAGCGAAATGACAGGGAACAAAAAATATTAAGTGAGTGATTAGGTGCTTTGTTCAATACAGTTGCATTTTTTTTGAGAACTCTAATCAGTTAAATAGCATAAGTTATTAGTTGGTGAGGTTAACAACAACCGTACTTTGTTGAACTAACGTGGTTCAAACGATGAGACCATATGAAACAGTCTTTACTAGCTAATTCGTTTCCACAAAAATGCAGCACAAATAAGCAAGCCTTTTAACGTTTTCAATACACTAATCTACTATTACTGTTCAATCGCTGGAGTGTTTTTATTTTTTATTTTTTTAAATGCCTTTAAAATATGTAGTTTTGTGAACACGGACGAAGAAACGCCAGCCCTGAAGCTCATCCGTAAACCATAAAAAGCAGCTCATATGCGCTTAATATAGCTCTTTAAAATGATATTATGTTTACATTGCATATAGTCGCTGGAGTGTTTTTATTTAAATGCTTTTAAAAGAGGCTCAGTGATGTAGTTCGCAGACCGAGAGCTCGGAGCCTTGACTCTCATGTCAGTACAACAGAAAACACTGGCTGAAGGCAGCTCTCTCCGTTTTAAATGAAACTGCTTGCAAACACCTGAAATTAGCTCTTGGTGTGTTCTAAGGGGTTGACTGAATGAAATCGCTGGAATATTTAAATTTTAAAAGGCCGTATTTATTTTCATTTTCCGCTCCACCCCTTCAGTGGAGTGGAATGGCTTAAACTGGGCATTATTTTCCGTACGTGACCTGTGGTTAGAAGCATTATTTCTTGTTAGCAAGACATATGGCTTAATAAATTATGTTCTTGGGCATAATTTGCAAGCTAACATGCAGTACAAGCTTTAACCTACGTTTAACCTAAATATAAATGATTTTATTCAGTATTGTTGTGCGTCCTCTATAAAGCACCATTTATGAGTAGTGCGCATGCGCACAAATGCCTAAGGGAACTTTCGGAGTGTAAGAGGGAAACATGTGCTAAATCAAACAGAAAATACAGCGAAATGACAGGGAATAAAAAATATTAAATGAGTGATTAGTTGCTATGTTCAATACAGTTGCTTTTTTTGAGAACTCTAATCAGGTAAATAGCAGAAGTTATTAGTCGGTCATTAAAAACGGCCGTGCTTTGTTGAACTACGTGGTTCAAACAATGAGACCATATTCATGAAACAGTCTTTACTAGCTAATTCGTTTCCACAAAAATGCAGCACAAATAAGCAAGCCTTTTAACGTTTTCAATACACTAATCTACTATTACTGTTCAATCGCTGGAGTGTTTTTATTTTTTATTTTTTAAATGCCTTTAAAATATGTAGTTTTGTGAACACGGACGAAGAAACGCCAGCCCTGAAGCTCATCCGTAAACCATAAAAAGCAGCTCATATGCGCTTAATATAGCTCTTTAAAATGATATTATGTTTACATTGCGTACAGTCGCTGGAGTGTTTTTATTTAAATGCTTTTAAAAGAGGCTCAGTGATGTAGTTCGCAGACCGAGAGCTCGGAGCCTTGACTCTCATGTCAGTACAACATAAAACACTGGCTGAAGGCAGCTCTCTCCGTTTTAAATGAAACTGCTTGCAAACACCTGAAATTATATAGCTCTTGGTGTGTTCTAAGGGGTTGACTGAATGAAATCGCTGGAATATTTAAATTTTAAAAGGCCGTATTTATTTTCATTTTCCGCTCCACCCCTTCAGTGGAGTGGAATGGCTTAAACTGGGCATTATTTTTCGTACGTGACCTGAAGCATTATTTCTTGTTAGCAAGACATATGGCTTAATAAATTATGTTCTTGGGCATAATTTGCAAGCTAACATGCAGTACAGATATATACCTACGTTTAGCCTAAATATAAATGATTTTATTCAGTATTTTTGTGCGTCCTCTATAAAGCACCATTTATGAGTAGTGCGCATGCGCACAAATGCCTAAGGGAACTTTCGGAGTATAAGAGGGAAACTGTGCTAAATCAAACATAAAATACATCGAAATGACAGGGAACAAAAAATATTAAGTGAGTGATTAGGTGCTTTGTTCAATACAGTTGCATTTTTTTTTGAGAACTCTAATCAGTTAAGTAGCATAAGTTATTAGTTGGTGAGGTTAACAACAGCCGTACTTTGTTGAACTAACGTGGTTCAAACGATGAGACCATATGAAACAGTCTTTACTAGCTTATTCGTTTCCACAAAAATGCAGCACAAATAAGCAAGCATTTTAACGTTTGAAATACACTAATGTACAATTATTGTTCAATCGCTGGAGTGTTTTTTTATTTTTTAAATGCCTTTAAAATATGCACTTTTGTGAACACGGACGAAGAAACGCCAGCCCCGAAGCTCATCCGTAAACCACATAAACAGCTCATATGCGCTTAATCTAACACTTTAAAATGATATTCTGTTTACATTGTGTACAGTCGCTGGAGTGTTTTTATTTAAATGCTTTTAAAAGAGGCTCAGTGATGTAGTTCGCAGACCGAGAGCTCGGAGCCTTGACTCTCATGTCAGTACAACAGAAAACACTGGCTGAAGGCAGCTCTCTCCGTTTTAAATGAAACTGCTTGCAAACACCTGAAATTAGCTCTTGGTGTGTTCTAAGGGGTTGACTGAATGAAATCGCTGGAATATTTAAATTTTAAAAGGCCGTATTTATTTTCATTTTCCGCTCCACCCCTTCAGTGGAGTGGAATGGCTTAAACTGGGCATTATTTTTCGTACCTGACCTGAAGCATTATTTCTTGTTAGCAAGACATATGGCTTAATAAATTATGTTCTTGGGCATAATTTGCAAGCTAACATGCAGTACAGATATATACCTACGTTTAGCCTAAATATAAATGATTTTATTCAGTATTTTTGTGCGTCCTCTATAAAGCACCATTTATGAGTAGTGCGCATGCGCACAAATGCCTAAGGGAACTTTCGGAGTATAAGAGGGAAACTGTGCTAAATCAAACAGAAAATACAGCGAAATGACAGGGAATAAAAAAATATTAAATGAGTGATTAGTTGCTATGTTCAATACAGTTGCTTTTTTTTTGAGAACTCTAATCAGGTAAATAGCAGAAGTTATTAGTCGGTCATTAAAAACGGCCGTGCTTTGTTGAACTACGTGGTTCAAACAATGAGACCATATTCATGAAACAGTCTTTACTAGCTAATTCGTTTCCACAAAAATGCAGCACAAATAAGCAAGCCTTTTAACGTTTTCAATACACTAATCTACTATTACTGTTCAATCGCTGGAGTGTTTTTATTTAAATGCTTTTAAAAGAGGCTCAGTGATGTAGTTCGCAGACCGAGAGCTCGGAGCCTTGACTCTCATGTCAGTACAACAGAAATTACTGGCTGAAGGCAGCTCTCTCCGTTTTAAATAAAACTACTTGCAAACACCTGAGTTTAGCTCTTGCTGTGTTCTAAGGGGTTGACGGAATGAAATCGCTGGAACATTTAAATTTTAAAAGGCCGTATTTATTTTCATTTTCAGCTCCACACCTTCAGTGGAGTGGAATGCCTTAAACGGGGCATTATTTTTCGTACGTGACCTGTGGTTAGAGGCATTGTTGCTTGTTAGTAAGACATATGGCATAATAAATTATGTTCTTGGGCTTAATTTGCAAGCTAACATGCACTACAAGTCATATCTTATATTTAACCTAAATATAAATGATTTTAATCTGTATTTTTGTGCGTCCTCTATTAAATCACCCTTTATGAGTAGTACGCATGCGCACAAATGCCTAAGGGAACTTTCGGAGTATGACGTAAGAGGGAACCTGTGCTAAATCAAACAGAAAATACAGCGAAATGACAGGGAACAAAAAATATTAAATGAGTGATTATATGTTCAATACAGTTGCATTTTTTTGAGAACTCTAATCAGTTAAATAGCATAAGTTATTAGTTGGTGAGGTCTTTAACAACAGCCGTACTTTGTTGAACTAACGTGGTTCAAACGATGAGACCATATGAAACAGTCTTTACTAGCTTATTCGTTTCCACAAAAATGCAGCACAAATAAGCAAGCATTTTAACGTTTTAAATACACTAATCTACTATTATTGTTCAATCGCTGAAGTGTTTTTATTTTTTTTAATTTTTTTTAATGCCTTTAAAATATGTAGTTTTGTGAACACGGACGAAGAAACGCCAGCCCCGAAGCTCATCCGTAAACCACATAAAACAGCTCATATGCGCTTAGCTCTTTAAAATGATAATCTGTTTACATTGTGTACAGTCGCTGGACTGTTTTTATTTAAATGCTTTTAAAAGAGGCTTAGTGATGTAGTTCGCAGACCGAGAGCTCGGAGCCTTGACTCTCATGTCTGTTTAACAGAAAACACTGGCTGAAGGCAGCTCTCTCCGTTTTAAATAAAACTACTTGCAAACACCTGAGTTTAGCTCTTGCTGTGTTCTAAGGGGTTGACGGAATGAAATCGCTGGAACATTTACATTTTAAAAGGCCGTATTTATTTTCATTTTCCGCTCCACACCTTCAGTGGATATGCATTAAACGGGGCATTATTTTTCGTACGTGACCTGTGGTTAGAGGCATTGTTGCTTGTTAGTAAGACATATGGCATAATAAATTATGTTCTTGGGCATAATTTGCAAGCTAACATGCTCTACAAGTCATATCTTATATTTAACCTAAATATAAATGATTTTAATCTGTATTTTTGTGCGTCCTCTATTAAATCACCCTTTATGAGTAGTGCGCATGCGCACAAATGCCTAAGGGAACTTTCGGAGTATGACGTAAGAGGGAACCTGTGCTAAATCAAACAGAAAATACAGCGAAATGACAGGGAACAAAAAATATTAAATGAGTGATTATATGTTCAATACAGTTGCATTTTTTTTTGAGAACTCTAATCAGTTAAATAGCATAAGTTATTAGTTGGTGAGGTCTTTAACAACAGCCGTACTTTGTTGAACTAACGTGGTTCAAACGATGAGACCATATGAAACAGTCTTTACTAGCTTATTCGTTTCCACAAAAATGCAGCACAAATAAGCAAGCATTTTAACGTTTTAAATACACTAATCTACTATTATTGTTCCATCGCTGAAGTGTTTTTTTTTTTAATTTATTTATTTTAATGCCTTTAAAATATGTAGTTTTGTGAACACGGACGAAGAAACGCCAGCCCCGAAGCTCATCCGTAAACCACATAAAACAGCTCATATGCGCTTAGCTCTTTAAAATGATAATCTGTTTACATTGTGTACAGTCGCTGGACTGTTTTTATTTAAATGCTTTTAAAAGAGGCTTAGTGATGTAGTTCGCAGACCGAGAGCTCGGAGCCTTGACTCTCATGTCAGTACAACAGAAAACACTGGCTGAAGGCAGCTCTCTCCGTTTTAAATAAAATTACTTGCAAACACCTGAGTTTAGCTCTTGCTGTGTTCTAAGGGGTTGACGGCATGAAATCGCTGGAACATTTAAATTTTAAAAGGCCGTATTTATTTTCATTTTCCGCTCCACACCTTCAGTGGATATGCCTTAAACGGGGCATTATTTTTCGTACGTGACCTGTGGTTAGAGGCATTGTTGCTTGTTAGTAAGACATATGGCATAATAAATTATGTTCTTGGGCATAATTTGCAAGCTAACATGCACTACAAGTCATATCTTATATTTAACCTAAATATAAATGATTTTAATCTGTATTTTTGTGCGTCCTCTATTAAATCACCCTTTATGAGTAGTGCGCATGCGCACAAATGCCTAAGGGAACTTTCTGAGTATGACGTAAGAGGGAACCTGTGCTAAATCAAACAGAAAATACAGCGAAATGACAGGGAACAAAAAATATTAAATGAGTGATTATATGTTCAATACAGTTGCATTTTTTTGAGAACTCTAATCAGTTAAATAGCATAAGTTATTAGTTGGTGAGGTCTTTAACAACAGCCGTACTTTGTTGAACTAACGTGGTTCAAACGATGAGACCATATGAAACAGTCTTTACTAGCTTATTCGTTTCCACAAAAATGCAGCACAAATAAGCAAGCATTTTAACGTTTTAAATACACTAATCTACTATTATTGTTCAATCGCTGAAGTGTTTTTCTTTTTTTTTCTTTTTTTTAATGCCTTTAAAATATGTAGTTTTGTGAACACGGACGAAGAAACGCCAGCCCCGAAGCTCATCCGTAAACCACATAAAACAGCTCATATGCGCTTAGCTCTTTAAAATGATAATCTGTTTACATTGTGTACAGTCGCTGGACTGTTTTTATTTAAATGCTTTTAAAAGAGGCTTAGTGATGTAGTTCGCAGACCGAGAGCTCGGAGCCTTGACTCTCATGTCTGTACAACAGAAAACACTGGCTGAAGGCAGCTCTCTCCGTTTTAAATAAAACTACTTGCAAACACCCAGAGCCGGATTAAATAAATGGACTACACTAGGCAGGCTGCATTTTTTGGGCCCCCCTCCATCGATGTTGTTTATGAATTGAAATCTGAAACTTACCAAAGTTACTAATACAAGTTAATTCACATTTTACATAGCCTAGTCTTTAGTTACAAATTGGTTGTTTGTATACCAAAATAAGTCATGTGTTGTATATTAAACAGTCTATCAGACTATTTTTTGATATTCATTATTTATACGTCATTACACGGCTCTATTAAATGCTATTAAATTATCCTCATCCATTGGGAGTGTCCTTGTTAAGGCAGTAGTATCAGTAAATAACCAATAGGTGTCAGTAAACTATGTAAACAGAGCAAATAACTTTATCTGGTTTAGCTGGCGCCTCTATATATATCAGTGATGCGCGGGTCAATGTATATACAACCCGAACCCAACCGACGTTTTCAACTAACCCGCCTGCAACTTGGACCGCAAAAAAAAAAAAAAAAAAAAGTAAATTGTACCCGACCCGCTTCCTGACCAGCATGTTTAAAATTTGCGACTGACACCAGCGATTATATGCGGCTATGCGGTGGAGATGCTTTCACTATCAAACATCATTCAGCATTTATTAGGTAATTTTGTCAAAAGAAATGTTCTTGATTAGAAGAAAAATACAGATTGTTCTTATTGTGATTTATTTTGTCTTTCCTTTATACAGATTAGTTTCGTTTTCTAAATATTCTAAATTATGTCAGTGATTCTGCGATGTGAAATATGATCAAGAATAATTTTATTTCGATTTACAGTGTAATAAAAGTTAAGAAAAATATTAGCCTGTAGCCCTAAATATATATATAGACTACAAGCTAATTCCTTTTTTCTTAACTTTTAACTTTTTCAAAAAAATTATCAAGAATATTTAAATCAACTTATTAGGCTAGGTTAACGGATTTTCTTATACAAACAAATGCACTTCAAAACGAAGTTTTCATATAGAAATTCAGGAATCACGAATATGACAAAATAATATTATTTTATATATATTAATAGTTTTATCAAATGAATAAGGAAATTATAGTGCTTTGAATTTATTAAGTAATGTTTAATTTCGTTCGTTTCGCTCTCTGGAAATGTAAAGAAAACATACCGTTTTTACATGAATTTCGTTATTAATCCTGGTTTTAAACAAGCATATATGAGATAATTTATATATTATTGCTTGAATAAACGTTTAAAAATAGTGCTAGAAATTTTATAATTAAGGAAATTAAACAGACCTAGGCAAAGACATAGTGAAATGTGTCTAATAATTCTATATATATAGTAGCCTATAAAAATGGCATTGCTCAGTTCAACCTGTTGGGAAATCGGGCATTTTTCTACATTTAATAACGCTTAACATTCAAAAGGTAAATATTATTCAGCCAATAAGTATATGTATTTCATAGAAAATCGTGTCTAGTACTATATAAATTACAAAGGTTTAATTGGCATCTTTATTTCAAACGACCCGACCGACTGCGACCCGAATATCATTAACAAAAAATCATTAAAATATTTTTTTTTATTCGTAACCGCGGGTGACCGCAGGCACCCGCTCATTTTGGATCAACCCGCGCATCACTGATATATATACAGTCATGGGCTGGCATTAATGTGACGTAATGTAACAGTCTATGGTTAAGATAAACATCGTCACTATTTTTAGTTAATTAATAAATATTGAAATAAATTGTAGATAGGACATTTGTACATTTTATTTTATTTTTATTTTTTTGTCCCTCTGTCTGGGCCCCATCCCGCCAATCGGGCCCTAGGCACGTGCCTAGTTTGCCTTTGCGTTAATCCGGCTCTGCAAACACCTGAGTTTAGCTCTTGCTGTGTTCTAAGGGGTTGACGGAATGAAATCGCTGGAACATTTACATTTTAAAAGGCCGTATTTATTTTCATTTTCCGCTCCACACCTTCAGTGGATATGCCTTAAACGGGGCATTATTTTTCGTACGTGACCTGTGGTTAGAGGCATTGTTGCTTGTTAGTAAGACATATGGCATAATAAATTATGTTCTTGGGCATAATTTGCAAGCTAACATGCACTACAAGTCATATCTTATATTTAACCTAAATATAAATGATTTTAATCTGTATTTTTGTGCGTCCTCTATTAAATCACCCTTTATGAGTAGTGCGCATGCGCACAAATGCCTAAGGGAACTTTCGGAGTATGACGTAAGAGGGAACCTGTGCTAAATCAAACAGAAAATACAGCGAAATGACAGGGAACAAAAAATATTAAATGAGTGATTATATGTTCAATACAGTTGCATTTTTTTTGAGAACTCTAATCAGTTAAATAGCATAAGTTATTAGTTGGTGAGGTCTTTAACAACAGCCGTACTTTGTTGAACTAACGTGGTTCAAACGATGAGACCATATGAAACAGTCTTTACTAGCTTATTCGTTTCCACAAAAATGCAGCACAAATAAGCAAGCATTTTAACGTTTTAAATACACTAATCTACTATTATTGTTCAATCGCTGAAGTGTTTTTTTTTTTATTTTTTTATTTTAATGCCTTTAAAATATGTAGTTTTGTGAACACGGACGAAGAAACGCCAGCCCCGAAGCTCATCCGTAAACCACATAAAACAGCTCATATGCGCTTAGCTCTTTAAAATGATAATCTGTTTACATTGTGTACAGTCGCTGGACTGTTTTTATTTAAATGCTTTTAAAAGAGGCTTAGTGATGTAGTTCGCAGACCGAGAGCTCGGAGCCTTGACTCTCATGTCAGTACAACAGAAAACACTGGCTGAAGGCAGCTCTCTCCGTTTTAAATAAAATTACTTGCAAACACCTGAGTTTAGCTCTTGCTGTGTTCTAAGGGGTTGACGGAATGAAATCGCTGGAACATTTAAATTTTAAAAGGCCGTGTTTATTTTCATTTTCCGCTCCACACCTTCAGTGGAGTGGAATGCCTTAAACGGGGCATTATTTTTCGTACGTGACCTGTGGTTAGAGGCATTGTTGCTTGTTAGTAAGACATATGGCATAATAAATTATGTTCTTGGGCATAATTTGCAAGCTAACATGCACTACAAGTCATATCTTATATTTAACCTAAATATAAATGATTTTAATCTGTATTTTTGTGCGTCCTCTATTAAATCACCCTTTATGAGTAGTGCGCATGCGCACAAATGCCTAAGGGAACTTTCGGAGTATGACGTAAGAGGGAACCTGTGCTAAATCAAACAGAAAATACAGCGAAATGACAGGGAACAAAAAATATTAAATGAGTGATTATATGTTCAATACAGTTGCATTTTTTTGAGAACTCTAATCAGTTAAATTGCATAAGTTATTACCCAGCTAACACAATTACGTCGTGACGACGTTACTGGACCGGACCATATTCGTCGCAGCGACGTACCAAATAACGTGCCAGCGACGTAACTTTGTGATTCCCATATTCGTCGTAGCGATGTTATTTGGTACGTTGCTGGAACGTGATGAGTACGTCTCCACGACCAAACTGGCACGTCGTGAGCACGTTACTATAAAGGACCACATTGGTCGCGGCGACGTTCCAAATAACGTACCAACGACGTAACTTTGTGATTCCCATATTCGTCGTAGCGACGTTATTGCGTTACGTTGCTAGGACGTGGCAAGTACGTCCTAACGACCAAACTAGCACCTTCCCAGTATTTTTAATATTTGCTTCTCACCTTTAGTCCTGTCCGAGGATGTGTTCCTACCACCTTGAAATCAGTATATAATGACAAACTCAAACATTTTCTGCTGTAAAAAACAAACACTAAATCCTTATGTTTTCAAATTGTTGTAGTTTTTGTAAATATATTCACTGCATACATGCAAACCAATACAAAATCATTAAATTCCAACAGAAAATCAGCAAAAACACAGTGCATTCATTTATTAAATCACCATTTATTCAGTTATTTTCTACATATACTAAGCCATTGCATTTTAAACATGACACCTATTATTTAACCATGTAAAGTGCTGCCAAGTCATTAGCACAGATAATTGAACACATCACATAAAGTACATAGTAATCAAAGAATAATACAACCACTGATTAAAATGTTTTACTTTTATTGAAAAATATTAAATATTTAATTAATGATGGGTATAGTATAATAATAGTTATCAGTAGCCTACTCTTATTAACAGAACTCCCCTAGTTTGGTACAAAAATACTGATACAAAGATAGAAACAATTCAGTAGTGATTTCTGTATTACTTTAAGTTAATTTGTTTTCTGAGTGTCCTGTGTATGAAACACCTGCTACAAATATCTGGTGGTGAAGTGCTGTAATACTGCTTCACTCTCAGAAGCAAAACCTAAACAATTACCAAAGGACCGTAATTCTTCTCAGAAGATAACAGAAATAAAGAAAATAGCAACATTAATAAACAGTAAGAACATGTTAATATAACAATGTAGAGATTACATATCCCCTGTATTAGGCCCACCCAAAAAACATACAGTAAATGAGCCTGTTGACTTTTTCAGAAAAATCTTAGATCTGTCCCCAGCTGTGGAGAAGACTCTTTGCTGAGAATTTAGGTTCTGGACAGTTGTGAGAGAAAAAGAAGAATGTCTTTCTTACCACAGCAGCAGAAGGTACTCTCTTCTGAAGAAAGGATAGGAGGGTGACACTTCACTCTTGATCTACTCTTGGAGAGTTGATGAGGAGTTTTGCTAAAGAATAAGGTTCCTGCTAAGCACTTGGTCTTTTTCAGCAAAGAGTACCTCTAATGCAGTGCCACATACTCCAGATTCTTTGCAAACTTGAAACTTTTAATAAAATTGACCATATTATTGTAGTCAGGTTTATTGTTTTTTATTATAACACATGGCAAATGTATGAGACAATTATGTCAAAGGTGTTTTTCTTCCTCTTCGCTATCCTGAGGCTGTACTGTCAATATCCTTCTCTGGCAGCTGAAAGGGAGAATCACCTTGTTAATGTTGCTACTGTATGTACACACAACCAGTCAAAATCTGCAGTCTTTCAGTTTTTTTAATGTTTTTCGACACACCAAAGCTATATTTATATTTAACTTACAATACAATAATAGTGTGAAATATTTTAATTTAAAATACGTTTTCTGTTGTTTTTCAAATAGACTTTAAAATGCATTTCTTTCCTGTGAGGCAAAGGTAAATTCTTCAGTAGCCTTTACTCCAGTCTTCAGTTTCACATGATCATTCTCATATGATTTGATGCTCAAAAAACATTTTTGATTATTATCAATGTTGAAAACAGTTGTGCTACTTAATATTTCTGTGTAAACTGTGATTTCTTTTTAGGATAATTTTATAAATACATAGTTAAGGTTTACCTTTTTTTTTTTTTTTTTACTTTTGTAACATTATAAATGTTTTTACTACCACTTCAGATCAGTTTAATGCATCCTTGCTATTAAGGTCTTCATAAAGAAAAAAAAAAAACTTAAGTGACTCCAACCTAGTGTACACAACTAAATTGGGCAACACAGCATATTAGAATGATTTTGAACACTTACAACTGGAGTATTGATGCTGAAAATTCAGCTTTGAATTTAAATGAAAACACACCTTGTAATAAACAATGCACAGATTGCAAAGAACTTACATTCTGATGATTACTTCATTTTCCTCACGGCTGCCTTCCTCAGTCATTCCTAGGCCTTCTCATTTTTCACCTTTCCCTTGAATCCACATAAAATATAAATAAAACTAATTAACCAATTAATTTTATAGACAGTTTGTATAAGTTTGTATAAAACTGCAAATCTTCCTTTTGAAATCTTAAGTTATTCTCCAGCTTCTAAAGGAAAGGCACAATCTGTGGCCATGTTCACAGAGAATTTGATCTTACTATTAGGTGACCTGGCAAGGAGATTTAGCTTAAAACTTATTCATGAAACTCTTAAGAGTCCACAATAACCAAAAAGAGGGATACGTCATTTGCATTGACTTTTTCTTTGTTAAATTTCCACACTAAGCATGGGTCGGAGCTCTTAATACAAAGTGCACCAGATAGAAAAAATTAAGTTTAAAATGTACAGTACATACTTTTGTACACTAGGCCATGCCCCAGACAGACGAAGGTCCAGCCCCCAAAGTCTCAAACAAATCCTGTGGGAAACACAGCAAAGTGATGTGGTTGTGTATGATTTAGAAATAGGGGAGTCTTACATTGGTCAAATTCAGGCCAACTCAAATATTTTTTAAACATGTTTAAAAATGATCAGGAGCACAGGAGGTGCTCATGAAGGCAGTGGTTTACAATTGTGGTCCAGGTGACCCACAGCACTGCACATTTTGTATGTCTCTCTTGTTAAACCCACCTTCTTCAGATCATCAGCTCCTTAGGAAAGAGCTTCATGAACAAATCTGTCAGTAAAGAGAGATGTGTAAAATGTATAGTGCTGTGTGTCCTCAGGTCCAGGTTTGAAAACCACTGTTGTAAGTTACCATGACATATGACAATCATACGAGCATCAACAATTTCACAAAAATGTCTCCTGACTGAGGAAAAAACAAAATCATTCACAGGCTCTGGAATTAGACTATCAATTGATATCTATCTAGCTATGAGTAATTGAAATGATAAATCCAACCCTGTGGATTACCTGTCTCTCCTCCTGAGCATTTTGTTGTGTGGGTCCAGGAAGGATACTGCAGCACAACTCCTTTAACCATGAGAAAATGCAGTTCCAGCATGTCTTCACATCCAGGACAACAGAAGGGTCAGGGAGGCCTGAAATATAAATATTTAAGCCACTGAAATCAATTTAAATCTATATTTGTGCCTGAGTGACACTGAAACAATGAGGTTTAGTTTTTTACCGAGGACTTGCTGGGTTCTTTTGAACACAGTCTTCATGATGGATGATCTCTTGATCCTGGATCCTTTCTGCCATACACTTAGAGATGGTTTGGATGTCATGTGGTTGTGTCTAAAATACAAATAGCAGCACCATTAGTCCTGTTGCTTTATATATATTTTTTGGTACTGAACAAGTCAGGAACCAAATCAGTAAGTTACCTGTACTTGATACCCATCCCTAATCATAATCATGGTTGTCGTGTTGCTGCTGCCCAGACTCTCTCTCCACCTGTTATTAAAAAAAGTATGTTAGTTTTGAATAAAACATTGATAAAACAATGAACAATGAATAAAGCATTCAAACTACTACTTAAAAAAAATAGGCTCAATACATTTAGTGCAACAATATGAAAAATTATCCAGAGACCAGCTTTGAGGACGTGCCCACGACGTTTCTGGGACCTTAGCCAAAATCCTTAAACTACTACATAGTAACAATGAACATCATTTCTAATAAGCAACTCACTGAATGACTCAACTGGTTCACTGGCAGTAAGGACATAAAATAGTGAACTATTTGTTGGATACATATTTGTTAAAACTAAACTATCAGATCTGTTTGTCAATGAAAAGTCACTAGCATAAAAATGATGCAAGTTATGTATGTAAAAATGTTGTATGTAAAAACCAATAACATGTAACGAGCAAATTACACCATTTACAGGCCTGTTAATCGACAGGAAAGCAGGACATTATTAATCCCACATACACTGAATGGGATTTCGGCAGCCTCGGTCTAATTAAAAGTTTATATAACATCAGTGGTTTATATTTAAGTTTACAATACGGCTAGGCTAGCATGAGCATAGTCAGATGCGAACGACAAGCAGTCAACGTTACTATGGTAGAAGTTAAAAAAAAATGAATACTGTATAGTTTATCGTGGGTAAATTTCAAACTAGACTAAAAATAAGGTATAACATTTTAATTTAGGATTTTAAAAGTTAACTTAACGTTACCACAGACCGCCTCCAGAACTAAGCTAATTAACTTTAACATTAACCAAACAGGGCATTTATTTATTAAATTAATATAGAAAACCTCCAAAAACACAAAACACTACTTATCTTACGTGTCATCTAACGTTATATCAGCAAAAAAATATGAATAAGAGAAGATTTTAAGCGCTTACCTTTTCCTTCTCGTCCGTCTTCTGGAAGTTGACCGTTAATGACGGGTACGCGCACGGGGCACTTACGCAGCACTCAGAAAGTGACGTGCGCTGGTTTTAACATGGTTTTAACCTTAACATTTGTCCCGTTCCCCCTTTCAATAAACCATTCACAACCATAAATTATCACCATTTGCTAAGCAAACTATTTGGTTTTTGTTTTGCCATTAATTTGATGACAAACATTTCTATATTTTAAATGACGGGTTATACAATAATTCATTCCATCATGCAAAATGCTTGACGAATTCAGTATATTCCCCATATTATTGGCTATTAAAACGGTTTACACCTTTAAAAATAAGCTTAATACATGTAGTGCAATAATATGAAAAGTTAGTTGGAGACCTGCTGACCACGTCGCTATAACGTTTCCCACGCGACCAACCAGCAACGTCTTTTAAGGACGTGCCTATGACGTTTCTGGGACGTTAGCCAAAATTCAAAAATATGGAACGTTACCACAACGTCCTCACGACGTTGTCATAAAGTAATGTCACGCTGACCAAATGACGACCAACTGGCGACGTCCTCACAACGTACTGTGTTTGCTGGGTAGTTGGTGAGGTCTTTAACAACAGCCGTACTTTGTTGAACTAACGTGGTTCAAACGATGAGACCATATGAAACAGTCTTTACTAGCTTATTCGTTTCCACAAAAATGCAGCACAAATAAGCAAGCATTTTAACGTTTTAAATACACCAATCTACTATTATTGTTCAATCGCTGAAGTGTTTTTTTTTTTTTTTTTTTTTAATGCCTTTAAAATATGTAGTTTTGTGAACACGGACGAAGAAACGCCAGCCCCGAAGCTCATCCGTAAACCACATAAAACAGCTCATATGCGCTTAGCTCTTTAAAATGATAATCTGTTTACATTGTGTACAGTCGCTGGACTGTTTTTATTTAAATGCTTTTAAAAGAGGCTTAGTGATGTAGTTCGCAGACCGAGAGCTCGG
The DNA here is from genome assembly GCF_049309525.1 of Garra rufa. NCBI lineage: Eukaryota > Metazoa > Chordata > Actinopteri > Cypriniformes > Cyprinidae > Garra > Garra rufa. The sequence goes on from NW_027394276.1 coordinate 16,859,440, forward strand.
AGCCTTGACTCTCATGTCTGTACAACAGAAAACACTGGCTGAAGGCAGCTCTCTCCGTTTTAAATAAAACTACTTGCAAACACCTGAGTTTAGCTCTTGCTGTGTTCTAAGGGGTTGACGGAATGAAATCGCTGGAACATTTACATTTTAAAAGGCCGTATTTATTTTCATTTTCCGCTCCACACCTTCAGTGGATATGCCTTAAACGGGGCATTATTTTTCGTACGTGACCTGTGGTTAGAGGCATTGTTGCTTGTTAGTAAGACATATGGCATAATAAATTATGTTCTTGGGCATAATTTGCAAGCTAACATGCTCTACAAGTCATATCTTATATTTAACCTAAATATAAATGATTTTAATCTGTATTTTTGTGCGTCCTCTATTAAATCACCCTTTATGAGTAGTGCGCATGCGCACAAATGCCTAAGGGAACTTTCGGAGTATGACGTAAGAGGGAACCTGTGCTAAATCAAACAGAAAATACAGCGAAATGACAGGGAACAAAAAATATTAAATGAGTGATTATATGTTCAATACAGTTGCATTTTTTTTTTGAGAACTCTAATCAGTTAAATAGCATAAGTTATTAGTTGGTGAGGTCTTTAACAACAGCCGTACTTTGTTGAACTAACGTGGTTCAAACGATGAGACCATATGAAACAGTCTTTACTAGCTTATTCGTTTCCACAAAAATGCAGCACAAATAAGCAAGCATTTTAACGTTTTAAATACACTAATCTACTATTATTGTTCAATCGCTGAAGTGTTTTTTTTTTTTTTTTTTTTTTTTTTTTTTTTAATGCCTTTAAAATATGTAGTTTTGTGAACACGGACGAAGAAACGCCAGCCCCGAAGCTCATCCGTAAACCACATAAAACAGCTCATATGCGCTTAGCTCTTTAAAATGATAATCTGTTTACATTGTGTACAGTCGCTGGACTGTTTTTATTTAAATGCTTTTAAAAGAGGCTTAGTGATGTAGTTCGCAGACCGAGAGCTCGGAGCCTTGACTCTCATGTCAGTACAACAGAAAACACTGGCTGAAGGCAGCTCTCTCCGTTTTAAATAAAATTACTTGCAAACACCTGAGTTTAGCTCTTGCTGTGTTCTAAGGGGTTGACGGAATGAAATCGCTGGAACATTTAAATTTTAAAAGGCCGTATTTATTTTCATTTTCCGCTCCACACCTTCAGTGGAGTGGAATGCCTTAAACGGGGCATTATTTTTCGTACGTGACCTGTGGTTAGAGGCATTGTTGCTTGTTAGTAAGACATATGGCATAATAAATTATGTTCTTGGGCATAATTTGCAAGCTAACATGCACTACAAGTCATATCTTATATTTAACCTAAATATAAATGATTTTAATCTGTATTTTTGTGCGTCCTCTATTAAATCACCCTTTATGAGTAGTGCGCATGCGCACAAATGCCTAAGGGAACTTTCGGAGTATGACGTAAGAGGGAACCTGTGCTAAATCAAACAGAAAATACAGCGAAATGACAGGGAACAAAAAATATTAAATGAGTGATTATATGTTCGATACAGTTGCATTTTTTTGAGAACTCTAATCAGTTAAATAGCATAAGTTATTAGTTGGTGAGGTCTTTAACAACAGCCGTACTTTGTTGAACTAACGTGGTTCAAACGATGAGACCATATGAAACAGTCTTTACTAGCTAATTCGTTTCCACAAAAATGCAGCACAAATAAGCAAGCCTTTTAACGTTTTCAATACACTAATCTACTATTACTGTTCAATCGCTGGAGTGTTTTTATTTTTTATTTTTTTAAATGCCTTTAAAATATGTAGTTTTGTGAACACGGACGAAGAAACGCCAGCCCTGAAGCTCATCCGTAAACCATAAAAAGCAGCTCATATGCGCTTAATATAGCTCTTTAAAATGATATTATGTTTACATTGCATACAGTCGCTGGAGTGTTTTTATTTAAATGCTTTTAAAAGAGGCTCAGTGATGTAGTTCGCAGACCGAGAGCTCGGAGCCTTGACTCTCATGTCAGTACAACATAAAACACTGGCTGAAGGCAGCTCTCTCCGTTTTAAATGAAACTGCTTGCAAACACCTGAAATTAGCTCTTGGTGTGTTCTAAGGGGTTGACTGAATGAAATCGCTGGAATATTTAAATTTTAAAAGGCCGTATTTATTTTCATTTTCCGCTCCACCCCTTCAGTGGAGTGGAATGGCTTAAACTGGGCATTATTTTCCGTACGTGACCTGTGGTTAGAAGCATTATTTCTTGTTAGCAAGACATATGGCTTAATAAATTATGTTCTTGGGCATAATTTGCAAGCTAACATGCAGTACAAGCTTTAACCTACGTTTAACCTAAATATAAATGATTTTATTCAGTATTGTTGTGCGTCCTCTATAAAGCACCATTTATGAGTAGTGCGCATGCGCACAAATGCCTAAGGGAACTTTCGGAGTGTAAGAGGGAAACATGTGCTAAATCAAACAGAAAATACAGCGAAATGACAGGGAATAAAAAATATTAAATGAGTGATTAGTTGCTATGTTCAATACAGTTGCTTTTTTTGAGAACTCTAATCAGGTAAATAGCAGAAGTTATTAGTCGGTCATTAAAAACGGCCGTGCTTTGTTGAAGTACGTGGTTCAAACAATGAGACCATATTCATGAAACAGTCTTTACTAGCTAATTCGTTTCCACAAAAATGCAGCACAAATAAGCAAGCCTTTTAACGTTTTCAATACACTAATCTACTATTACTGTTCAATCGCTGGAGTGTTTTTATTTTTTATTTTTTAAATGCCTTTAAAATATGTAGTTTTGTGAACACGGACGAAGAAACGCCAGCCCTGAAGCTCATCCGTAAACCATAAAAAGCAGCTCATATGCGCTTAATATAGCTCTTTAAAATGATATTATGTTTACATTGCGTACAGTCGCTGGAGTGTTTTTATTTAAATGCTTTTAAAAGAGGCTCAGTGATGTAGTTCGCAGACCGAGAGCTCGGAGCCTTGACTCTCATGTCAGTACAACATAAAACACTGGCTGAAGGCAGCTCTCTCCGTTTTAAATGAAACTGCTTGCAAACACCTGAAATTATATAGCTCTTGGTGTGTTCTAAGGGGTTGACTGAATGAAATCGCTGGAATATTTAAATTTTAAAAGGCCGTATTTATTTTCATTTTCCGCTCCACCCCTTCAGTGGAGTGGAATGGCTTAAACTGGGCATTATTTTCCGTACGTGACCTGTGGTTAGAAGCATTATTTCTTGTTAGCAAGACATATGGCTTAATAAATTATGTTCTTGGGCATAATTTGCAAGCTAACATGCAGTACAAGCTTTAACCTACGTTTAACCTAAATATAAATGATTTTATTCAGTATTGTTGTGCGTCCTCTATAAAGCACCATTTATGAGTAGTGCGCATGCGCACAAATGCCTAAGGGAACTTTCGGAGTGTAAGAGGGAAACATGTGCTAAATCAAACAGAAAATACAGCGAAATGACAGGGAATAAAAAATATTAAATGAGTGATTAGTTGCTATGTTCAATACAGTTGCTTTTTTTGAGAACTCTAATCAGGTAAATAGCAGAAGTTATTAGTCGGTCATTAAAAACGGCCGTGCTTTGTTGAAGTACGTGGTTCAAACAATGAGACCATATTCATGAAACAGTCTTTACTAGCTAATTCGTTTCCACAAAAATGCAGCACAAATAAGCAAGCCTTTTAACGTTTTCAATACACTAATCTACTATTACTGTTCAATCGCTGGAGTGTTTTTATTTTTTATTTTTTAAATGCCTTTAAAATATGTAGTTTTGTGAACACGGACGAAGAAACGCCAGCCCTGAAGCTCATCCATAAACCATAAAAAGCAGCTCATATGCGCTTAATATAGCTCTTTAAAATGATATTATGTTTACATTGCGTACAGTCGCTGGAGTGTTTTTATTTAAATGCTTTTAAAAGAGGCTCAGTGATGTAGTTCGCAGACCGAGAGCTCGGAGCCTTGACTCTCATGTCAGTACAACATAAAACACTGGCTGAAGGCAGCTCTCTCCGTTTTAAATGAAACTGCTTGCAAACACCTGAAATTATATAGCTCTTGGTGTGTTCTAAGGGGTTGACTGAATGAAATCGCTGGAATATTTAAATTTTAAAAGGCCGTATTTATTTTCATTTTCCGCTCCACCCCTTCAGTGGAGTGGAATGGCTTAAACTGGGCATTATTTTTCGTACGTGACCTGAAGCATTATTTCTTGTTAGCAAGACATATGGCTTAATAAATTATGTTCTTGGGCATAATTTGCAAGCTAACATGCAGTACAGATATATACCTACGTTTAGCCTAAATATAAATGATTTTATTCAGTATTTTTGTGCGTCCTCTATAAAGCACCATTTATGAGTAGTGCGCATGCGCACAAATGCCTAAGGGAACTTTCGGAGTATGAGAGGGAAACTGTGCTAAATCAAACATAAAATACATCGAAATGACAGGGAACAAAAAATATTAAGTGAGTGATTAGGTGCTTTGTTCAATACAGTTGCATTTTTTTTTTGAGAACTCTAATCAGTTAAGTAGCATAAGTTATTAGTTGGTGAGGTCTTTAACAACAGCCGTACTTTGTTGAACTAACGTGGTTCAAACGATGAGACCATATGAAACAGTCTTTACTAGCTTATTCGTTTCCACAAAAATGCAGCACAAATAAGCAAGCATTTTAACGTTTGAAATACACTAATGTACAATTATTGTTCAATCGCTGGAGTGTTTTTTTATTTTTTAAATGCCTTTAAAATATGCACTTTTGTGAACACGGACGAAGAAACGCCAGCCCCGAAGCTCATCCGTAAACCACATAAACAGCTCATATGCGCTTAATCTAACACTTTAAAATGATATTCTGTTTACATTGTGTACAGTCGCTGGAGTGTTTTTATTTAAATGCTTTTAAAAGAGGCTCAGTGATGTAGTTCGCAGACCGAGAGCTCGGAGCCTTGACTCTCATGTCAGTACAACAGAAAACACTGGCTGAAGGCAGCTCTCTCCGTTTTAAATGAAACTGCTTGCAAACACCTGAAATTAGCTCTTGGTGTGTTCTAAGGGGTTGACTGAATGAAATCGCTGGAATATTTAAATTTTAAAAGGCCGTATTTATTTTCATTTTCCGCTCCACCCCTTCAGTGGAGTGGAATGGCTTAAACTGGGCATTATTTTTCGTACCTGACCTGAAGCATTATTTCTTGTTAGCAAGACATATGGCTTAATAAATTATGTTCTTGGGCATAATTTGCAAGCTAACATGCAGTACAGATATATACCTACGTTTAGCCTAAATATAAATGATTTTATTCAGTATTTTTGTGCGTCCTCTATAAAGCACCATTTATGAGTAGTGCGCATGCGCACAAATGCCTAAGGGAACTTTCGGAGTATAAGAGGGAAACTGTGCTAAATCAAACAGAAAATACAGCGAAATGACAGGGAATAAAAAAATATTAAATGAGTGATTAGTTGCTATGTTCAATACAGTTGCTTTTTTTTTTTTGAGAACTCTAATCAGGTAAATAGCAGAAGTTATTAGTCGGTCATTAAAAACGGCCGTGCTTTGTTGAACTACGTGGTTCAAACAATGAGACCATATTCATGAAACAGTCTTTACTAGCTAATTCGTTTCCACAAAAATGCAGCACAAATAAGCAAGCCTTTTAACGTTTTCAATACACTAATCTACTATTACTGTTCAATCGCTGGAGTGTTTTTATTTTTTATTTTTTTAAATGCCTTTAAAATATGTAGTTTTGTGAACACGGACGAAGAAACGCCAGCCCCGAAGCTCATCCGTAAACCACATAAAACAGCTCATATGCGCTTAGCTCTTTAAAATGATAATCTGTTTACATTGTGTACAGTCGCTGGACTGTTTTTATTTAAATGCTTTTAAAAGAGGCTTAGTGATGTAGTTCGCAGACCGAGAGCTCGGAGCCTTGACTCTCATGTCAGTACAACAGAAAACACTGGCTGAAGGCAGCTCTCTCCGTTTTAAATAAAATTACTTGCAAACACCTGAGTTTAGCTCTTGCTGTGTTCTAAGGGGTTGACGGAATGAAATCGCTGGAACATTTAAATTTTAAAAGGCCGTATTTATTTTCATTTTCCGCTCCACACCTTCAGTGGAGTGGAATGCCTTAAACGGGGCATTATTTTTCGTACGTGACCTGTGGTTAGAGGCATTGTTGCTTGATAGTAAGACATATGGCATAATAAATTATGTTCTTGGGCATAATTTGCAAGCTAACATGCACTACAAGTCATATCTTATATTTAACCTAAATATAAATGATTTTAATCTGTATTTTTGTGCGTCCTCTATTAAATCACCCTTTATGAGTAGTGCGCATGCGCACAAATGCCTAAGGGAACTTTCTGAGTATGACGTAAGAGGGAACCTGTGCTAAATCAAACAGAAAATACAGCGAAATGACAGGGAACAAAAAATATTAAATGAGTGATTATATGTTCAATACAGTTGCATTTTTTTTGAGAACTCTAATCAGTTAAATAGCATAAGTTATTAGTTGGTGAGGTCTTTAACAACAGCCGTACTTTGTTGAACTAACGTGGTTCAAACGATGAGACCATATGAAACAGTCTTTACTAGCTTATTCGTTTCCACAAAAATGCAGCACAAATAAGCAAGCATTTTAACGTTTTAAATACACTAATCTACTATTATTGTTCAATCGCTGAAGTGTTTTTTTATTTATTTATTTATTTTAATGCCTTTAAAATATGTAGTTTTGTGAACACGGACGAAGAAACGCCAGCCCCGAAGCTCATCCGTAAACCACATAAAACAGCTCATATGCGCTTAGCTCTTTAAAATGATAATCTGTTTACATTGTGTACAGTCGCTGGACTGTTTTTATTTAAATGCTTTTAAAAGAGGCTTAGTGATGTAGTTCGCAGACCGAGAGCTCGGAGCCTTGACTCTCATGTCTGTACAACAGAAAACACTGGCTGAAGGCAGCTCTCTCCGTTTTAAATAAAACTACTTGCAAACACCTGAGTTTAGCTCTTGCTGTGTTCTAAGGGGTTGACGGAATGAAATCGCTGGAACATTTACATTTTAAAAGGCCGTATTTATTTTCATTTTCCGCTCCACACCTTCAGTGGATATGCCTTAAACGGGGCATTATTTTTCGTACGTGACCTGTGGTTAGAGGCATTGTTGCTTGTTAGTAAGACATATGGCATAATAAATTATGTTCTTGGGCATAATTTGCAAGCTAACATGCTCTACAAGTCATATCTTATATTTAACCTAAATATAAATGATTTTAATCTGTATTTTTGTGCGTCCTCTATTAAATCACCCTTTATGAGTAGTGCGCATGCGCACAAATGCCTAAGGGAACTTTCTGAGTATGACGTAAGAGGGAACCTGTGCTAAATCAAACAGAAAATACAGCGAAATGACAGGGAACAAAAAATATTAAATGAGTGATTATATGTTCAATACAGTTGCATTTTTTTTGAGAACTCTAATCAGTTAAATAGCATAAGTTATTAGTTGGTGAGGTCTTTAACAACAGCCGTACTTTGTTGAACTAACGTGGTTCAAACGATGAGACCATATGAAACAGTCTTTACTAGCTTATTCGTTTCCACAAAAATGCAGCACAAATAAGCAAGCATTTTAACGTTTTAAATACACTAATCTACTATTATTGTTCAATCGCTGAAGTGTTTTTTTATTTATTTATTTATTTTAATGCCTTTAAAATATGTAGTTTTGTGAACACGGACGAAGAAACGCCAGCCCCGAAGCTCATCCGTAAACCACATAAAACAGCTCATATGCGCTTAGCTCTTTAAAATGATAATCTGTTTACATTGTGTACAGTCGCTGGACTGTTTTTATTTAAATGCTTTTAAAAGAGGCTTAGTGATGTAGTTCGCAGACCGAGAGCTCGGAGCCTTGACTCTCATGTCAGTACAACAGAAAACACTGGCTGAAGGCAGCTCTCTCCGTTTTAAATAAAACTACTTGCAAACACCTGAGTTTAGCTCTTGCTGTGTTCTAAGGGGTTGACGGAATGAAATCGCTGGAACATTTAAATTTTAAAAGGCCGTATTTATTTTCATTTTCCGCTCCACACCTTCAGTGGAGTGGAATGCCTTAAACGGGGCATTATTTTTCGTACGTGACCTGTGGTTAGAGGCATTGTTGCTTGTTAGTAAGACATATGGCATAATAAATTATGTTCTTGGGCATAATTTGCAAGCTAACATGCACTACAAGTCATATCTTATATTTAACCTAAATGTAAATGATTTTAATCTGTATTTTTGTGCGTCCTCTATTAAATCACCCTTTATGAGTAGTGCGCATGCGCACAAATGCCTAAGGGAACTTTCGGAGTATGACGTAAGAGGGAACCTGTGCTAAATCAAACAGAAAATACAGCGAAATGACAGGGAACAAAAAATATTAAATGAGTGATTATATGTTCAATACAGTTGCATTTTTTTGAGAACTCTAATCAGTTAAATAGCATAAGTTATTAGTTGGTGAGGTCTTTAACAACAGCCGTACTTTGTTGAACTAACGTGGTTCAAACGATGAGACCATATGAAACAGTCTTTACTAGCTTATTCGTTTCCACAAAAATGCAGCACAAATAAGCAAGCATTTTAACGTTTTAAATACACTAATCTACTATTATTGTTCAATCGCTGAAGTGTTTTTTATTTTTTTTATTTTTTTTAATGCCTTTAAAATATGTAGTTTTGTGAACACGGACGAAGAAACGCCAGCCCCGAAGCTCATCCGTAAACCACATAAAACAGCTCATATGCGCTTAGCTCTTTAAAATGATAATCTGTTTACATTGTGTACAGTCGCTGGACTGTTTTTATTTAAATGCTTTTAAAAGAGGCTTAGTGATGTAGTTCGCAGACCGAGAGCTCGGAGCCTTGACTCTCATGTCTGTACAACAGAAAACACTGGCTGAAGGCAGCTCTCTCCGTTTTAAATAAAACTACTTGCAAACACCTGAGTTTAGCTCTTGCTGTGTTCTAAGGGGTTGACGGAATGAAATCGCTGGAACATTTACATTTTAAAAGGCAGTATTTATTTTCATTTTCCGCTCCACACCTTCAGTGGATATGCCTTAAACGGGGCATTATTTTTCGTACGTGACCTGTGGTTAGAGGCATTGTTGCTTGTTAGTAAGACATATGGCATAATAAATTATGTTCTTGGGCATAATTTGCAAGCTAACATGCATTACAAGTCATATCTTATATTTAACCTAAATATAAATGATTTTAATCTGTATTTTTGTGCGTCCTCTATTAAATCACCCTTTATGAGTAGTGCGCATGCGCACAAATGCCTAAGGGAACTTTCTGAGTATGACGAACCTGTGCTAAATCAAACAGAAAATACAGCGAAATGACAGGGAACAAAAAATATTAAATGAGTGATTATATGTTCAATACAGTTGCATTTTTTTGAGAACTCTAATCAGTTAAATAGCATAAGTTATTAGTTGGTGAGGTCTTTAACAACAGCCGTACTTTGTTGAACTAACGTGGTTCAAACGATGAGACCATATGAAACAGTCTTTACTAGCTTATTCGTTTCCACAAAAATGCAGCACAATTAAGCAAGCATTTTAACGTTTTAAATACACTAATCTACTATTATTGTTCAATCGCTGAAGTGTTTTTTTTTTTTTTTTTTTTTTTAATGCCTTTAAAATATGTAGTTTTGTGAACACGGACGAAGAAACGCCAGCCCCGAAGCTCATCCGTAAACCACATAAAACAGCTCATATGCGCTTAGCTCTTTAAAATGATAATCTGTTTACATTGTGTACAGTCGCTGGACTGTTTTTATTTAAATGCTTTTAAAAGAGGCTTAGTGATGTAGTTCGCAGACCGAGAGCTCGGAGCCTTGACTCTCATGTCTGTACAACAGAAAACACTGGCTGAAGGCAGCTCTCTCCGTTTTAAATAAAATTACTTGCAAACACCTGAGTTTAGCTCTTGCTGTGTTCTAAGGGGTTGACGGAATGAAATCCCTGGAACATTTAAATTTTAAAAGGCCGTATTTATTTTCATTTTCCGCTCCACACCTTCAGTGGAGTGGAATGCCTTAAACGGGGCATTATTTTTCGTACGTGACCTGTGGTTAGAGGCATTGTTGCTTGTTAGTAAGACATATGGCATAATAAATTATGTTCTTGGGCATAATTTGCAAGCTAACATGCACTACAAGTCATATCTTATATTTAACCTAAATATAAATGATTTTAATCTGTATTTTTGTGCGTCCTCTATTAAATCACCCTTTATGAGTAGTGCGCATGCGCACAAATGCCTAAGGGAACTTTCTGAGTATGACGTAAGAGGGAACCTGTGCTAAATCAAACAGAAAATACAGCGAAATGACAGGGAACAAAAAATATTAAATGAGTGATTATATGTTCAATACAGTTGCATTTTTTTGAGATCTCTAATCAGTTAAATAGCATAAGTTATTATTTGGTGAGGTCTTTAACAACAGCCGTACTTTGTTGAACTAACGTGGTTCAAACGATGAGACCATATGAAACAGTCTTTACTAGCTTATTCGTTTCCACAAAAATGCAGCACAAATAAGCACGCATTTTAACGTTTTAAATACTGTTATTGTTCAATCGCTGAAGTGTTTTTTTTTTAATTTATTTATTTTAATGCCTTTAAAATATGTAGTTTTGTGAACACGGACGAAGAAACGCCAGCCCCGAAGCTCATCCGTAAACCACATAAAACAGCTCTTATGCGCTTAGCTCTTTAAAATGATAATCTGTTTACATTGTGTACAGTCGCTGGACTGTTTTTATTTAAATGCTTTTAAAAGAGGCTTAGTGATGTAGTTCGCAGACCGAGAGCTCGGAGCCTTGACTCTCATGTCAGGACAACAGAAAACACTGGCTGAAGGCAGCTCTCTCCGTTTTAAATAAAACTACTCGCAAACACCTGATTTTAGCTCTTGGTGTGTTCTAAAAGGGGTTGTCGGAATGAAATAGCTGGAACATTTAAATTTTAAAAGGCCGTATTTATTTTCATTTTTCCGCTCCACCCCTTCAGTGGAGTGGAATGGCCTAAACGGGGCATTATTTTTCGTACGTGACCTGTGGCATTGTTTCGTGTTAGTAAGACATATGGCTTAATAAATTATGTTCTTGGGTATAATGTGCAAGCTAACATGCAGTACAAGCAATATCCTACGTTTAACCTAAATATAAATGATTTTATTCAGTATTTTTGTGCGTCCTCTATAAAGCACCATTTATGAGTAGTGCGCATGCGCACAAATGCCTAAGGGAACTTTCGGAGTATGACGTAAGAGGGAACCTGTGCTAAATCAAACAGAACATACAGCGAAATGACAGGGAACAAAACATATTAAATGAGTGATTAGGTGCCTTGTTCAATACAGTTGCTTTTTTTTTTTTTTTTTGAGAACTCTAATCAGTTAAATAGCATAAGTTATTAGTTGGTGAGGTCATTAAAAACGGCCGTACATTGTTGAACTATGTGGTTCAAACGATGAGACCATATTCATGAAACAGTCTTTACTAGCTAATTCGTTTCCACAAAATTGCAGCAAAAATAAGCAAGCATTTTAACGTTTTCAATACACTAATCTACTAGTACTGTTCAATCGCTGGAGTGTTTTTATTTTTTATTTGTTTTAATGCCTTTAAAATATGTAGTTTTGTGAACACGGACGAAGAAACGCCAGCCCTGAAGCTCATCAGTAAACCATATAAAACAGCTCATATGCGCTTAATATAGCTCTTTAAAATGATATTATGTTTACATTGCGTACAGTCGCTGGAGTGTTTTTATTTAAATGCTTTTAAAAGAGGCTCAGTGATGTAGTTCGCAGACCGAGAGCTCGGAGCCTTGACTCTCATGTCAGTACAACAGAAAACACTGGCTGAAGTCAGCTCTCTCCGTTTTAAATAAAACTACTCGCAAACACCTGAAATTAGCTCTTGGTGTGTTCTAAGGGGTTGACGGAATGAAATCGCTGGAACATTTAAATTTTAAAAGGCCGTATTTATTTTCATTTTTGAATGGCTTTAACGGGGCATTATTTTTCGTACGTGACCTGTGGTTAGAGGCATTGTTTCTTGTTAGTAAGACATATGGCTTAATAAATTATGTTCTTGGGTATAATTTGCAAGCTAATGTAACCCATATTAGGATTGAGCTGGTTAGAGGAAATTAAATATAAATTAGTATGAATTTATTTTCACAAAAGAATATTAATTTCTTTTAAAAATAGTCTAAAAAAGGCTATTCTGAAAAGTGAAAACTAAAAAAATAATAATTTTTAACTAAAAAGAAAGCATAATGTTTTGTCATATGGTCGGCGCTCTGTGTGATGTCACTGTGATGAGACGCATAGCGAGAGAAGAGAAACACGCTAGAAAATCGCGGGTGTCAGAAGAGAGATTAAAAGTGTGATGTTTGATGATTGAAGCGGATGCTAGTGGATCGTGAGGCCTGTATCTCCAGATGCGGTTTATAATTTGATATTGATATCACCCGGATTTGGTGAGTTTTAAACCAAACAATGTTTAATTTGTTGTAATTTTGAGTCAATGTGTTATATTGGCATTCTAATGTGTTTATGTGAGTGTATATGTAGTTACTGTTAAAGGTTGTGTGTTAATATACTATGCACTTAAGAATGTACTGGTGTATGTGATGAAATGCTAACTAGCTCTGTGAATGTTATAATTGCACATTAAGTGACAAAAGTGCTCAGATTGTATTTTTATAATCACTGTTGGTGTTTAAATGTCATTTTCTTGAGCTGTGAGGGTAATACAGTCATATAAATTGTCTGAAATATTTTTGATCCTGTTTGTGTAAACAGGTCAAGTTTTTTTTGTGAGGTTGAAACTGTGATCTGAGATGGCGAGCCACCCGGAACCGTAGGCAGAGACGAGAGGGATTTCTGTTCTACATTGTGATCTGTGCCTTAATTGCTGTTACCAACGGGATTCATCTATTGTGTGGTATTTCTCATCCGTTACTCTACCACTAAGTTCTATAAAGAGTTGTCCGTGCCTGGTTGGACATTACACCACATGAAATTGCACTACCATTACTGCACCAAGAGACTTTACATTCGTTGGATTCATTCGATTTCAAGGAACTTTCGTTACATTTGCATATACACACACACTGACACTCACTCATTTCATGGACTGAAATTGTTTACATTGAATTACTGTAAGTTTTTACAGTCAAGTGTTTTTTTTTTTTTTTTGTTATACAAATCTGATTGTTACAGCTGTTTCATATTGTGGGTTTTGTTTTGAGTCAGGTTTATTCAAAGAAACAATTTAAACCTCAAAGGAAACCACCTAGCATAAGTTAAAATATACCAGTATTAAAGTAAAATAAATTGAAATATAAGTAATATTATACATATCAAAATAAATAGTCCAGTGAACAAATACATCATAAATAGATGTTTGGAAAATAACCCCCAAAAAAAGCATACTTTCCTGGAGGAAAAAAGAAGAACTCATTATTGTATTTTATTTTATTTATTCATTTTGCTGTCATTACATTCCATTATTTTACTCATTTCAATTTAAAGTAAAAAGTTACATTGGTAAAGTCATTCTCTTGGTCTGTCTGGTCCTTGTGTTGATTTAATTGCCTAATTTTTGCCCTCCATAGCGAATCTGGTGATCTGGCCTGTTACTGTGTGTCCTATCATTCATATTGATACACAAGGGAAGTAGAGTATCTATTGTACACTAGGCGTTACTGGCTACACTATAATGCAGTACAAGCTATATCCTCCGTTTAACCTAAATATAAATGATTTTATTCAGTATTTTTGTGCGTCCTCTATAAAGCACCATTTATGAGTAGTGCGCATGCGCACAAATGCCTAAGGGAACTTTCCGAGTATGACGTAAGAGGGAACCTGTGCTAAATCAAACAGAAAATACAGCGAAATGACAGGGAATAAAAAACATTAAATGAGTGATTATATGTTCAATACAGTTGCATTTTTTTGAGAACTCTAATCAGTTGAATAGCATAAGTTATTAGTTGGTGAGGTCATTAAAAACGGCCGTACTTTGTTGAACTATGTGGTTCAAACGATGAGACCATATACATGAAACAGTATTTACTAGCTAATTCGTTTCCACAAAAATGCAGCACAAATAAGCAAGCATTTTAACGTTTTCAATACACTAATATACTATTATTGTTCAATCGCTGGAGTGTTTTTTTTTTTTTTTTTTTTTTTTTTTTTTTAATGCCTTTAAAATATGTAGTTTTGTGAACACGGACGAAGAAACGCCAGCCCCGAAGCTCATCCGTAAACCACATAAAACAGCTCATATGCGCTTAGCTCTTTAAAATGATAATCTGTTTACATTGTGTACAGTCGCTGGACTGTTTTTATTTAAATGCTTTTAAAAGAGGCTTAGTGATGTAGTTCGCAGACCGAGAGCTCGGAGCCTTGACTCTCATGTCAGTACAACAGAAAACACTGGCTGAAGGCAGCTCTCTCCGTTTTAAATAAAACTACTTGCAAACACCTGAGTTTAGCTCTTGCTGTGTTCTAAGGGGTTGACGGAATGAAATCGCTGGAACATTTAAATTTTAAAAGGCCGTATTTATTTTCATTTTCCGCTCCACACCTTCAGTGGAGTGGAATGCCTTAAACGGGGCATTATTTTTCGTACGTGACCTGTGGTTAGAGGCATTGTTGCTTGTTAGTAAGACATATGGCATAATAAATTATGTTCTTGGGCATAATTTGCAAGCTAACATGCATTACAAGTCATATCTTATATTTAACCTAAATATAAATGATTTTAATCTGTATTTTTGTGCGTCCTCTATTAAATCACCCTTTATGAGTAGTGCGCATGCGCACAAATGCCTAAGGGAACTTTCTGAGTATGACGAACCTGTGCTAAATCAAACAGAAAATACAGCGAAATGACAGGGAACAAAAAATATTAAATGAGTGATTATATGTTCAATACAGTTGCATTTTTTTTGAGAACTCTAATCAGTTAAATAGCATAAGTTATTAGTTGGTGAGGTCTTTAACAACAGCCGTACTTTGTTGAACTAACGTGGTTCAAACGATGAGACCATATGAAACAGTCTTTACTAGCTTATTCGTTTCCACAAAAATGCAGCACAATTAAGCAAGCATTTTAACGTTTTAAATACACTAATCTACTATTATTGTTCAATCGCTGAAGTGTTTTTTTTTTTTTTTTTTTAATGCCTTTAAAATATGTAGTTTTGTGAACACGGACGAAGAAACGCCAGCCCCGAAGCTCATCCGTAAACCACATAAAACAGCTCATATGCGCTTAGCTCTTTAAAATGATAATCTGTTTACATTGTGTACAGTCGCTGGACTGTTTTTATTTAAATGCTTTTAAAAGAGGCTTAGTGATGTAGTTCGCAGACCGAGAGCTCGGAGCCTTGACTCTCATGTCTGTACAACAGAAAACACTGGCTGAAGGCAGCTCTCTCCGTTTTAAATAAAATTACTTGCAAACACCTGAGTTTAGCTCTTGCTGTGTTCTAAGGGGTTGACGGAATGAAATCCCTGGAACATTTAAATTTTAAAAGGCCGTATTTATTTTCATTTTCCGCTCCACACCTTCAGTGGATATGCCTTAAACGGGGCATTATTTTTCGTACGTGACCTGTGGTTAGAGGCATTGTTGCTTGTTAGTAAGACATATGGCATAATAAATTATGTTCTTGGGCATAATTTGCAAGCTAACATGCTCTACAAGTCATATCTTATATTTAACCTAAATATAAATGATTTTAATCTGTATTTTTGTGCGTCCTCTATTAAATCACCCTTTATGAGTAGTGCGCATGCGCACAAATGCCTAAGGGAACTTTCTGAGTATGACGTAAGAGGGAACCTGTGCTAAATCAAACAGAAAATACAGCGAAATGACAGGGAACAAAAAATATTAAATGAGTGATTATATGTTCAATACAGTTGCATTTTTTTTGAGAACTCTAATCAGTTAAATAGCATAAGTTATTAGTTGGTGAGGTCTTTAACAACAGCCGTACTTTGTTGAACTAACGTGGTTCAAACGATGAGACCATATGAAACAGTCTTTACTAGCTTATTCGTTTCCACAAAAATGCAGCACAAATAAGCAAGCATTTTAACGTTTTAAATACACTAATCTACTATTATTGTTCAATCGCTGAAGTGTTTTTTTTTTTTTTTAATGCCTTTAAAATAAGTAGTTTTGTGAACACGGACGAAGAAACGCCAGCCCCGAAGCTCATCCGTAAACCACATAAAACAGCTCATATGCGCTTAGCTCTTTAAAATGATAATCTGTTTACATTGTGTACAGTCGCTGGACTGTTTTTATTTAAATGCTTTTAAAAGAGGCTTAGTGATGTAGTTCGCAGACCGAGAGCTCGGAGCCTTGACTCTCATGTCTGTACAACAGAAAACACTGGCTGAAGGCAGCTCTCTCCGTTTTAAATAAAACTACTTGCAAACACCTGAGTTTAGCTCTTGCTGTGTTCTAAGGGGTTGACGGAATGAAATCGCTGGAACATTTACATTTTAAAAGGCCGTATTTATTTTCATTTTCCGCTCCACACCTTCAGTGGATATGCCTTAAACGGGGCATTATTTTTCGTACGTGACCTGTGGTTAGAGGCATTGTTGCTTGTTAGTAAGACATATGGCATAATAAATTATGTTCTTGGGCATAATTTGCAAGCTAACATGCTCTACAAGTCATATCTTATATTTAACCTAAATATAAATGATTTTAATCTGTATTTTTGTGCGTCCTCTATTAAATCACCCTTTATGAGTAGTGCGCATGCGCACAAATGCCTAAGGGAACTTTCTGAGTATGACGTAAGAGGGAACCTGTGCTAAATCAAACAGAAAATACAGCGAAATGACAGGGAACAAAAAATATTAAATGAGTGATTATATGTTCAATACAGTTGCATTTTTTTTGAGAACTCTAATCAGTTAAATAGCATAAGTTATTAGTTGGTGAGGTCTTTAACAACAGCCGTACTTTGTTGAACTAACGTGGTTCAAACGATGAGACCATATGAAACAGTCTTTACTAGCTTATTCGTTTCCACAAAAATGCAGCACAAATAAGCAAGCATTTTAACGTTTTAAATACACTAATCTACTATTATTGTTCAATCGCTGAAGTGTTTTTTTATTTATTTATTTATTTTAATGCCTTTAAAATATGTAGTTTTGTGAACACGGACGAAGAAACGCCAGCCCCGAAGCTCATCCGTAAACCACATAAAACAGCTCATATGCGCTTAGCTCTTTAAAATGATAATCTGTTTACATTGTGTACAGTCGCTGGACTGTTTTTATTTAAATGCTTTTAAAAGAGGCTTAGTGATGTAGTTCGCAGACCGAGAGCTCGGAGCCTTGACTCTCATGTCAGTACAACAGAAAACACTGGCTGAAGGCAGCTCTCTCCGTTTTAAATAAAACTACTTGCAAACACCTGAGTTTAGCTCTTGCTGTGTTCTAAGGGGTTGACGGAATGAAATCGCTGGAACATTTAAATTTTAAAAGGCCGTATTTATTTTCATTTTCCGCTCCACACCTTCAGTGGAGTGGAATGCCTTAAACGGGGCATTATTTTTCGTACGTGACCTGTGGTTAGAGGCATTGTTGCTTGTTAGTAAGACATATGGCATAATAAATTATGTTCTTGGGCATAATTTGCAAGCTAACATGCACTACAAGTCATATCTTATATTTAACCTAAATGTAAATGATTTTAATCTGTATTTTTGTGCGTCCTCTATTAAATCACCCTTTATGAGTAGTGCGCATGCGCACAAATGCCTAAGGGAACTTTCGGAGTATGACGTAAGAGGGAACCTGTGCTAAATCAAACAGAAAATACAGCGAAATGACAGGGAACAAAAAATATTAAATGAGTGATTATATGTTCAATACAGTTGCATTTTTTTGAGAACTCTAATCAGTTAAATAGCATAAGTTATTAGTTGGTGAGGTCTTTAACAACAGCCGTACTTTGTTGAACTAACGTGGTTCAAACGATGAGACCATATGAAACAGTCTTTACTAGCTTATTCGTTTCCACAAAAATGCAGCACAAATAAGCAAGCATTTTAACGTTTTAAATACACTAATCTACTATTATTGTTCAATCGCTGAAGTGTTTTTTATTTTTTTTATTTTTTTTAATGCCTTTAAAATATGTAGTTTTGTGAACACGGACGAAGAAACGCCAGCCCCGAAGCTCATCCGTAAACCACATAAAACAGCTCATATGCGCTTAGCTCTTTAAAATGATAATCTGTTTACATTGTGTACAGTCGCTGGACTGTTTTTATTTAAATGCTTTTAAAAGAGGCTTAGTGATGTAGTTCGCAGACCGAGAGCTCGGAGCCTTGACTCTCATGTCTGTACAACAGAAAACACTGGCTGAAGGCAGCTCTCTCCGTTTTAAATAAAACTACTTGCAAACACCTGAGTTTAGCTCTTGCTGTGTTCTAAGGGGTTGACGGAATGAAATCGCTGGAACATTTACATTTTAAAAGGCAGTATTTATTTTCATTTTCCGCTCCACACCTTCAGTGGATATGCCTTAAACGGGGCATTATTTTTCGTACGTGACCTGTGGTTAGAGGCATTGTTGCTTGTTAGTAAGACATATGGCATAATAAATTATGTTCTTGGGCATAATTTGCAAGCTAACATGCATTACAAGTCATATCTTATATTTAACCTAAATATAAATGATTTTAATCTGTATTTTTGTGCGTCCTCTATTAAATCACCCTTTATGAGTAGTGCGCATGCGCACAAATGCCTAAGGGAACTTTCTGAGTATGACGAACCTGTGCTAAATCAAACAGAAAATACAGCGAAATGACAGGGAACAAAAAATATTAAATGAGTGATTATATGTTCAATACAGTTGCATTTTTTTGAGAACTCTAATCAGTTAAATAGCATAAGTTATTAGTTGGTGAGGTCTTTAACAACAGCCGTACTTTGTTGAACTAACGTGGTTCAAACGATGAGACCATATGAAACAGTCTTTACTAGCTTATTCGTTTCCACAAAAATGCAGCACAATTAAGCAAGCATTTTAACGTTTTAAATACACTAATCTACTATTATTGTTCAATCGCTGAAGTGTTTTTTTTTTTTTATTTTTTTTAATGCCTTTAAAATATGTAGTTTTGTGAACACGGACGAAGAAACGCCAGCCCCGAAGCTCATCCGTAAACCACATAAAACAGCTCATATGCGCTTAGCTCTTTAAAATGATAATCTGTTTACATTGTGTACAGTCGCTGGACTGTTTTTATTTAAATGCTTTTAAAAGAGGCTTAGTGATGTAGTTCGCAGACCGAGAGCTCGGAGCCTTGACTCTCATGTCTGTACAACAGAAAACACTGGCTGAAGGCAGCTCTCTCCGTTTTAAATAAAATTACTTGCAAACACCTGAGTTTAGCTCTTGCTGTGTTCTAAGGGGTTGACGGAATGAAATCCCTGGAACATTTAAATTTTAAAAGGCCGTATTTATTTTCATTTTCCGCTCCACACCTTCAGTGGAGTGGAATGCCTTAAACGGGGCATTATTTTTCGTACGTGACCTGTGGTTAGAGGCATTGTTGCTTGTTAGTAAGACATATGGCATAATAAATTATGTTCTTGGGCATAATTTGCAAGCTAACATGCACTACAAGTCATATCTTATATTTAACCTAAATATAAATGATTTTAATCTGTATTTTTGTGCGTCCTCTATTAAATCACCCTTTATGAGTAGTGCGCATGCGCACAAATGCCTAAGGGAACTTTCTGAGTATGACGTAAGAGGGAACCTGTGCTAAATCAAACAGAAAATACAGCGAAATGACAGGGAACAAAAAATATTAAATGAGTGATTAGGCTATATGTTCAATACAGTTGCATTTTTTTTTGAGAACTCTAATCAGTTAAATAGCATAAGTTATTAGTTGGTGAGGTCTTTAACAACAGCCGTACTTTGTTGAACTAACGTGGTTCAAACGATGAGACCATATGAAACAGTCTTTACTAGCTTATTCGTTTCCACAAAAATGCAGCACAAATAAGCAAGCATTTTAACGTTTTAAATACACTAATCTACTATTATTGTTCAATCGCTGAAGTGTTTTTTTATTTATTTATTTATTTTAATGCCTATATAATATGTAGTTTTGTGAACACGGACGAAGAAACGCCAGCCCCGAAGCTCATCCGTAAACCACATAAAACAGCTCATATGCGCTTAGCTCTTTAAAATGATAATCTGTTTACATTGTGTACAGTCGCTGGACTGTTTTTATTTAAATGCTTTTAAAAGAGGCTTAGTGATGTAGTTCGCAGACCGAGAGCTCGGAGCCTTGACTCTCATGTCTGTACAACAGAAAACACTGGCTGAAGGCAGCTCTCTCCGTTTTAAATAAAACTACTTGCAAACACCTGAGTTTAGCTCTTGCTGTGTTCTAAGGGGTTGACGGAATGAAATCGCTGGAACATTTACATTTTAAAAGGCCGTATTTATTTTCATTTTCCGCTCCACACCTTCAGTGGATATGCCTTAAACGGGGCATTATTTTTCGTACGTGACCTGTGGTTAGAGGCATTGTTGCTTGTTAGTAAGACATATGGCATAATAAATTATGTTCTTGGGCATAATTTGCAAGCTAACATGCACTACAAGTCATATCTTATATTTAACCTAAATGTAAATGATTTTAATCTGTATTTTTGTGCGTCCTCTATTAAATCACCCTTTATGAGTAGTGCGCATGCGCACAAATGCCTAAGGGAACTTTCGGAGTATGACGTAAGAGGGAACCTGTGCTAAATCAAACAGAAAATACAGCGAAATGACAGGGAACAAAAAATATTAAATGAGTGATTATATGTTCAATACAGTTGCATTTTTTTGAGAACTCTAATCAGTTAAATAGCATAAGTTATTAGTTGGTGAGGTCTTTAACAACAGCCGTACTTTGTTGAACTAACGTGGTTCAAACGATGAGACCATATGAAACAGTCTTTACTAGCTTATTCGTTTCCACAAAAATGCAGCACAAATAAGCAAGCATTTTAACGTTTTAAATACACTAATCTACTATTATTGTTCAATCGCTGAAGTGTTTTTTATTTTTTTTATTTTTTTTAATGCCTTTAAAATATGTAGTTTTGTGAACACGGACGAAGAAACGCCAGCCCCGAAGCTCATCCGTAAACCACATAAAACAGCTCATATGCGCTTAGCTCTTTAAAATGATAATCTGTTTACATTGTGTACAGTCGCTGGACTGTTTTTATTTAAATGCTTTTAAAAGAGGCTTAGTGATGTAGTTCGCAGACCGAGAGCTCGGAGCCTTGACTCTCATGTCTGTACAACAGAAAACACTGGCTGAAGGCAGCTCTCTCCGTTTTAAATAAAACTACTTGCAAACACCTGAGTTTAGCTCTTGCTGTGTTCTAAGGGGTTGACGGAATGAAATCGCTGGAACATTTACATTTTAAAAGGCAGTATTTATTTTCATTTTCCGCTCCACACCTTCAGTGGATATGCCTTAAACGGGGCATTATTTTTCGTACGTGACCTGTGGTTAGAGGCATTGTTGCTTGTTAGTAAGACATATGGCATAATAAATTATGTTCTTGGGCATAATTTGCAAGCTAACATGCTCTACAAGTCATATCTTATATTTAACCTAAATATAAATGATTTTAATCTGTATTTTTGTGCGTCCTCTATTAAATCACCCTTTATGAGTAGTGCGCATGCGCACAAATGCCTAAGGGAACTTTCGGAGTATGACGTAAGAGGGAACCTGTGCTAAATCAAACAGAAAATACAGCGAAATGACAGGGAACAAAAAATATTAAATGAGTGATTATATGTTCAATACAGTTGCATTTTTTTTGAGAACTCTAATCAGTTAAATAGCATAAGTTATTAGTTGGTGAGGTCTTTAACAACAGCCGTACTTTGTTGAACTAACGTGGTTCAAACGATGAGACCATATGAAACAGTCTTTACTAGCTTATTCGTTTCCACAAAAATGCAGCACAAATAAGCAAGCATTTTAACGTTTTAAATACACTAATTTACTATTATTGTTCAATCGCTGAAGTGTTTTTTTTTTTTATTTTATTTATTTATTTTATTGCCTTTAAAATATGTAGTTTTGTGAACACGGACGAAGAAACGCCAGCCCCGAAGCTCATCCGTAAACCACATAAAACAGCTCATATGCGCTTAGCTCTTTAAAATGATAATCTGTTTACATTGTGTACAGTCGCTGGACTGTTTTTATTTAAATGCTTTTAAAAGAGGCTTAGTGATGTAGTTCGCAGACCGAGAGCTCGGAGCCTTGACTCTCATGTCAGTACAACAGAAAACACTGGCTGAAGGCAGCTCTCTCCGTTTTAAATAAAATTACTTGCAAACACCTGAGTTTAGCTCTTGCTGTGTTCTAAGGGGTTGACGGAATGAAATCGCTAGAACATTTAAATTTTAAAAGGCCGTATTTATTTTCATTTTCCGCTCCACACCTTCAGTGGAGTGGAATGCCTTAAACGGGGCATTATTTTTCGTACGTGACCTGTGGTTAGAGGCATTGTTGCTTGTTAGTAAGACATATGGCATAATAAATTATGTTCTTGGGCATAATTTGCAAGCTAACATGCTCTACAAGTCATATCTTATATTTAACCTAAATATAAATGATTTTAATCTGTATTTTTGTGCGTCCTCTATTAAATCACCCTTTATGAGTAGTGCGCATGCGCACAAATGCCTAAGGGAACTTTCTGAGTATGACGTAAGAGGGAACCTGTGCTAAATCAAACAGAAAATACAGCGAAATGACAGGGAACAAAAAATATTAAATGAGTGATTATATGTTCAATACAGTTGCATTTTTTTTGAGAACTCTAATCAGTTAAATAGCATAAGTTATTAGTTGGTGAGGTCTTTAACAACAGCCGTACTTTGTTGAACTAACGTGGTTCAAACGATGAGACCATATGAAACAGTCTTTACTAGCTTATTCGTTTCCACAAAAATGCAGCACAAATAAGCAAGCATTTTAACGTTTTAAATACACTAATCTACTATTATTGTTCAATCGCTGAAGTGTTTTTTTATTTATTTATTTATTTTAATGCCTTTAAAATATGTAGTTTTGTGAACACGGACGAAGAAACGCCAGCCCCGAAGCTCATCCGTAAACCACATAAAACAGCTCATATGCGCTTAGCTCTTTAAAATGATAATCTGTTTACATTGTGTACAGTCGCTGGACTGTTTTTATTTAAATGCTTTTAAAAGAGGCTTAGTGATGTAGTTCGCAGACCGAGAGCTCGGAGCCTTGACTCTCATGTCTGTACAACAGAAAACACTGGCTGAAGGCAGCTCTCTCCGTTTTAAATAAAACTACTTGCAAACACCTGAGTTTAGCTCTTGCTGTGTTCTAAGGGGTTGACGGAATGAAATCGCTGGAACATTTACATTTTAAAAGGCCGTATTTATTTTCATTTTCCGCTCCACACCTTCAGTGGATATGCCTTAAACGGGGCATTATTTTTCGTACGTGACCTGTGGTTAGAGGCATTGTTGCTTGTTAGTAAGACATATGGCATAATAAATTATGTTCTTGGGCATAATTTGCAAGCTAACATGCTCTACAAGTCATATCTTATATTTAACCTAAATATAAATGATTTTAATCTGTATTTTTGTGCGTCCTCTATTAAATCACCCTTTATGAGTAGTGCGCATGCGCACAAATGCCTAAGGGAACTTTCTGAGTATGACGTAAGAGGGAACCTGTGCTAAATCAAACAGAAAATACAGCGAAATGACAGGGAACAAAAAATATTAAATGAGTGATTATATGTTCAATACAGTTGCATTTTTTTTTGAGAACTCTAATCAGTTAAATAGCATAAGTTATTAGTTGGTGAGGTCTTTAACAACAGCCGTACTTTGTTGAACTAACGTGGTTCAAACGATGAGACCATATGAAACAGTCTTTACTAGCTTATTCGTTTCCACAAAAATGCAGCACAAATAAGCAAGCATTTTAACGTTTTAAATACACTAATCTACTATTATTGTTCAATCGCTGAAGTGTTTTTTTATTTATTTATTTATTTTAATGCCTTTAAAATATGTAGTTTTGTGAACACGGACGAAGAAACGCCAGCCCCGAAGCTCATCCGTAAACCACATAAAACAGCTCATATGCGCTTAGCTCTTTAAAATGATAATCTGTTTACATTGTGTACAGTCGCTGGACTGTTTTTATTTAAATGCTTTTAAAAGAGGCTTAGTGATGTAGTTCGCAGACCGAGAGCTCGGAGCCTTGACTCTCATGTCAGTACAACAGAAAACACTGGCTGAAGGCAGCTCTCTCCGTTTTAAATAAAACTACTTGCAAACACCTGAGTTTAGCTCTTGCTGTGTTCTAAGGGGTTGACGGAATGAAATCGCTGGAACATTTAAATTTTAAAAGGCCGTATTTATTTTCATTTTCCGCTCCACACCTTCAGTGGAGTGGAATGCCTTAAACGGGGCATTATTTTTCGTACGTGACCTGTGGTTAGAGGCATTGTTGCTTGTTAGTAAGACATATGGCATAATAAATTATGTTCTTGGGCATAATTTGCAAGCTAACATGCACTACAAGTCATATCTTATATTTAACCTAAATGTAAATGATTTTAATCTGTATTTTTGTGCGTCCTCTATTAAATCACCCTTTATGAGTAGTGCGCATGCGCACAAATGCCTAAGGGAACTTTCGGAGTATGACGTAAGAGGGAACCTGTGCTAAATCAAACAGAAAATACAGCGAAATGACAGGGAACAAAAAATATTAAATGAGTGATTATATGTTCAATACAGTTGCATTTTTTTGAGAACTCTAATCAGTTAAATAGCATAAGTTATTAGTTGGTGAGGTCTTTAACAACAGCCGTACTTTGTTGAACTAACGTGGTTCAAACGATGAGACCATATGAAACAGTCTTTACTAGCTTATTCGTTTCCACAAAAATGCAGCACAAATAAGCAAGCATTTTAACGTTTTAAATACACTAATCTACTATTATTGTTCAATCGCTGAAGTGTTTTTTATTTTTTTTATTTTTTTTAATGCCTTTAAAATATGTAGTTTTGTGAACACGGACGAAGAAACGCCAGCCCCGAAGCTCATCCGTAAACCACATAAAACAGCTCATATGCGCTTAGCTCTTTAAAATGATAATCTGTTTACATTGTGTACAGTCGCTGGACTGTTTTTATTTAAATGCTTTTAAAAGAGGCTTAGTGATGTAGTTCGCAGACCGAGAGCTCGGAGCCTTGACTCTCATGTCTGTACAACAGAAAACACTGGCTGAAGGCAGCTCTCTCCGTTTTAAATAAAACTACTTGCAAACACCTGAGTTTAGCTCTTGCTGTGTTCTAAGGGGTTGACGGAATGAAATCGCTGGAACATTTACATTTTAAAAGGCAGTATTTATTTTCATTTTCCGCTCCACACCTTCAGTGGATATGCCTTAAACGGGGCATTATTTTTCGTACGTGACCTGTGGTTAGAGGCATTGTTGCTTGTTAGTAAGACATATGGCATAATAAATTATGTTCTTGGGCATAATTTGCAAGCTAACATGCTCTACAAGTCATATCTTATATTTAACCTAAATATAAATTTTAATCTGTATTTTTGTGCGTCCTCTATTAAATCACCCTTTATGAGTAGTGCGCATGCGCACAAATGCCTAAGGGAACTTTCTGAGTATGACGTAAGAGGGAACCTGTGCTAAATCAAACAGAAAATACAGCGAAATGACAGGGAACAAAAAATATTAAATGAGTGATTATATGTTCAATACAGTTGCATTTTTTTTGAGAACTCTAATCAGTTAAATAGCATAAGTTATTAGTTGGTGAGGTCTTTAACAACAGCCGTACTTTGTTGAACTAACGTGGTTCAAACGATGAGACCATATGAAACAGTCTTTACTAGCTTATTCGTTTCCACAAAAATGCAGCACAAATAAGCAAGCATTTTAACGTTTTAAATACACTAATCTACTATTATTGTTCAATCGCTGAAGTGTTTTTTTATTTATTTATTTATTTTAATGCCTTTAAAATATGTAGTTTTGTGAACACGGACGAAGAAACGCCAGCCCCGAAGCTCATCCGTAAACCACATAAAACAGCTCATATGCGCTTAGCTCTTTAAAATGATAATCTGTTTACATTGTGTACAGTCGCTGGACTGTTTTTATTTAAATGCTTTTAAAAGAGGCATAGTGATGTAGTTCGCAGACCGAGAGCTCGGAGCCTTGACTCTCATGTCAGTACAACAGAAAACACTGGCTGAAGGCAGCTCTCTCCGTTTTAAATAAAATTACTTGCAAACACCTGAGTTTAGCTCTTGCTGTGTTCTAAGGGGTTGACGGAATGAAATCGCTGGAACATTTAAATTTTAAAAGGCCGTATTTATTTTCATTTTCCGCTCCACACCTTCAGTGGAGTGGAATGCCTTAAACGGGGCATTATTTTTCGTACGTGACCTGTGGTTAGAGGCATTGTTGCTTGTTAGTAAGACATATGGCATAATAAATTATGTTCTTGGGCATAATTTGCAAGCTAACATGCATTACAAGTCATATCTTATATTTAACCTAAATATAAATGATTTTAATCTGTATTTTTGTGCGTCCTCTATTAAATCACCCTTTATGAGTAGTGCGCATGCGCACAAATGCCTAAGGGAACTTTCTGAGTATGACGAACCTGTGCTAAATCAAACAGAAAATACAGCGAAATGACAGGGAACAAAAAATATTAAATGAGTGATTATATGTTCAATACAGTTGCATTTTTTTTGAGAACTCTAATCAGTTAAATAGCATAAGTTATTAGTTGGTGAGGTCTTTAACAACAGCCGTACTTTGTTGAACTAACGTGGTTCAAACGATGAGACCATATGAAACAGTCTTTACTAGCTTATTCGTTTCCACAAAAATGCAGCACAATTAAGCAAGCATTTTAACGTTTTAAATACACTAATCTACTATTATTGTTCAATCGCTGAAGTGTTTTTTTTTTTTTTTTTTTTTTTTTAATGCCTTTAAAATATGTAGTTTTGTGAACACGGACGAAGAAACGCCAGCCCCGAAGCTCATCCGTAAACCACATAAAACAGCTCATATGCGCTTAGCTCTTTAAAATGATAATCTGTTTACATTGTGTACAGTCGCTGGACTGTTTTTATTTAAATGCTTTTAAAAGAGGCTTAGTGATGTAGTTCGCAGACCGAGAGCTCGGAGCCTTGACTCTCATGTCTGTACAACAGAAAACACTGGCTGAAGGCAGCTCTCTCCGTTTTAAATAAAATTACTTGCAAACACCTGAGTTTAGCTCTTGCTGTGTTCTAAGGGGTTGACGGAATGAAATCCCTGGAACATTTAAATTTTAAAAGGCCGTATTTATTTTCATTTTCCGCTCCACACCTTCAGTGGAGTGGAATGCCTTAAACGGGGCATTATTTTTCGTACGTGACCTGTGGTTAGAGGCATTGTTGCTTGTTAGTAAGACATATGGCATAATAAATTATGTTCTTGGGCATAATTTGCAAGCTAACATGCTCTACAAGTCATATCTTATATTTAACCTAAATATAAATGATTTTAATCTGTATTTTTGTGCGTCCTCTATTAAATCACCCTTTATGAGTAGTGCGCATGCGCACAAATGCCTAAGGGAACTTTCTGAGTATGACGTAAGAGGGAACCTGTGCTAAATCAAACAGAAAATACAGCGAAATGACAGGGAACAAAAAATATTAAATGAGTGATTATATGTTCAATACAGTTGCATTTTTTTTGAGAACTCTAATCAGTTAAATAGCATAAGTTATTAGTTGGTGAGGTCTTTAACAACAGCCGTACTTTGTTGAACTAACGTGGTTCAAACGATGAGACCATATGAAACAGTCTTTACTAGCTTATTCGTTTCCACAAAAATGCAGCACAAATAAGCAAGCATTTTAACGTTTTAAACAGTGGCGGCTCCTGACAAATATCTCTGGGGGGGCAACTGTTCCGATTTTGGCAAAGATAACCGCTTTAATGGGTAAAATTATGATAAAATTCAGATAGCCAACTTTACAGCATTACATTGCATTGTTTGATTTGGTTTCCCTGTTCCTAGATGGCAACATCAGGCATGAACGTACAAACTGTACAGTATTTTGAATAGCTATATTAAATTTATCGCAATGGTCTCAAATACACTGAAACACTTCCACCATGGCCATGAAGAGACACATTGTCATCAACTAGTTTGCCCTCTAAGAGTAAAAAAAAAAAAAAAGCCATACTGCTTTACAATTAAAGACTTTTTATTTCTCATATTAAAACTGTAATTAATCAAATCTTTCCAGAACATATTCAGTATAAATTTGGCTGCCAATATGCAATCAATACAACTATTTAAAATTCAACATTTGGAGAATACAACATATAACATACAAGGCCATAACCAGGGTTTGAAAATTAGTGAGGTGTTAAGAATTGTGCTATAATAACACCCACAAATGCACTACATATAGCCTAAACTTCAAAATAGACAGACATGTAGATGATTGTGAAAGTTTTTTTATTCAGTATAATGTTTTACATGGAAAGTTCGTTTTTTTTTTAGCTGAGGGAATTTTTATTTTATAACAAGTTATAAAAATAACGTTAGAATAATGACACTGACATAAAACTAACGTTCAACTTTCCACTTTATAAATGTCCCAAAGTGTCACTATTGGACAAAAGTGTCACTAAATTGGACAAACGAGTCAAAAAACACGTATAATAGGTGGATCTGGCAACAAACGGAGGCTGCTGCACCCGCGCTCTCACTCAACGCGTTCTCAAGCCCCTATCACTGCGCTAGCTTCTCGTAGCAACATGAATTGCAAACACTCATGTGATATGAGGTGGTTTAAACGGCTAAATAATCATTCGAAGAGCTTGACATTTTATTTTTGAATATAAAAAATGACCGAGGTCCGGACCTCGGTGACCTCATAGCTGGCTACGGCCGTGATAACATAAAC
Source organism: Garra rufa (assembly GCF_049309525.1). Lineage (NCBI taxonomy): Eukaryota > Metazoa > Chordata > Actinopteri > Cypriniformes > Cyprinidae > Garra > Garra rufa. The sequence continues at coordinate 16,888,705 of NW_027394276.1, forward strand.
AATTCACCATTTAATAACACACATCACTTGTATTGAAATGTTGCTCGCTTCTCTTTTATGCAGGCAAAGTGATCAATTACCCTCTCATTAAAATCAGGCATGTTCCTGACAAGTTACCTCTCCATTGAAAGCATGGCCAATGCATTCAGACGTCTCGCTACACGCGTGCGTGCTGTACATCTTCGAGCACGCATCAGTGCGTATTACGAAATCACGTTGGGGCGAGCCCTCCCGGTGCCCATTGAAATGCATTGTAGGGTTCAAAATTTGAAAAAAAAAATCTCACAATATAACTCTATGAGACCGGCTGGGGCGATTTTCAATCTGACTGAGATCGCCCCAAGGGGGCGGGGTTTTAGGTTGGAAAGTGACATTCAGGCTGTTGATTGTACAGTAATATGCAGACGAGGACTAGCAAAATAAGAGTCTTGTTCTCTTTTCGTGTGGCTCAAGGAGGGCGATGCACTATCGCCCACCATGGGCCAGCCGCCCCTGGTTTTAAATACACTAATCTACTATTATTGTTCAATCGCTGAAGTGTTTTTTTATTTATTTATTTATTTTAATGCCTTTAAAATATGTAGTTTTGTGAACACGGACGAAGAAACGTCAGCCCCGAAGCTCATCCGTAAACCACATAAAACAGCTCATATGCGCTTAGCTCTTTAAAATGATAATCTGTTTACATTGTGTACAGTCGCTGGACTGTTTTTATTTAAATGCTTTTAAAAGAGGCTTAGTGATGTAGTTCGCAGACCGAGAGCTCGGAGCCTTGACTCTCATGTCAGTACAACAGAAAACACTGGCTGAAGGCAGCTCTCTCCGTTTTAAATAAAACTACTTGCAAACACCTGAGTTTAGCTCTTGCTGTGTTCTAAGGGGTTGACGGAATGAAATCGCTGGAACATTTAAATTTTAAAAGGCCGTATTTATTTTCATTTTCCGCTCCACACCTTCAGTGGAGTGGAATGCCTTAAACGGGGCATTATTTTTCGTACGTGACCTGTGGTTAGAGGCATTGTTGCTTGTTAGTAAGACATATGGCATAATAAATTATGTTCTTGGGCATAATTTGCAAGCTAACATGCACTACAAGTCATATCTTATATTTAACCTAAATGTAAATGATTTTAATCTGTATTTTTGTGCGTCCTCTATTAAATCACCCTTTATGAGTAGTGCGCATGCGCACAAATGCCTAAGGGAACTTTCGGAGTATGACGTAAGAGGGAACCTGTGCTAAATCAAACAGAAAATACAGCGAAATGACAGGGAACAAAAAATATTAAATGAGTGATTATATGTTCAATACAGTTGCATTTTTTTGAGAACTCTAATCAGTTAAATAGCATAAGTTATTAGTTGGTGAGGTCTTTAACAACAGCCGTACTTTGTTGAACTAACGTGGTTCAAACGATGAGACCATATGAAACAGTCTTTACTAGCTTATTCGTTTCCACAAAAATGCAGCACAAATAAGCAAGCATTTTAACGTTTTAAATACACTAATCTACTATTATTGTTCAATCGCTGAAGTGTTTTTTATTTTTTTTATTTTTTTTAATGCCTTTAAAATATGTAGTTTTGTGAACACGGACGAAGAAACGCCAGCCCCGAAGCTCATCCGTAAACCACATAAAACAGCTCATATGCGCTTAGCTCTTTAAAATGATAATCTGTTTACATTGTGTACAGTCGCTGGACTGTTTTTATTTAAATGCTTTTAAAAGAGGCTTAGTGATGTAGTTCGCAGACCGAGAGCTCGGAGCCTTGACTCTCATGTCTGTACAACAGAAAACACTGGCTGAAGGCAGCTCTCTCCGTTTTAAATAAAACTACTTGCAAACACCTGAGTTTAGCTCTTGCTGTGTTCTAAGGGGTTGACGGAATGAAATCGCTGGAACATTTACATTTTAAAAGGCAGTATTTATTTTCATTTTCCGCTCCACACCTTCAGTGGATATGCCTTAAACGGGGCATTATTTTTCGTACGTGACCTGTGGTTAGAGGCATTGTTGCTTGTTAGTAAGACATATGGCATAATAAATTATGTTCTTGGGCATAATTTGCAAGCTAACATGCTCTACAAGTCATATCTTATATTTAACCTAAATATAAATGATTCAGGGCTCTCAAGTCTCACGCATTCGCCGTGAGACTCACGCATTTCAACCAGTTCACACGCTCTCACGCCACACCTTGTATTTCTCACGCTGAAAAGTAACGTTAAGGGATAACTTGTCCCGCTATATGGCGTAAATGGACGAGGTGCAGGCTTTGCAGAGAGAGAAGTAATCTGCCAAGCTCATAGCTGTCTTGAGAGTTAAATGGCACCTACCAGCCAAAAAAATAGAATTTGTTGTTTTCTGGTATATTACGTGATCCCGCTACAATCACGTTCGTCACTAGGCAACGTAGACGCGCACACACGGGACAAGGCCAGCGGTGGAATCGTTGCGGGTCTGCGGCTTTCTCTCGCAGTGGAAGCGTTTACTACAGTTGAGGAGGTGGTCGCGTTGCGGTCTCGGAGCGGACGTTGCCATTTGTATTTACTAGAAACTAAATAAATGCAGCAGGGTTTTTCATATTTATTTTTATTTATTTATTTATTTTTTCCATTTTACGATTCCTAGAAAAAATCACTTGCCTGTGATCAAAGATAGTGAGAATTTATGTTGGGGATTACAGCCAAATTTGTGCAAAATTATTAGTTCTTCAACAGCTTTAACTAATTGTGGGCCTGAAATTAAGGAAAAGACAAGATAATTGGTAAATCTGCTAAAAAAGACAGACAAATTCATCCAAATAAAATAAATTGTTTTATATATTTCAAAATACATATCAACATTGTTGGGAAGGTTATTTTGGAAATAGGCTGTAATAAATTTCCCTATTTAAAATGTAATTTAAAAGTAGTGTAACTATTTCAGTTGCTTTAGAGGTAATGTAACATTACATTTGATTACTAAATTTCTAAGGAATGTTTTCAACTGTTAATCCTTTTAAAAACTTTTTAAGCAGGCAGGTTTACCTTACAGTAGCACTCAACACTAATTACTGTCAATTTTACAAAATCCTTCATCACTTGAATTAAGATTATAATAATTTAATTTTAAAGCACAGCCACCACAAAATCTTTAGCACCTCTGTTTAACTCCTGAAACATTGGTGTCTCTTATTTTAAAGCAGTCAATGCGATTTGGGAAACAAATCAATCAAAATATTTACATGTAACCCACTTTGTAATTGTAAACATTTTTAAAAGTAACTGTAATTTAACTATATCTGTTATTTCTTAGTAACTGTAACAGATTAGTTAAATGTAATTTATAATTCAATTACATAATCCAGTTACATGTAACTAATTACTCTAGCTAAGTTCAAGCCCCTACCACTGTCATCAAGGCATCAAAGTGTGCAATAAACACTTGAAATACAAAATGACATTAGTAAGCTGAAATATGTACCCTCTCTCTTTCACAAACACACACACAGATTGACATACATGCTATGAGCAAGTTCTGCAATCCTCATGTATGTTTACAGTATGTGCATTGAGCTGATGTTTAGTTTGCTCGTTTGGGGCCAAATTTCTTTTTTTTACTTTTGATACATGAATTTGACTTATCAGATCTACCAGTTGTTATATTTTTTTATTTTGTGCAGGTTAATTATGAACAATAGATAGTTGAACTTTTACCAAAAACTGGAGAGAATTGCGTGGGGCCGAGGGGCCGCTGCTGCAGATATTTGAGTGGCTCCTCCCCTAACAGATAAAATCTCACTCCAAACTTTTTCCAAAACTTGAGAGCCCTGATGATTTTAATCTGTATTTTTGTGCGTCCTCTATTAAATCACCCTTTATGAGTAGTGCGCATGCGCACAAATGCCTAAGGGAACTTTCTGAGTATGACGTAAGAGGGAACCTGTGCTAAATCAAACAGAAAATACAGCGAAATGACAGGGAACAAAAAATATTAAATGAGTGATTATATGTTCAATACAGTTGCATTTTTTTGAGAACTCTAATCAGTTAAATAGCATAAGTTATTAGTTGGTGAGGTCTTTAACAACAGCCGTACTTTGTTGAACTAACGTGGTTCAAACGATGAGACCATATGAAACAGTCTTTACTAGCTTATTCGTTTCCACAAAAATGCAGCACAAATAAGCAAGCATTTTAACGTTTTAAATACACTAATCTACTATTATTGTTCAATCGCTGAAGTGTTTTTTTATTTATTTATTTATTTTAATGCCTTTAAAATATGTAGTTTTGTGAACACGGACGAAGAAACGCCAGCCCCGAAGCTCATCCGTAAACCACATAAAACAGCTCATATGCGCTTAGCTCTTTAAAATGATAATCTGTTTACATTGTGTACAGTCGCTGGACTGTTTTTATTTAAATGCTTTTAAAAGAGGCATAGTGATGTAGTTCGCAGACCGAGAGCTCGGAGCCTTGACTCTCATGTCAGTACAACAGAAAACACTGGCTGAAGGCAGCTCTCTCCGTTTTAAATAAAATTACTTGCAAACACCTGAGTTTAGCTCTTGCTGTGTTCTAAGGGGTTGACGGAATGAAATCGCTGGAACATTTAAATTTTAAAAGGCCGTATTTATTTTCATTTTCCGCTCCACACCTTCAGTGGAGTGGAATGCCTTAAACGGGGCATTATTTTTCGTACGTGACCTGTGGTTAGAGGCATTGTTGCTTGTTAGTAAGACATATGGCATAATAAATTATGTTCTTGGGCATAATTTGCAAGCTAACATGCATTACAAGTCATATCTTATATTTAACCTAAATATAAATGATTTTAATCTGTATTTTTGTGCGTCCTCTATTAAATCACCCTTTATGAGTAGTGCGCATGCGCACAAATGCCTAAGGGAACTTTCTGAGTATGACGAACCTGTGCTAAATCAAACAGAAAATACAGCGAAATGACAGGGAACAAAAAATATTAAATGAGTGATTATATGTTCAATACAGTTGCATTTTTTTTGAGAACTCTAATCAGTTAAATAGCATAAGTTATTAGTTGGTGAGGTCTTTAACAACAGCCGTACTTTGTTGAACTAACGTGGTTCAAACGATGAGACCATATGAAACAGTCTTTACTAGCTTATTCGTTTCCACAAAAATGCAGCACAATTAAGCAAGCATTTTAACGTTTTAAATACACTAATCTACTATTATTGTTCAATCGCTGAAGTGTTTTTTTTTTTTTTTTTTTTAATGCCTTTAAAATATGTAGTTTTGTGAACACGGACGAAGAAACGCCAGCCCCGAAGCTCATCCGTAAACCACATAAAACAGCTCATATGCGCTTAGCTCTTTAAAATGATAATCTGTTTACATTGTGTACAGTCGCTGGACTGTTTTTATTTAAATGCTTTTAAAAGAGGCTTAGTGATGTAGTTCGCAGACCGAGAGCTCGGAGCCTTGACTCTCATGTCTGTACAACAGAAAACACTGGCTGAAGGCAGCTCTTTCCGTTTTAAATAAAATTACTTGCAAACACCTGAGTTTAGCTCTTGCTGTGTTCTAAGTGGTTGACGGAATGAAATCCCTGGAACATTTAAATTTTAAAAGGCCGTATTTATTTTCATTTTCCGCTCCACACCTTCAGTGGATATGCCTTAAACGGGGCATTATTTTTCGTACGTGACCTGTGGTTAGAGGCATTGTTGCTTGTTAGTAAGACATATGGCATAATAAATTATGTTCTTGGGCATAATTTGCAAGCTAACATGCTCTACAAGTCATATCTTATATTTAACCTAAATATAAATGATTTTAATCTATATTTTTGTGCGTCCTCTATTAAATCACCCTTTATGAGTAGTGCGCATGCGCACAAATGCCTAAGGGAACTTTCTGAGTATGACGTAAGAGGGAACCTGTGCTAAATCAAACAGAAAATACAGCGAAATGACAGGGAACAAAAAATATTAAATGAGTGATTATATGTTCAATACAGTTGCATTTTTTTTTGAGAACTCTAATCAGTTAAATAGCATAAGTTATTAGTTGGTGAGGTCTTTAACAACAGCCGTACTTTGTTGAACTAACGTGGTTCAAACGATGAGACCATATGAAACAGTCTTTACTAGCTTATTCGTTTCCACAAAAATGCAGCACAAATAAGCAAGCATTTTAACGTTTTAAATACACTAATCTACTATTATTGTTCAATCGCTGAAGTGTTTTTTTATTTATTTATTTATTTTAATGCCTATATAATATGTAGTTTTGTGAACACGGACGAAGAAACGCCAGCCCCGAAGCTCATCCGTAAACCACATAAAACAGCTCATATGCGCTTAGCTCTTTAAAATGATAATCTGTTTACATTGTGTACAGTCGCTGGACTATTTTTATTTAAATGCTTTTAAAAGAGGCTTAGTGATGTAGTTCGCAGACCGAGAGCTCGGAGCCTTGACTCTCATGTCAGTACAACAGAAAACACTGGCTGAAGGCAGCTCTCTCCGTTTTAAATAAAATTACTTGCAAACACCTGAGTTTAGCTCTTGCTGTGTTCTAAGGGGTTGACGGAATGAAATCGCTGGAACATTAAAATTTTAAAAGGCCGTATTTATTTTCATTTTCCGCTCCACACCTTCAGTGGAGTGGAATGCCTTAAACGGGGCATTATTTTTCGTACGTGACCTGTGGTTAGAGGCATTGTTGCTTGTTAGTAAGACATATGGCATAATAAATTATGTTCTTGGGCATAATTTGCAAGCTAACATGCACTACAAGTCATATCTTATATTTAACCTAAATATAAATGATTTTAATCTGTATTTTTGTGCGTCCTCTATTAAATCACCCTTTATGAGTAGTGCGCATGCGCACAAATGCCTAAGGGAACTTTCTGAGTATGACGTAAGAGGGAACCTGTGCTAAATCAAACAGAAAATACAGCGAAATGACAGGGAACAAAAAATATTAAATGAGTGATTATATGTTCAATACAGTTGCATTTTTTTGAGAACTCTAATCAGTTAAATAGCATAAGTTATTAGTTGGTGAGGTCTTTAACAACAGCCGTACTTTGTTGAACTAACGTGGTTCAAACGATGAGACCATATGAAACAGTCTTTACTAGCTTATTCGTTTCCACAAAAATGCAGCACAAATAAGCAAGCATTTTAACGTTTTAAATACACTAATCTACTATTATTGTTCAATCGCTGAAGTGTTTTTTATTTTTTTTATTTTTTTTAATGCCTTTAAAATATGTAGTTTTGTGAACACGGACGAAGAAACGCCAGCCCCGAAGCTCATCCGTAAACCACATAAAACAGCTCATATGCGCTTAGCTCTTTAAAATGATAATCTGTTTACATTGTGTACAGTCGCTGGACTGTTTTTATTTAAATGCTTTTAAAAGAGGCTTAGTGATGTAGTTCGCAGACCGAGAGCTCGGAGCCTTGACTCTCATGTCTGTACAACAGAAAACACTGGCTGAAGGCAGCTCTCTCCGTTTTAAATAAAACTACTTGCAAACACCTGAGTTTAGCTCTTGCTGTGTTCTAAGGGGTTGACGGAATGAAATCGCTGGAACATTTACATTTTAAAAGGCAGTATTTATTTTCATTTTCCGCTCCACACCTTCAGTGGATATGCCTTAAACGGGGCATTATTTTTCGTACGTGACCTGTGGTTAGAGGCATTGTTGCTTGTTAGTAAGACATATGGCATAATAAATTATGTTCTTGGGCATAATTTGCAAGCTAACATGCTCTACAAGTCATATCTTATATTTAACCTAAATATAAATGATTCAGGGCTCTCAAGTCTCACGCATTCGCCGTGAGACTCACGCATTTCAACCAGTTCACACGCTCTCACGCCACACCTTGTATTTCTCACGCTGAAAAGTAACGTTAAGGGATAACTTGTCCCGCTATATGGCGTAAATGGACGAGGTGCAGGCTTTGCAGAGAGAGAAGTAATCTGCCAAGCTCATAGCTGTCTTGAGAGTTAAATGGCACCTACCAGCCAAAAAAATAGAATTTGTTGTTTTCTGGTATATTACGTGATCCCGCTACAATCACGTTCGTCACTAGGCAACGTAGACGCGCACACACGGGACAAGGCCAGCGGTGGAATCGTTGCGGGTCTGCGGCTTTCTCTCGCAGTGGAAGCGTTTACTACAGTTGAGGAGGTGGTCGCGTTGCGGTCTCGGAGCGGACGTTGCCATTTGTATTTACTAGAAACTAAATAAATGCAGCAGGGTTTTTCATATTTATTTTTATTTATTTATTTATTTTTTCCATTTTACGATTCCTAGAAAAAATCACTTGCCTGTGATCAAAGATAGTGAGAATTTATGTTGGGGATTACAGCCAAATTTGTGCAAAATTATTAGTTCTTCAACAGCTTTAACTAATTGTGGGCCTGAAATTAAGGAAAAGACAAGATAATTGGTAAATCTGCTAAAAAAGACAGACAAATTCATCCAAATAAAATAAATTGTTTTATATATTTCAAAATACATATCAACATTGTTGGGAAGGTTATTTTGGAAATAGGCTGTAATAAATTTCCCTATTTAAAATGTAATTTAAAAGTAGTGTAACTATTTCAGTTGCTTTAGAGGTAATGTAACATTACATTTGATTACTAAATTTCTAAGGAATGTTTTCAACTGTTAATCCTTTTAAAAACTTTTTAAGCAGGCAGGTTTACCTTACAGTAGCACTCAACACTAATTACTGTCAATTTTACAAAATCCTTCATCACTTGAATTAAGATTATAATAATTTAATTTTAAAGCACAGCCACCACAAAATCTTTAGCACCTCTGTTTAACTCCTGAAACATTGGTGTCTCTTATTTTAAAGCAGTCAATGCGATTTGGGAAACAAATCAATCAAAATATTTACATGTAACCCACTTTGTAATTGTAAACATTTTTAAAAGTAACTGTAATTTAACTATATCTGTTATTTCTTAGTAACTGTAACAGATTAGTTAAATGTAATTTATAATTCAATTACATAATCCAGTTACATGTAACTAATTACTCTAGCTAAGTTCAAGCCCCTACCACTGTCATCAAGGCATCAAAGTGTGCAATAAACACTTGAAATACAAAATGACATTAGTAAGCTGAAATATGTACCCTCTCTCTTTCACAAACACACACACAGATTGACATACATGCTATGAGCAAGTTCTGCAATCCTCATGTATGTTTACAGTATGTGCATTGAGCTGATGTTTAGTTTGCTCGTTTGGGGCCAAATTTCTTTTTTTTACTTTTGATACATGAATTTGACTTATCAGATCTACCAGTTGTTATATTTTTTTATTTTGTGCAGGTTAATTATGAACAATAGATAGTTGAACTTTTACCAAAAACTGGAGAGAATTGCGTGGGGCCGAGGGGCCGCTGCTGCAGATATTTGAGTGGCTCCTCCCCTAACAGATAAAATCTCACTCCAAACTTTTTCCAAAACTTGAGAGCCCTGATGATTTTAATCTGTATTTTTGTGCGTCCTCTATTAAATCACCCTTTATGAGTAGTGCGCATGCGCACAAATGCCTAAGGGAACTTTCTGAGTATGACGTAAGAGGGAACCTGTGCTAAATCAAACAGAAAATACAGCGAAATGACAGGGAACAAAAAATATTAAATGAGTGATTATATGTTCAATACAGTTGCATTTTTTTGAGAACTCTAATCAGTTAAATAGCATAAGTTATTAGTTGGTGAGGTCTTTAACAACAGCCGTACTTTGTTGAACTAACGTGGTTCAAACGATGAGACCATATGAAACAGTCTTTACTAGCTTATTCGTTTCCACAAAAATGCAGCACAAATAAGCAAGCATTTTAACGTTTTAAATACACTAATCTACTATTATTGTTCAATCGCTGAAGTGTTTTTTTATTTATTTATTTATTTTAATGCCTTTAAAATATGTAGTTTTGTGAACACGGACGAAGAAACGCCAGCCCCGAAGCTCATCCGTAAACCACATAAAACAGCTCATATGCGCTTAGCTCTTTAAAATGATAATCTGTTTACATTGTGTACAGTCGCTGGACTGTTTTTATTTAAATGCTTTTAAAAGAGGCATAGTGATGTAGTTCGCAGACCGAGAGCTCGGAGCCTTGACTCTCATGTCAGTACAACAGAAAACACTGGCTGAAGGCAGCTCTCTCCGTTTTAAATAAAATTACTTGCAAACACCTGAGTTTAGCTCTTGCTGTGTTCTAAGGGGTTGACGGAATGAAATCGCTGGAACATTTAAATTTTAAAAGGCCGTATTTATTTTCATTTTCCGCTCCACACCTTCAGTGGAGTGGAATGCCTTAAACGGGGCATTATTTTTCGTACGTGACCTGTGGTTAGAGGCATTGTTGCTTGTTAGTAAGACATATGGCATAATAAATTATGTTCTTGGGCATAATTTGCAAGCTAACATGCATTACAAGTCATATCTTATATTTAACCTAAATATAAATGATTTTAATCTGTATTTTTGTGCGTCCTCTATTAAATCACCCTTTATGAGTAGTGCGCATGCGCACAAATGCCTAAGGGAACTTTCTGAGTATGACGAACCTGTGCTAAATCAAACAGAAAATACAGCGAAATGACAGGGAACAAAAAATATTAAATGAGTGATTATATGTTCAATACAGTTGCATTTTTTTTGAGAACTCTAATCAGTTAAATAGCATAAGTTATTAGTTGGTGAGGTCTTTAACAACAGCCGTACTTTGTTGAACTAACGTGGTTCAAACGATGAGACCATATGAAACAGTCTTTACTAGCTTATTCGTTTCCACAAAAATGCAGCACAATTAAGCAAGCATTTTAACGTTTTAAATACACTAATCTACTATTATTGTTCAATCGCTGAAGTGTTTTTTTTTTTTTTTTTTTTAATGCCTTTAAAATATGTAGTTTTGTGAACACGGACGAAGAAACGCCAGCCCCGAAGCTCATCCGTAAACCACATAAAACAGCTCATATGCGCTTAGCTCTTTAAAATGATAATCTGTTTACATTGTGTACAGTCGCTGGACTGTTTTTATTTAAATGCTTTTAAAAGAGGCTTAGTGATGTAGTTCGCAGACCGAGAGCTCGGAGCCTTGACTCTCATGTCTGTACAACAGAAAACACTGGCTGAAGGCAGCTCTCTCCGTTTTAAATAAAATTACTTGCAAACACCTGAGTTTAGCTCTTGCTGTGTTCTAAGTGGTTGACGGAATGAAATCCCTGGAACATTTAAATTTTAAAAGGCCGTATTTATTTTCATTTTCCGCTCCACACCTTCAGTGGATATGCCTTAAACGGGGCATTATTTTTCGTACGTGACCTGTGGTTAGAGGCATTGTTGCTTGTTAGTAAGACATATGGCATAATAAATTATGTTCTTGGGCATAATTTGCAAGCTAACATGCTCTACAAGTCATATCTTATATTTAACCTAAATATAAATGATTTTAATCTATATTTTTGTGCGTCCTCTATTAAATCACCCTTTATGAGTAGTGCGCATGCGCACAAATGCCTAAGGGAACTTTCTGAGTATGACGTAAGAGGGAACCTGTGCTAAATCAAACAGAAAATACAGCGAAATGACAGGGAACAAAAAATATTAAATGAGTGATTATATGTTCAATACAGTTGCATTTTTTTTTGAGAACTCTAATCAGTTAAATAGCATAAGTTATTAGTTGGTGAGGTCTTTAACAACAGCCGTACTTTGTTGAACTAACGTGGTTCAAACGATGAGACCATATGAAACAGTCTTTACTAGCTTATTCGTTTCCACAAAAATGCAGCACAAATAAGCAAGCATTTTAACGTTTTAAATACACTAATCTACTATTATTGTTCAATCGCTGAAGTGTTTTTTTATTTATTTATTTATTTTAATGCCTATATAATATGTAGTTTTGTGAACACGGACGAAGAAACGCCAGCCCCGAAGCTCATCCGTAAACCACATAAAACAGCTCATATGCGCTTAGCTCTTTAAAATGATAATCTGTTTACATTGTGTACAGTCGCTGGACTATTTTTATTTAAATGCTTTTAAAAGAGGCTTAGTGATGTAGTTCGCAGACCGAGAGCTCGGAGCCTTGACTCTCATGTCAGTACAACAGAAAACACTGGCTGAAGGCAGCTCTCTCCGTTTTAAATAAAATTACTTGCAAACACCTGAGTTTAGCTCTTGCTGTGTTCTAAGGGGTTGACGGAATGAAATCGCTGGAACATTAAAATTTTAAAAGGCCGTATTTATTTTCATTTTCCGCTCCACACCTTCAGTGGAGTGGAATGCCTTAAACGGGGCATTATTTTTCGTACGTGACCTGTGGTTAGAGGCATTGTTGCTTGTTAGTAAGACATATGGCATAATAAATTATGTTCTTGGGCATAATTTGCAAGCTAACATGCACTACAAGTCATATCTTATATTTAACCTAAATATAAATGATTTTAATCTGTATTTTTGTGCGTCCTCTATTAAATCACCCTTTATGAGTAGTGCGCATGCGCACAAATGCCTAAGGGAACTTTCTGAGTATGACGTAAGAGGGAACCTGTGCTAAATCAAACAGAAAATACAGCGAAATGACAGGGAACAAAAAATATTAAATGAGTGATTATATGTTCAATACAGTTGCATTTTTTTTTGAGAACTCTAATCAGTTAAATAGCATAAGTTATTAGTTGGTGAGGTCTTTAACAACAGCCGTACTTTGTTGAACTAACGTGGTTCAAACGATGAGACCATATGAAACAGTCTTTACTAGCTTATTCGTTTCCACAAAAATGCAGCACAAATAAGCAAGCATTTTAACGTTTTAAATACACTAATCTACTATTATTGTTCAATCGCTGAAGTGTTTTTTTATTTATTTATTTATTTTAATGCCTATATAATATGTAGTTTTGTGAACACGGACGAAGAAACGCCAGCCCCGAAGCTCATCCGTAAACCACATAAAACAGCTCATATGCGCTTAGCTCTTTAAAATGATAATCTGTTTACATTGTGTACAGTCGCTGGACTATTTTTATTTAAATGCTTTTAAAAGAGGCTTAGTGATGTAGTTCGCAGACCGAGAGCTCGGAGCCTTGACTCTCATGTCAGTACAACAGAAAACACTGGCTGAAGGCAGCTCTCTCCGTTTTAAATAAAATTACTTGCAAACACCTGAGTTTAGCTCTTGCTGTGTTCTAAGGGGTTGACGGAATGAAATCGCTGGAACATTAAAATTTTAAAAGGCCGTATTTATTTTCATTTTCCGCTCCACACCTTCAGTGGAGTGGAATGCCTTAAACGGGGCATTATTTTTCGTACGTGACCTGTGGTTAGAGGCATTGTTGCTTGTTAGTAAGACATATGGCATAATAAATTATGTTCTTGGGCATAATTTGCAAGCTAACATGCACTACAAGTCATATCTTATATTTAACCTAAATATAAATGATTTTAATCTGTATTTTTGTGCGTCCTCTATTAAATCACCCTTTATGAGTAGTGCGCATGCGCACAAATGCCTAAGGGAACTTTCTGAGTATGACGTAAGAGGGAACCTGTGCTAAATCAAACAGAAAATACAGCGAAATGACAGGGAACAAAAAATATTAAATGAGTGATTATATGTTCAATACAGTTGCATTTTTTTGAGATCTCTAATCAGTTAAATAGCATAAGTTATTAGTTGGTGAGGTCTTTAACAACAGCCGTACTTTGTTGAACTAACGTGGTTCAAACGATGAGACCATATGAAACAGTCTTTACTAGCTTATTCGTTTCCACAAAAATGCAGCACAAATAAGCACGCATTTTAACGTTTTAAATACACTAATCTACTGTTATTGTTCAATCGCTGAAGTGTTTTTTTTTTTAATTTATTTTTTTTAATGCCTTTAAAATATGTAGTTTTGTGAACACGGACGAAGAAACGCCAGCCCCGAAGCTCATCCGTAAACCACATGAAACAGCTCTTATGCGCTTAGCTCTTTAAAATGATAATCTGTTTACATTGTGTACAGTCGCTGGACTGTTTTTATTTAAATGCTTTTAAAAGAGGCTTAGTGATGTAGTTCGCAGACCGAGAGCTCGGAGCCTTGACTCTCATGTCAGGACAACAGAAAACACTGGCTGAAGGCAGCTCTCTCCGTTTTAAATAAAACTACTCGCAAACACCTGATTTTAGCTCTTGGTGTGTTCTAAAAGGGGTTGTCGGAATGAAATAGCTGGAACATTTAAATTTTAAAAGGCCGTATTTATTTTCATTTTTCCGCTCCACCCCTTCAGTGGAGTGGAATGGCCTAAACGGGGCATTATTTTTCGTACGTGACCTGTGGTTAGAGGCATTGTTGCTTGTTAGTAAGACATATGGCATAATAAATTATGTTCTTGGGCATAATTTGCAAGCTAACATGCTCTACAAGTCATATCTTATATTTAACCTAAATATAAATGATTTTAATCTGTATTTTTGTGCGTCCTCTATTAAATCACCCTTTATGAGTAGTGCGCATGCGCACAAATGCCTAAGGGAACTTTCTGAGTATGACGTAAGAGGGAACCTGTGCTAAATCAAACAGAAAATACAGCGAAATGACAGGGAACAAAAAATATTAAATGAGTGATTATATGTTCAATACAGTTGCATTTTTTTTGAGAACTCTAATCAGTTAAATAGCATAAGTTATTAGTTGGTGAGGTCTTTAACAACAGCCGTACTTTGTTGAACTAACGTGGTTCAAACGATGAGACCATATGAAACAGTCTTTACTAGCTTATTCGTTTCCACAAAAATGCAGCACAAATAAGCAAGCATTTTAACGTTTTAAATACACTAATCTACTGTTATTGTTCAATCGCTGAAGTGTTTTTTTTTTAATTTATTTTTTTTAATGCCTTTAAAATATGTAGTTTTGTGAACACGGACGAAGAAACGCCAGCCCCGAAGCTCATCCGTAAACCACATAAAACAGCTCTTATGCGCTTAGCTCTTTAAAATGATAATCTGTTTACATTGTGTACAGTCGCTGGACTGTTTTTATTTAAATGCTTTTAAAAGAGGCTTAGTGATGTAGTTCGCAGACCGAGAGCTCGGAGCCTTGACTCTCATGTCAGTACAACAGAAAACACTGGCTGAAGGCAGCTCTCTCCGTTTTAAATAAAACTACTTGCAAACACCTAAGTTTAGCTCTTGCTGTGTTCTAAGGGGTTGACGGAATGAAATCGCTGGAACATTTAAATTTTAAAAGGCCGTATTTATTTTCATTTTCAGCTCCACACCTTCAGTGGAGTGGAATGCCTTAAACGGGACATTATTTTTCGTACGTGACCTGTGGTTAGAGGCATTGTTGCTTGTTAGTAAGACATATGGCATAATAAATTATGTTCTTGGGCATAATTTGCAAGCTAACATGCTCTACAAGTCATATCTTATATTTAACCTAAATATAAATGATTTTAATCTGTATTTTTGTGCGTCCTCTATTAAATCACCCTTTATGAGTAGTGCGCATGCGCACAAATGCCTAAGGGAACTTTCTGAGTATGACGTAAGAGGGAACCTGTGCTAAATCAAACAGAAAATACAGCGAAATGACAAGGAACAAAAAATATTAAATGAGTGATTATATGTTCAATACAGTTGCATTTTTTTTGAGAACTCTAATCAGTTAAATAGCATAAGTTATTAGTTGGTGAGGTCTTTAACAACAGCCGTACTTTGTTGAACTAACGTGGTTCAAACGATGAGACCATATGAAACAGTCTTTACTAGCTTATTCGTTTCCACAAAAATGCAGCACAAATAAGCAAGCATTTTAACGTTTTAAATACACTAATCTACTATTATTGTTCAATCGCTGAAGTGTTTTTTTATTTATTTATTTATTTTAATGCCTTTAAAATATGTAGTTTTGTGAACACGGACGAAGAAACGCCAGCCCCGAAGCTCATCCGTAAACCACATAAAACAGCTTATATGCGCTTAGCTCTTTAAAATGATAATCTGTTTACATTGTGTACAGTCGCTGGACTGTTTTTATTTAAATGCTTTTAAAAGAGGCATAGTGATGTAGTTCGCAGACCGAGAGCTCGGAGCCTTGACTCTCATGTCAGTACAACAGAAAACACTGGCTGAAGGCAGCTCTCTCCGTTTTAAATAAAATTACTTGCAAACACCTGAGTTTAGCTCTTGCTGTGTTCTAAGGGGTTGACGGAATGAAATCGCTGGAACATTTAAATTTTAAAAGGCCGTATTTATTTTCATTTTCCGCTCCACACCTTCAGTGGAGTGGAATGCCTTAAACGGGGCATTATTTTTCGTACGTGACCTGTGGTTAGAGGCATTGTTGCTTGTTAGTAAGACATATGGCATAATAAATTATGTTCTTGGGCATAATTTGCAAGCTAACATGCATTACAAGTCATATCTTATATTTAACCTAAATATAAATGATTTTAATCTGTATTTTTGTGCGTCCTCTATTAAATCACCCTTTATGAGTAGTGCGCATGCGCACAAATGCCTAAGGGAACTTTCTGAGTATGACGAACCTGTGCTAAATCAAACAGAAAATACAGCGAAATGACAGGGAACAAAAAATATTAAATGAGTGATTATATGTTCAATACAGTTGCATTTTTTTGAGAACTCTAATCAGTTAAATAGCATAAGTTATTAGTTGGTGAGGTCTTTAACAACAGCCGTACTTTGTTGAACTAACGTGGTTCAAACGATGAGACCATATGAAACAGTCTTTACTAGCTTATTCGTTTCCACAAAAATGCAGCACAATTAAGCAAGCATTTTAACGTTTTAAATACACTAATCTACTATTATTGTTCAATCGCTGAAGTGTTTTTTTTTTTTTTTTTTTAATGCCTTTAAAATATGTAGTTTTGTGAACACGGACGAAGAAACGCCAGCCCCGAAGCTCATCCGTAAACCACATAAAACAGCTCATATGCGCTTAGCTCTTTAAAATGATAATCTGTTTACATTGTGTACAGTCGCTGGACTGTTTTTATTTAAATGCTTTTAAAAGAGGCTTAGTGATGTAGTTCGCAGACCGAGAGCTCGGAGCCTTGACTCTCATGTCTGTACAACAGAAAACACTGGCTGAAGGCAGCTCTCTCCGTTTTAAATAAAATTACTTGCAAACACCTGAGTTTAGCTCTTGCTGTGTTCTAAGGGGTTGACGGAATGAAATCCCTGGAACATTTAAATTTTAAAAGGCCGTATTTATTTTCATTTTCCGCTCCACACCTTCAGTGGAGTGGAATGCCTTAAACGGGGCATTATTTTTCGTACGTGACCTGTGGTTAGAGGCATTGTTGCTTGTTAGTAAGACATATGGCATAATAAATTATGTTCTTGGGCATAATTTGCAAGCTAACATGCACTACAAGTCATATCTTATATTTAACCTAAATATAAATGATTTTAATCTGTATGTTTGTGCGTCCTCTATTAAATCACCCTTTATGAGTAGTGCGCATGCGCACAAATGCCTAAGGGAACTTTCTGAGTATGACGTAAGAGGGAACCTGTGCTAAATCAAACAGAAAATACAGCGAAATGACAGGGAACAAAAAATATTAAATGAGTGATTATATGTTCAATACAGTTGCATTTTTTTGAGATCTCTAATCAGTTAAATAGCATAAGTTATTAGTTGGTGAGGTCTTAAACAACAGCCGTACTTTGTTGAACTAACGTGGTTCAAACGATGAGACCATATGAAACAGTCTTTACTAGCTTATTCGTTTCCACAAAAATGCAGCACAAATAAGCACGCATTTTAACGTTTTAAATACACTAATCTACTGTTATTGTTCAATCGCTGAAGTGTTTTTTTTTTTAATTTATTTTTTTTAATGCCTTTAAAATATGTAGTTTTGTGAACACGGACGAAGAAACGCCAGCCCCGAAGCTCATCCGTAAACCACATGAAACAGCTCTTATGCGCTTAGCTCTTTAAAATGATAATCTGTTTACATTGTGTACAGTCGCTGGACTGTTTTTATTTAAATGCTTTTAAAAGAGGCTTAGTGATGTAGTTCGCAGACCGAGAGCTCGGAGCCTTGACTCTCATGTCAGGACAACAGAAAACACTGGCTGAAGGCAGCTCTCTCCGTTTTAAATAAAACTACTCGCAAACACCTGATTTTAGCTCTTGGTGTGTTCTAAAAGGGGTTGTCGGAATGAAATAGCTGGAACATTTAAATTTTAAAAGGCCGTATTTATTTTCATTTTTCCGCTCCACCCCTTCAGTGGAGTGGAATGGCCTAAACGGGGCATTATTTTTCGTACGTGACCTGTGGTTAGAGGCATTGTTGCTTGTTAGTAAGACATATGGCATAATAAATTATGTTCTTGGGCATAATTTGCAAGCTAACATGCTCTACAAGTCATATCTTATATTTAACCTAAATATAAATGATTTTAATCTGTATTTTTGTGCGTCCTCTATTAAATCACCCTTTATGAGTAGTGCGCATGCGCACAAATGCCTAAGGGAACTTTCTGAGTATGACGTAAGAGGGAACCTGTGCTAAATCAAACAGAAAATACAGCGAAATGACAGGGAACAAAAAATATTAAATGAGTGATTATATGTTCAATACAGTTGCATTTTTTTTGAGAACTCTAATCAGTTAAATAGCATAAGTTATTAGTTGGTGAGGTCTTTAACAACAGCCGTACTTTGTTGAACTAACGTGGTTCAAACGATGAGACCATATGAAACAGTCTTTACTAGCTTATTCGTTTCCACAAAAATGCAGCACAAATAAGCAAGCATTTTAACGTTTTAAATACACTAATCTACTATTATTGTTCAATCGCTGAAGTGTTTATTTATTTATTTATTTATTTTAATGCCTTTAAAATATGTAGTTTTGTGAACACGGACGAAGAAACGCCAGCCCCGAAGCTCATCCATCCGTAAACCACATAAAACAGCTCATATGCGCTTAGCTCTTTAAAATGATAATCTGTTTACATTGTGTACAGTCGCTGGACTGTTTTTATTTAAATGCTTTTAAAAGAGGCATAGTGATGTAGTTCGCAGACCGAGAGCTCGGAGCCTTGACTCTCATGTCAGTACAACAGAAAACACTGGCTGAAGGCAGCTCTCTCCGTTTTAAATAAAATTACTTGCAAACACCTGAGTTTAGCTCTTGCTGTGTTCTAAGGGGTTGACGGAATGAAATCGCTGGAACATTTAAATTTTAAAAGGCCGTATTTATTTTCGTTTTCCGCTCCACACCTTCAGTGGAGTGGAATGCCTTAAACGGGGCATTATTTTTCGTACGTGACCTGTGGTTAGAGGCATTGTTGCTTGTTAGTAAGACATATGGCATAATAAATTATGTTCTTGGGCATAATTTGCAAGCTAACATGCATTACAAGTCATATCTTATATTTAACCTAAATATAAATGATTTTAATCTGTATTTTTGTGCGTCCTCTATTAAATCACCCTTTATGAGTAGTGCGCATGCGCACAAATGCCTAAGGGAACTTTCTGAGTATGACGAACCTGTGCTAAATCAAACAGAAAATACAGCGAAATGACAGGGAACAAAAAATATTAAATGAGTGATTATATGTTCAATACAGTTGCATTTTTTTTGAGAACTCTAATCAGTTAAATAGCATAAGTTATTAGTTGGTGAGGTCTTTAACAACAGCCGTACTTTGTTGAACTAACGTGGTT
Source organism: Garra rufa (assembly GCF_049309525.1). Lineage (NCBI taxonomy): Eukaryota > Metazoa > Chordata > Actinopteri > Cypriniformes > Cyprinidae > Garra > Garra rufa. The sequence continues at coordinate 16,908,444 of NW_027394276.1, forward strand.
CAAACGATGAGACCATATGAAACAGTCTTTACTAGCTTATTCGTTTCCACAAAAATGCAGCACAAATAAGCAAGCATTTTAACGTTTTAAATACACTAATCTACTATTATTGTTCAATCGCTGAAGTGTTTTTTTTTTTTTTTAATGCCTTTAAAATAAGTAGTTTTGTGAACACGGACGAAGAAACGCCAGCCCCGAAGCTCATCCGTAAACCACATAAAACAGCTCATATGCGCTTAGCTCTTTAAAATGATAATCTGTTTACATTGTGTACAGTCGCTGGACTGTTTTTATTTAAATGCTTTTAAAAGAGGCTTAGTGATGTAGTTCGCAGACCGAGAGCTCGGAGCCTTGACTCTCATGTCTGTACAACAGAAAACACTGGCTGAAGGCAGCTCTCTCCGTTTTAAATAAAACTACTTGCAAACACCTGAGTTTAGCTCTTGCTGTGTTCTAAGGGGTTGACGGAATGAAATCGCTGGAACATTTACATTTTAAAAGGCCGTATTTATTTTCATTTTCCGCTCCACACCTTCAGTGGATATGCCTTAAACGGGGCATTATTTTTCGTACGTGACCTGTGGTTAGAGGCATTGTTGCTTGTTAGTAAGACATATGGCATAATAAATTATGTTCTTGGGCATAATTTGCAAGCTAACATGCTCTACAAGTCATATCTTATATTTAACCTAAATATAAATGATTTTAATCTGTATTTTTGTGCGTCCTCTATTAAATCACCCTTTATGAGTAGTGCGCATGCGCACAAATGCCTAAGGGAACTTTCTGAGTATGACGTAAGAGGGAACCTGTGCTAAATCAAACAGAAAATACAGCGAAATGACAGGGAACAAAAAATATTAAATGAGTGATTATATGTTCAATACAGTTGCATTTTTTTTGAGAACTCTAATCAGTTAAATAGCATAAGTTATTAGTTGGTGAGGTCTTTAACAACAGCCGTACTTTGTTGAACTAACGTGGTTCAAACGATGAGACCATATGAAACAGTCTTTACTAGCTTATTCGTTTCCACAAAAATGCAGCACAAATAAGCAAGCATTTTAACGTTTTAAATACACTAATCTACTATTATTGTTCAATCGCTGAAGTGTTTTTTTTTTTTTTAATGCCTTTAAAATAAGTAGTTTTGTGAACACGGACGAAGAAACGCCAGCCCCGAAGCTCATCCGTAAACCACATAAAACAGCTCATATGCGCTTAGCTCTTTAAAATGATAATCTGTTTACATTGTGTACAGTCGCTGGACTGTTTTTATTTAAATGCTTTTAAAAGAGGCTTAGTGATGTAGTTCGCAGACCGAGAGCTCGGAGCCTTGACTCTCATGTCTGTACAACAGAAAACACTGGCTGAAGGCAGCTCTCTCCGTTTTAAATAAAACTACTTGCAAACACCTGAGTTTAGCTCTTGCTGTGTTCTAAGGGGTTGACGGAATGAAATCGCTGGAACATTTACATTTTAAAAGGCCGTATTTATTTTCATTTTCCGCTCCACACCTTCAGTGGATATGCCTTAAACGGGGCATTATTTTTCGTACGTGACCTGTGGTTAGAGGCATTGTTGCTTGTTAGTAAGACATATGGCATAATAAATTATGTTCTTGGGCATAATTTGCAAGCTAACATGCTCTACAAGTCATATCTTATATTTAACCTAAATATAAATGATTTTAATCTGTATTTTTGTGCGTCCTCTATTAAATCACCCTTTATGAGTAGTGCGCATGCGCACAAATGCCTAAGGGAACTTTCTGAGTATGACGTAAGAGGGAACCTGTGCTAAATCAAACAGAAAATACAGCGAAATGACAGGGAACAAAAAATATTAAATGAGTGATTATATGTTCAATACAGTTGCATTTTTTTTGAGAACTCTAATCAGTTAAATAGCATAAGTTATTAGTTGGTGAGGTCTTTAACAACAGCCGTACTTTGTTGAACTAACGTGGTTCAAACGATGAGACCATATGAAACAGTCTTTACTAGCTTATTCGTTTCCACAAAAATGCAGCACAAATAAGCAAGCATTTTAACGTTTTAAATACACTAATCTACTATTATTGTTCAATCGCTGAAGTGTTTTTTTTTTTTTAATGCCTTTAAAATATATAGTTTTGTGAACACGGACGAAGAAACGCCAGCCCCGAAGCTCATCCGTAAACCACATAAAACAGCTCATATGCGCTTAGCTCTTTAAAATGATAATCTGTTTACATTGTGTACAGTCGCTGGACTGTTTTTATTTAAATGCTTTTAAAAGAGGCTTAGTGATGTAGTTCGCAGACCGAGAGCTCGGAGCCTTGACTCTCATGTCTGTACAACAGAAAACACTGGCTGAAGGCAGCTCTCTCCGTTTTAAATAAAACTACTTGCAAACACCTGAGTTTAGCTCTTGCTGTGTTCTAAGGGGTTGACGGAATGAAATCGCTGGAACATTTACATTTTAAAAGGCCGTATTTATTTTCATTTTCCGCTCCACACCTTCAGTGGATATGCCTTAAACGGGGCATTATTTTTCGTACGTGACCTGTGGTTAGAGGCATTGTTGCTTGTTAGTAAGACATATGGCATAATAAATTATGTTCTTGGGCATAATTTGCAAGCTAACATGCTCTACAAGTCATATCTTATATTTAACCTAAATATAAATGATTTTAATCTGTATTTTTGTGCGTCCTCTATTAAATCACCCTTTATGAGTAGTGCGCATGCGCACAAATGCCTAAGGGAACTTTCTGAGTATGACGTAAGAGGGAACCTGTGCTAAATCAAACAGAAAATACAGCGAAATGACAGGGAACAAAAAATATTAAATGAGTGATTATATGTTCAATACAGTTGCATTTTTTTTGAGAACTCTAATCAGTTAAATAGCATAAGTTATTAGTTGGTGAGGTCTTTAACAACAGCCGTACTTTGTTGAACTAACGTGGTTCAAACGATGAGACCATATGAAACAGTCTTTACTAGCTTATTCGTTTCCACAAAAATGCAGCACAAATAAGCAAGCATTTTAACGTTTTAAATACACTAATCTACTATTATTGTTCAATCGCTGAAGTGTTTTTTTATTTTTTAATGCCTTTAAAATAAGTAGTTTTGTGAACACGGACGAAGAAACGCCAGCCCCGAAGCTCATCCGTAAACCACATAAAACAGCTCATATGCGCTTAGCTCTTTAAAATGATAATCTGTTTACATTGTGTACAGTCGCTGGACTGTTTTTATTTAAATGCTTTTAAAAGAGGCTTAGTGATGTAGTTCGCAGACCGAGAGCTCGGAGCCTTGACTCTCATGTCTGTACAACAGAAAACACTGGCTGAAGGCAGCTCTCTCCGTTTTAAATAAAACTACTTGCAAACACCTGAGTTTAGCTCTTGCTGTGTTCTAAGGGGTTGACGGAATGAAATCGCTGGAACATTTACATTTTAAAAGGCCGTATTTATTTTCATTTTCCGCTCCACACCTTCAGTGGATATGCCTTAAACGGGGCATTATTTTTCGTACGTGACCTGTGGTTAGAGGCATTGTTGCTTGTTAGTAAGACATATGGCATAATAAATTATGTTCTTGGGCATAATTTGCAAGCTAACATGCTCTACAAGTCATATCTTATATTTAACCTAAATATAAATGATTTTAATCTGTATTTTTGTGCGTCCTCTATTAAATCACCCTTTATGAGTAGTGCGCATGCGCACAAATGCCTAAGGGAACTTTCTGAGTATGACGTAAGAGGGAACCTGTGCTAAATCAAACAGAAAATACAGCGAAATGACAGGGAACAAAAAATATTAAATGAGTGATTATATGTTCAATACAGTTGCATTTTTTTTGAGAACTCTAATCAGTTAAATAGCATAAGTTATTAGTTGGTGAGGTCTTTAACAACAGCCGTACTTTGTTGAACTAACGTGGTTCAAACGATGAGACCATATGAAACAGTCTTTACTAGCTTATTCGTTTCCACAAAAATGCAGCACAAATAAGCAAGCATTTTAACGTTTTAAATACACTAATCTACTATTATTGTTCAATCGCTGAAGTGTTTTTTTTTTTTTTAATGCCTTTAAAATAAGTAGTTTTGTGAACACGGACGAAGAAACGCCAGCCCCGAAGCTCATCCGTAAACCACATAAAACAGCTCATATGCGCTTAGCTCTTTAAAATGATAATCTGTTTACATTGTGTACAGTCGCTGGACTGTTTTTATTTAAATGCTTTTAAAAGAGGCTTAGTGATGTAGTTCGCAGACCGAGAGCTCGGAGCCTTGACTCTCATGTCTGTACAACAGAAAACACTGGCTGAAGGCAGCTCTCTCCGTTTTAAATAAAACTACTTGCAAACACCTGAGTTTAGCTCTTGCTGTGTTCTAAGGGGTTGACGGAATGAAATCGCTGGAACATTTACATTTTAAAAGGCCGTATTTATTTTCATTTTCCGCTCCACACCTTCAGTGGATATGCCTTAAACGGGGCATTATTTTTCGTACGTGACCTGTGGTTAGAGGCATTGTTGCTTGTTAGTAAGACATATGGCATAATAAATTATGTTCTTGGGCATAATTTGCAAGCTAACATGCTCTACAAGTCATATCTTATATTTAACCTAAATATAAATGATTTTAATCTGTATTTTTGTGCGTCCTCTATTAAATCACCCTTTATGAGTAGTGCGCATGCGCACAAATGCCTAAGGGAACTTTCTGAGTATGACGTAAGAGGGAACCTGTGCTAAATCAAACAGAAAATACAGCGAAATGACAGGGAACAAAAAATATTAAATGAGTGATTATATGTTCAATACAGTTGCATTTTTTTTGAGAACTCTAATCAGTTAAATAGCATAAGTTATTAGTTGGTGAGGTCTTTAACAACAGCCGTACTTTGTTGAACTAACGTGGTTCAAACGATGAGACCATATGAAACAGTCTTTACTAGCTTATTCGTTTCCACAAAAATGCAGCACAAATAAGCAAGCATTTTAACGTTTTAAATACACTAATCTACTATTATTGTTCAATCGCTGAAGTGTTTTTTTTTTTTTTAATGCCTTTAAAATAAGTAGTTTTGTGAACACGGACGAAGAAACGCCAGCCCCGAAGCTCATCCGTAAACCACATAAAACAGCTCATATGCGCTTAGCTCTTTAAAATGATAATCTGTTTACATTGTGTACAGTCGCTGGACTGTTTTTATTTAAATGCTTTTAAAAGAGGCTTAGTGATGTAGTTCGCAGACCGAGAGCTCGGAGCCTTGACTCTCATGTCTGTACAACAGAAAACACTGGCTGAAGGCAGCTCTCTCCGTTTTAAATAAAACTACTTGCAAACACCTGAGTTTAGCTCTTGCTGTGTTCTAAGGGGTTGACGGAATGAAATCGCTGGAACATTTACATTTTAAAAGGCCGTATTTATTTTCATTTTCCGCTCCACACCTTCAGTGGATATGCCTTAAACGGGGCATTATTTTTCGTACGTGACCTGTGGTTAGAGGCATTGTTGCTTGTTAGTAAGACATATGGCATAATAAATTATGTTCTTGGGCATAATTTGCAAGCTAACATGCTCTACAAGTCATATCTTATATTTAACCTAAATATAAATGATTTTAATCTGTATTTTTGTGCGTCCTCTATTAAATCACCCTTTATGAGTAGTGCACATGCGCACAAATGCCTAAGGGAACTTTCTGAGTATGACGTAAGAGGGAACCTGTGCTAAATCAAACAGAAAATACAGCGAAATGACAGGGAACAAAAAATATTAAATGAGTGATTATATGTTCAATACAGTTGCATTTTTTTTGAGAACTCTAATCAGTTAAATAGCATAAGTTATTAGTTGGTGAGGTCTTTAACAACAGCCGTACTTTGTTGAACTAACGTGGTTCAAACGATGAGACCATATGAAACAGTCTTTACTAGCTTATTCGTTTCCACAAAAATGCAGCACAAATAAGCAAGCATTTTAACGTTTTAAATACACTAATCTACTATTATTGTTCAATCGCTGAAGTGTTTTTTTATTTATTTATTTATTTTAATGCCTTTAAAATATGTAGTTTTGTGAACACGGACGAAGAAACGCCAGCCCCGAAGCTCATCCATCCGTAAACCACATAAAACAGCTCATATGCGCTTAGCTCTTTAAAATGAGAATCTGTTTACATTGTGTACAGTCGCTGGACTGTTTTTATTTAAATGCTTTTAAAAGAGGCATAGTGATGTAGTTCGCAGACCGAGAGCTCGGAGCCTTGACTCTCATGTCAGTACAACAGAAAACACTGGCTGAAGGCAGCTCTCTCCGTTTTAAATAAAATTACTTGCAAACACCTGAGTTTAGCTCTTGCTGTGTTCTAAGGGGTTGACGGAATGAAATCGCTGGAACATTTAAATTTTAAAAGGCCGTATTTATTTTCATTTTCCGCTCCACACCTTCAGTGGAGTGGAATGCCTTAAACGGGGCATTATTTTTCGTACGTGACCTGTGGTTAGAGGCATTGTTGCTTGTTAGTAAGACATATGGCATAATAAATTATGTTCTTGGGCATAATTTGCAAGCTAACATGCATTACAAGTCATATCTTATATTTAACCTAAATATAAATGATTTTAATCTGTATTTTTGTGCGTCCTCTATTAAATCACCCTTTATGAGTAGTGCGCATGCGCACAAATGCCTAAGGGAACTTTCTGAGTATGACGAACCTGTGCTAAATCAAACAGAAAATACAGCGAAATGACAGGGAACAAAAAATATTAAATGAGTGATTATATGTTCAATACAGTTGCATTTTTTTTGAGAACTCTAATCAGTTAAATAGCATAAGTTATTAGTTGGTGAGGTCTTTAACAACAGCCGTACTTTGTTGAACTAACGTGGTTCAAACGATGAGACCATATGAAACAGTCTTTACTAGCTTATTCGTTTCCACAAAAATGCAGCACAAATAAGCAAGCATTTTAACGTTTTAAATACACTAATCTACTATTATTGTTCAATCGCTGAAGTGTTTTTTTTTTTTTTTAATGCCTTTAAAATAAGTAGTTTTGTGAACACGGACGAAGAAACGCCAGCCCCGAAGCTCATCCGTAAACCACATAAAACAGCTCATATGCGCTTAGCTCTTTAAAATGATAATCTGTTTACATTGTGTACAGTCGCTGGACTGTTTTTATTTAAATGCTTTTAAAAGAGGCTTAGTGATGTAGTTCGCAGACCGAGAGCTCGGAGCCTTGACTCTCATGTCTGTACAACAGAAAACACTGGCTGAAGGCAGCTCTCTCCGTTTTAAATAAAACTACTTGCAAACACCTGAGTTTAGCTCTTGCTGTGTTCTAAGGGGTTGACGGAATGAAATCGCTGGAACATTTACATTTTAAAAGGCCGTATTTATTTTCATTTTCCGCTCCACACCTTCAGTGGATATGCCTTAAACGGGGCATTATTTTTCGTACGTGACCTGTGGTTAGAGGCATTGTTGCTTGTTAGTAAGACATATGGCATAATAAATTATGTTCTTGGGCATAATTTGCAAGCTAACATGCTCTACAAGTCATATCTTATATTTAACCTAAATATAAATGATTTTAATCTGTATTTTTGTGCGTCCTCTATTAAATCACCCTTTATGAGTAGTGCGCATGCGCACAAATGCCTAAGGGAACTTTCTGAGTATGACGTAAGAGGGAACCTGTGCTAAATCAAACAGAAAATACAGCGAAATGACAGGGAACAAAAAATATTAAATGAGTGATTATATGTTCAATACAGTTGCATTTTTTTTGAGAACTCTAATCAGTTAAATAGCATAAGTTATTAGTTGGTGAGGTCTTTAACAACAGCCGTACTTTGTTGAACTAACGTGGTTCAAACGATGAGACCATATGAAACAGTCTTTACTAGCTTATTCGTTTCCACAAAAATGCAGCACAAATAAGCAAGCATTTTAACGTTTTAAATACACTAATCTACTATTATTGTTCAATCGCTGAAGTGTTTTTTTATTTTTTAATGCCTTTAAAATAAGTAGTTTTGTGAACACGGACGAAGAAACGCCAGCCCCGAAGCTCATCCGTAAACCACATAAAACAGCTCATATGCGCTTAGCTCTTTAAAATGATAATCTGTTTACATTGTGTACAGTCGCTGGACTGTTTTTATTTAAATGCTTTTAAAAGAGGCTTAGTGATGTAGTTCGCAGACCGAGAGCTCGGAGCCTTGACTCTCATGTCTGTACAACAGAAAACACTGGCTGAAGGCAGCTCTCTCCGTTTTAAATAAAACTACTTGCAAACACCTGAGTTTAGCTCTTGCTGTGTTCTAAGGGGTTGACGGAATGAAATCGCTGGAACATTTACATTTTAAAAGGCCGTATTTATTTTCATTTTCCGCTCCACACCTTCAGTGGATATGCCTTAAACGGGGCATTATTTTTCGTACGTGACCTGTGGTTAGAGGCATTGTTGCTTGTTAGTAAGACATATGGCATAATAAATTATGTTCTTGGGCATAATTTGCAAGCTAACATGCTCTACAAGTCATATCTTATATTTAACCTAAATATAAATGATTTTAATCTGTATTTTTGTGCGTCCTCTATTAAATCACCCTTTATGAGTAGTGCGCATGCGCACAAATGCCTAAGGGAACTTTCTGAGTATGACGTAAGAGGGAACCTGTGCTAAATCAAACAGAAAATACAGCGAAATGACAGGGAACAAAAAATATTAAATGAGTGATTATATGTTCAATACAGTTGCATTTTTTTTGAGAACTCTAATCAGTTAAATAGCATAAGTTATTAGTTGGTGAGGTCTTTAACAACAGCCGTACTTTGTTGAACTAACGTGGTTCAAACGATGAGACCATATGAAACAGTCTTTACTAGCTTATTCGTTTCCACAAAAATGCAGCACAAATAAGCAAGCATTTTAACGTTTTAAATACACTAATCTACTATTATTGTTCAATCGCTGAAGTGTTTTTTTTTTTTTTAATGCCTTTAAAATAAGTAGTTTTGTGAACACGGACGAAGAAACGCCAGCCCCGAAGCTCATCCGTAAACCACATAAAACAGCTCATATGCGCTTAGCTCTTTAAAATGATAATCTGTTTACATTGTGTACAGTCGCTGGACTGTTTTTATTTAAATGCTTTTAAAAGAGGCTTAGTGATGTAGTTCGCAGACCGAGAGCTCGGAGCCTTGACTCTCATGTCTGTACAACAGAAAACACTGGCTGAAGGCAGCTCTCTCCGTTTTAAATAAAACTACTTGCAAACACCTGAGTTTAGCTCTTGCTGTGTTCTAAGGGGTTGACGGAATGAAATCGCTGGAACATTTACATTTTAAAAGGCCGTATTTATTTTCATTTTCCGCTCCACACCTTCAGTGGATATGCCTTAAACGGGGCATTATTTTTCGTACGTGACCTGTGGTTAGAGGCATTGTTGCTTGTTAGTAAGACATATGGCATAATAAATTATGTTCTTGGGCATAATTTGCAAGCTAACATGCTCTACAAGTCATATCTTATATTTAACCTAAATATAAATGATTTTAATCTGTATTTTTGTGCGTCCTCTATTAAATCACCCTTTATGAGTAGTGCGCATGCGCACAAATGCCTAAGGGAACTTTCTGAGTATGACGTAAGAGGGAACCTGTGCTAAATCAAACAGAAAATACAGCGAAATGACAGGGAACAAAAAATATTAAATGAGTGATTATATGTTCAATACAGTTGCATTTTTTTTGAGAACTCTAATCAGTTAAATAGCATAAGTTATTAGTTGGTGAGGTCTTTAACAACAGCCGTACTTTGTTGAACTAACGTGGTTCAAACGATGAGACCATATGAAACAGTCTTTACTAGCTTATTCGTTTCCACAAAAATGCAGCACAAATAAGCAAGCATTTTAACGTTTTAAATACACTAATCTACTATTATTGTTCAATCGCTGAAGTGTTTTTTTTTTTTTTAATGCCTTTAAAATAAGTAGTTTTGTGAACACGGACGAAGAAACGCCAGCCCCGAAGCTCATCCGTAAACCACATAAAACAGCTCATATGCGCTTAGCTCTTTAAAATGATAATCTGTTTACATTGTGTACAGTCGCTGGACTGTTTTTATTTAAATGCTTTTAAAAGAGGCTTAGTGATGTAGTTCGCAGACCGAGAGCTCGGAGCCTTGACTCTCATGTCTGTACAACAGAAAACACTGGCTGAAGGCAGCTCTCTCCGTTTTAAATAAAACTACTTGCAAACACCTGAGTTTAGCTCTTGCTGTGTTCTAAGGGGTTGACGGAATGAAATCGCTGGAACATTTACATTTTAAAAGGCCGTATTTATTTTCATTTTCCGCTCCACACCTTCAGTGGATATGCCTTAAACGGGGCATTATTTTTCGTACGTGACCTGTGGTTAGAGGCATTGTTGCTTGTTAGTAAGACATATGGCATAATAAATTATGTTCTTGGGCATAATTTGCAAGCTAACATGCTCTACAAGTCATATCTTATATTTAACCTAAATATAAATGATTTTAATCTGTATTTTTGTGCGTCCTCTATTAAATCACCCTTTATGAGTAGTGCGCATGCGCACAAATGCCTAAGGGAACTTTCTGAGTATGACGTAAGAGGGAACCTGTGCTAAATCAAACAGAAAATACAGCGAAATGACAGGGAACAAAAAATATTAAATGAGTGATTATATGTTCAATACAGTTGCATTTTTTTTGAGAACTCTAATCAGTTAAATAGCATAAGTTATTAGTTGGTGAGGTCTTTAACAACAGCCGTACTTTGTTGAACTAACGTGGTTCAAACGATGAGACCATATGAAACAGTCTTTACTAGCTTATTCGTTTCCACAAAAATGCAGCACAAATAAGCAAGCATTTTAACGTTTTAAATACACTAATCTACTATTATTGTTCAATCGCTGAAGTGTTTTTTTATTTATTTATTTATTTTAATGCCTTTAAAATATGTAGTTTTGTGAACACGGACGAAGAAACGCCAGCCCCGAAGCTCATCCATCCGTAAACCACATAAAACAGCTCATATGCGCTTAGCTCTTTAAAATGATAATCTGTTTACATTGTGTACAGTCGCTGGACTGTTTTTATTTAAATGCTTTTAAAAGAGGCATAGTGATGTAGTTCGCAGACCGAGAGCTCGGAGCCTTGACTCTCATGTCAGTACAACAGAAAACACTGGCTGAAGGCAGCTCTCTCCGTTTTAAATAAAATTACTTGCAAACACCTGAGTTTAGCTCTTGCTGTGTTCTAAGGGGTTGACGGAATGAAATCGCTGGAACATTTAAATTTTAAAAGGCCGTATTTATTTTCATTTTCCGCTCCACACCTTCAGTGGAGTGGAATGCCTTAAACGGGGCATTATTTTTCGTACGTGACCTGTGGTTAGAGGCATTGTTGCTTGTTAGTAAGACATATGGCATAATAAATTATGTTCTTGGGCATAATTTGCAAGCTAACATGCATTACAAGTCATATCTTATATTTAACCTAAATATAAATGATTTTAATCTGTATTTTTGTGCGTCCTCTATTAAATCACCCTTTATGAGTAGTGCGCATGCGCACAAATGCCTAAGGGAACTTTCTGAGTATGACGTAAGAGGGAACCTGTGCTAAATCAAACAGAAAATACAGCGAAATGACAGGGAACAAAAAATATTAAATGAGTGATTATATGTTCAATACAGTTGCATTTTTTTTGAGAACTCTAATCAGTTAAATAGCATAAGTTATTAGTTGGTGAGGTCTTTAACAACAGCCGTACTTTGTTGAACTAACGTGGTTCAAACGATGAGACCATATGAAACAGTCTTTACTAGCTTATTCGTTTCCACAAAAATGCAGCACAAATAAGCAAGCATTTTAACGTTTTAAATACACTAATCTACTATTATTGTTCAATCGCTGAAGTGTTTTTTTTTTTTTTAATGCCTTTAAAATAAGTAGTTTTGTGAACACGGACGAAGAAACGCCAGCCCCGAAGCTCATCCGTAAACCACATAAAACAGCTCATATGCGCTTAGCTCTTTAAAATGATAATCTGTTTACATTGTGTACAGTCGCTGGACTGTTTTTATTTAAATGCTTTTAAAAGAGGCTTAGTGATGTAGTTCGCAGACCGAGAGCTCGGAGCCTTGACTCTCATGTCTGTACAACAGAAAACACTGGCTGAAGGCAGCTCTCTCCGTTTTAAATAAAACTACTTGCAAACACCTGAGTTTAGCTCTTGCTGTGTTCTAAGGGGTTGACGGAATGAAATCGCTGGAACATTTACATTTTAAAAGGCCGTATTTATTTTCATTTTCCGCTCCACACCTTCAGTGGATATGCCTTAAACGGGGCATTATTTTTCGTACGTGACCTGTGGTTAGAGGCATTGTTGCTTGTTAGTAAGACATATGGCATAATAAATTATGTTCTTGGGCATAATTTGCAAGCTAACATGCTCTACAAGTCATATCTTATATTTAACCTAAATATAAATGATTTTAATCTGTATTTTTGTGCGTCCTCTATTAAATCACCCTTTATGAGTAGTGCGCATGCGCACAAATGCCTAAGGGAACTTTCTGAGTATGACGTAAGAGGGAACCTGTGCTAAATCAAACAGAAAATACAGCGAAATGACAGGGAACAAAAAATATTAAATGAGTGATTATATGTTCAATACAGTTGCATTTTTTTTGAGAACTCTAATCAGTTAAATAGCATAAGTTATTAGTTGGTGAGGTCTTTAACAACAGCCGTACTTTGTTGAACTAACGTGGTTCAAACGATGAGACCATATGAAACAGTCTTTACTAGCTTATTCGTTTCCACAAAAATGCAGCACAAATAAGCAAGCATTTTAACGTTTTAAATACACTAATCTACTATTATTGTTCAATCGCTGAAGTGTTTTTTTATTTATTTATTTATTTTAATGCCTTTAAAATATGTAGTTTTGTGAACACGGACGAAGAAACGCCAGCCCCGAAGCTCATCCATCCGTAAACCACATAAAACAGCTCATATGCGCTTAGCTCTTTAAAATGATAATCTGTTTACATTGTGTACAGTCGCTGGACTGTTTTTATTTAAATGCTTTTAAAAGAGGCATAGTGATGTAGTTCGCAGACCGAGAGCTCGGAGCCTTGACTCTCATGTCAGTACAACAGAAAACACTGGCTGAAGGCAGCTCTCTCCGTTTTAAATAAAATTACTTGCAAACACCTGAGTTTAGCTCTTGCTGTGTTCTAAGGGGTTGACGGAATGAAATCGCTGGAACATTTAAATTTTAAAAGGCCGTATTTATTTTCATTTTCCGCTCCACACCTTCAGTGGAGTGGAATGCCTTAAACGGGGCATTATTTTTCGTACGTGACCTGTGGTTAGAGGCATTGTTGCTTGTTAGTAAGACATATGGCATAATAAATTATGTTCTTGGGCATAATTTGCAAGCTAACATGCATTACAAGTCATATCTTATATTTAACCTAAATATAAATGATTTTAATCTGTATTTTTGTGCGTCCTCTATTAAATCACCCTTTATGAGTAGTGCGCATGCGCACAAATGCCTAAGGGAACTTTCTGAGTATGACGAACCTGTGCTAAATCAAACAGAAAATACAGCGAAATGACAGGGAACAAAAAATATTAAATGAGTGATTATATGTTCAATACAGTTGCATTTTTTTTGAGAACTCTAATCAGTTAAATAGCATAAGTTATTAGTTGGTGAGGTCTTTAACAACAGCCGTACTTTGTTGAACTAACGTGGTTCAAACGATGAGACCATATGAAACAGTCTTTACTAGCTTATTCGTTTCCACAAAAATGCAGCACAAATAAGCAAGCATTTTAACGTTTTAAATACACTAATCTACTATTATTGTTCAATCGCTGAAGTGTTTTTTTTTTTTTTAATGCCTTTAAAATAAGTAGTTTTGTGAACACGGACGAAGAAACGCCAGCCCCGAAGCTCATCCGTAAACCACATAAAACAGCTCATATGCGCTTAGCTCTTTAAAATGATAATCTGTTTACATTGTGTACAGTCGCTGGACTGTTTTTATTTAAATGCTTTTAAAAGAGGCTTAGTGATGTAGTTCGCAGACCGAGAGCTCGGAGCCTTGACTCTCATGTCTGTACAACAGAAAACACTGGCTGAAGGCAGCTCTCTCCGTTTTAAATAAAACTACTTGCAAACACCTGAGTTTAGCTCTTGCTGTGTTCTAAGGGGTTGACGGAATGAAATCGCTGGAACATTTACATTTTAAAAGGCCGTATTTATTTTCATTTTCCGCTCCACACCTTCAGTGGATATGCCTTAAACGGGGCATTATTTTTCGTACGTGACCTGTGGTTAGAGGCATTGTTGCTTGTTAGTAAGACATATGGCATAATAAATTATGTTCTTGGGCATAATTTGCAAGCTAACATGCTCTACAAGTCATATCTTATATTTAACCTAAATATAAATGATTTTAATCTGTATTTTTGTGCGTCCTCTATTAAATCACCCTTTATGAGTAGTGCGCATGCGCACAAATGCCTAAGGGAACTTTCTGAGTATGACGTAAGAGGGAACCTGTGCTAAATCAAACAGAAAATACAGCGAAATGACAGGGAACAAAAAATATTAAATGAGTGATTATATGTTCAATACAGTTGCATTTTTTTTGAGAACTCTAATCAGTTAAATAGCATAAGTTATTAGTTGGTGAGGTCTTTAACAACAGCCGTACTTTGTTGAACTAACGTGGTTCAAACGATGAGACCATATGAAACAGTCTTTACTAGCTTATTCGTTTCCACAAAAATGCAGCACAAATAAGCAAGCATTTTAACGTTTTAAATACACTAATCTACTATTATTGTTCAATCGCTGAAGTGTTTTTTTTTTTTTTATGCCTTTAAAATAAGTAGTTTTGTGAACACGGACGAAGAAACGCCAGCCCCGAAGCTCATCCGTAAACCACATAAAACAGCTCATATGCGCTTAGCTCTTTAAAATGATAATCTGTTTACATTGTGTACAGTCGCTGGACTGTTTTTATTTAAATGCTTTTAAAAGAGGCTTAGTGATGTAGTTCGCAGACCGAGAGCTCGGAGCCTTGACTCTCATGTCTGTACAACAGAAAACACTGGCTGAAGGCAGCTCTCTCCGTTTTAAATAAAACTACTTGCAAACACCTGAGTTTAGCTCTTGCTGTGTTCTAAGGGGTTGACGGAATGAAATCGCTGGAACATTTACATTTTAAAAGGCCGTATTTATTTTCATTTTCCGCTCCACACCTTCAGTGGATATGCCTTAAACGGGGCATTATTTTTCGTACGTGACCTGTGGTTAGAGGCATTGTTGCTTGTTAGTAAGACATATGGCATAATAAATTATGTTCTTGGGCATAATTTGCAAGCTAACATGCTCTACAAGTCATATCTTATATTTAACCTAAATATAAATGATTTTAATCTGTATTTTTGTGCGTCCTCTATTAAATCACCCTTTATGAGTAGTGCGCATGCGCACAAATGCCTAAGGGAACTTTCTGAGTATGACGTAAGAGGGAACCTGTGCTAAATCAAACAGAAAATACAGCGAAATGACAGGGAACAAAAAATATTAAATGAGTGATTATATGTTCAATACAGTTGCATTTTTTTTGAGAACTCTAATCAGTTAAATAGCATAAGTTATTAGTTGGTGAGGTCTTTAACAACAGCCGTACTTTGTTGAACTAACGTGGTTCAAACGATGAGACCATATGAAACAGTCTTTACTAGCTTATTCGTTTCCACAAAAATGCAGCACAAATAAGCAAGCATTTTAACGTTTTAAATACACTAATCTACTATTATTGTTCAATCGCTGAAGTGTTTTTTTTTTTTTTTAATGCCTTTAAAATAAGTAGTTTTGTGAACACGGACGAAGAAACGCCAGCCCCGAAGCTCATCCGTAAACCACATAAAACAGCTCATATGCGCTTAGCTCTTTAAAATGATAATCTGTTTACATTGTGTACAGTCGCTGGACTGTTTTTATTTAAATGCTTTTAAAAGAGGCTTAGTGATGTAGTTCGCAGACCGAGAGCTCGGAGCCTTGACTCTCATGTCTGTACAACAGAAAACACTGGCTGAAGGCAGCTCTCTCCGTTTTAAATAAAACTACTTGCAAACACCTGAGTTTAGCTCTTGCTGTGTTCTAAGGGGTTGACGGAATGAAATCGCTGGAACATTTACATTTTAAAAGGCCGTATTTATTTTCATTTTCCGCTCCACACCTTCAGTGGATATGCCTTAAACGGGGCATTATTTTTCGTACGTGACCTGTGGTTAGAGGCATTGTTGCTTGTTAGTAAGACATATGGCATAATAAATTATGTTCTTGGGCATAATTTGCAAGCTAACATGCTCTACAAGTCATATCTTATATTTAACCTAAATATAAATGATTTTAATCTGTATTTTTGTGCGTCCTCTATTAAATCACCCTTTATGAGTAGTGCGCATGCGCACAAATGCCTAAGGGAACTTTCTGAGTATGACGTAAGAGGGAACCTGTGCTAAATCAAACAGAAAATACAGCGAAATGACAGGGAACAAAAAATATTAAATGAGTGATTATATGTTCAATACAGTTGCATTTTTTTTGAGAACTCTAATCAGTTAAATAGCATAAGTTATTAGTTGGTGAGGTCTTTAACAACAGCCGTACTTTGTTGAACTAACGTGGTTCAAACGATGAGACCATATGAAACAGTCTTTACTAGCTTATTCGTTTCCACAAAAATGCAGCACAAATAAGCAAGCATTTTAACGTTTTAAATACACTAATCTACTATTATTGTTCAATCGCTGAAGTGTTTTTTTATTTATTTATTTATTTTAATGCCTTTAAAATATGTAGTTTTGTGAACACGGACGAAGAAACGCCAGCCCCGAAGCTCATCCGTAAACCACATAAAACAGCTCATATGCGCTTAGCTCTTTAAAATGATAATCTGTTTACATTGTGTACAGTCGCTGGACTGTTTTTATTTAAATGCTTTTAAAAGAGGCTTAGTGATGTAGTTCGCAGACCGAGAGCTCGGAGCCTTGACTCTCATGTCTGTACAACAGAAAACACTGGCTGAAGGCAGCTCTCTCCGTTTTAAATAAAACTACTTGCAAACACCTGAGTTTAGCTCTTGCTGTGTTCTAAGGGGTTGACGGAATGAAATCGCTGGAACATTTAAATTTTAAAAGGCCGTATTTATTTTCATTTTCCGCTCCACACCTTCAGTGGATATGCCTTAAACGGGGCATTATTTTTCGTACGTGACCTGTGGTTAGAGGCATTGTTGCTTGTTAGTAAGACATATGGCATAATAAATTATGTTCTTGGGCATAATTTGCAAGCTAACATGCTCTACAAGTCATATCTTATATTTAACCTAAATATAAATGATTTTAATCTGTATTTTTGTGCGTCCTCTATTAAATCACCCTTTATGAGTAGTGCGCATGCGCACAAATGCCTAAGGGAACTTTCTGAGTATGACGTAAGAGGGAACCTGTGCTAAATCAAACAGAAAATACAGCGAAATGACAGGGAACAAAAAATATTAAATGAGTGATTATATGTTCAATACAGTTGCATTTTTTTTGAGAACTCTAATCAGTTAAATAGCATAAGTTATTAGTTGGTGAGGTCTTTAACAACAGCCGTACTTTGTTGAACTAACGTGGTTCAAACGATGAGACCATATGAAACAGTCTTTACTAGCTTATTCGTTTCCACAAAAATGCAGCACAAATAAGCAAGCATTTTAACGTTTTAAATACACTAATCTACTATTATTGTTCAATCGCTGAAGTGTTTTTTTATTTATTTATTTATTTTAATGCCTTTAAAATATGTAGTTTTGTGAACACGGACGAAGAAACGCCAGCCCCGAAGCTCATCCATCCGTAAACCACATAAAACAGCTCATATGCGCTTAGCTCTTTAAAATGATAATCTGTTTACATTGTGTACAGTCGCTGGACTGTTTTTATTTAAATGCTTTTAAAAGAGGCATAGTGATGTAGTTCGCAGACCGAGAGCTCGGAGCCTTGACTCTCATGTCAGTACAACAGAAAACACTGGCTGAAGGCAGCTCTCTCCGTTTTAAATAAAATTACTTGCAAACACCTGAGTTTAGCTCTTGCTGTGTTCTAAGGGGTTGACGGAATGAAATCGCTGGAACATTTAAATTTTAAAAGGCCGTATTTATTTTCATTTTCCGCTCCACACCTTCAGTGGAGTGGAATGCCTTAAACGGGGCATTATTTTTCGTACGTGACCTGTGGTTAGAGGCATTGTTGCTTGTTAGTAAGACATATGGCATAATAAATTATGTTCTTGGGCATAATTTGCAAGCTAACATGCATTACAAGTCATATCTTATATTTAACCTAAATATAAATGATTTTAATCTGTATTTTTGTGCGTCCTCTATTAAATCACCCTTTATGAGTAGTGCGCATGAGCACAAATGCCTAAGGGAACTTTCTGAGTATGACGAACCTGTGCTAAATCAAACAGAAAATACAGCGAAATGACAGGGAACAAAAAATATTAAATGAGTGATTATATGTTCAATACAGTTGCATTTTTTTTTGAGAACTCTAATCAGTTAAATAGCATAAGTTATTAGTTGGTGAGGTCTTTAACAACAGCCGTACTTTGTTGAACTAACGTGGTTCAAACGATGAGACCATATGAAACAGTCTTTACTAGCTTATTCGTTTCCACAAAAATGCAGCACAAATAAGCAAGCATTTTAACGTTTTAAATACACTAATCTACTATTATTGTTCAATCGCTGAAGTGTTTTTTTTTTTTTTTAATGCCTTTAAAATAAGTAGTTTTGTGAACACGGACGAAGAAACGCCAGC
Organism: Garra rufa; assembly: GCF_049309525.1. Lineage (NCBI taxonomy): Eukaryota > Metazoa > Chordata > Actinopteri > Cypriniformes > Cyprinidae > Garra > Garra rufa. The sequence continues at coordinate 16,927,412 of NW_027394276.1, forward strand.
CCCGAAGCTCATCCGTAAACCACATAAAACAGCTCATATGCGCTTAGCTCTTTAAAATGATAATCTGTTTACATTGTGTACAGTCGCTGGACTGTTTTTATTTAAATGCTTTTAAAAGAGGCTTAGTGATGTAGTTCGCAGACCGAGAGCTCGGAGCCTTGACTCTCATGTCTGTACAACAGAAAACACTGGCTGAAGGCAGCTCTCTCCGTTTTAAATAAAACTACTTGCAAACACCTGAGTTTAGCTCTTGCTGTGTTCTAAGGGGTTGACGGAATGAAATCGCTGGAACATTTACATTTTAAAAGGCCGTATTTATTTTCATTTTCCGCTCCACACCTTCAGTGGATATGCCTTAAACGGGGCATTATTTTTCGTACGTGACCTGTGGTTAGAGGCATTGTTGCTTGTTAGTAAGACATATGGCATAATAAATTATGTTCTTGGGCATAATTTGCAAGCTAACATGCTCTACAAGTCATATCTTATATTTAACCTAAATATAAATGATTTTAATCTGTATTTTTGTGCGTCCTCTATTAAATCACCCTTTATGAGTAGTGCGCATGCGCACAAATGCCTAAGGGAACTTTCTGAGTATGACGTAAGAGGGAACCTGTGCTAAATCAAACAGAAAATACAGCGAAATGACAGGGAACAAAAAATATTAAATGAGTGATTATATGTTCAATACAGTTGCATTTTTTTTGAGAACTCTAATCAGTTAAATAGCATAAGTTATTAGTTGGTGAGGTCTTTAACAACAGCCGTACTTTGTTGAACTAACGTGGTTCAAACGATGAGACCATATGAAACAGTCTTTACTAGCTTATTCGTTTCCACAAAAATGCAGCACAAATAAGCAAGCATTTTAACGTTTTAAATACACTAATCTACTATTATTGTTCAATCGCTGAAGTGTTTTTTTTTTTTTAATGCCTTTAAAATAAGTAGTTTTGTGAACACGGACGAAGAAACGCCAGCCCCGAAGCTCATCCGTAAACCACATAAAACAGCTCATATGCGCTTAGCTCTTTAAAATGATAATCTGTTTACATTGTGTACAGTCGCTGGACTGTTTTTATTTAAATGCTTTTAAAAGAGGCATAGTGATGTAGTTCGCAGACCGAGAGCTCGGAGCCTTGACTCTCATGTCAGTACAACAGAAAACACTGGCTGAAGGCAGCTCTCTCCGTTTTAAATAAAATTACTTGCAAACACCTGAGTTTAGCTCTTGCTGTGTTCTAAGGGGTTGACGGAATGAAATCGCTGGAACATTTAAATTTTAAAAGGCCGTATTTATTTTCATTTTCCGCTCCACACCTTCAGTGGAGTGGAATGCCTTAAACGGGGCATTATTTTTCGTACGTGACCTGTGGTTAGAGGCATTGTTGCTTGTTAGTAAGACATATGGCATAATAAATTATGTTCTTGGGCATAATTTGCAAGCTAACATGCATTACAAGTCATATCTTATATTTAACCTAAATATAAATGATTTTAATCTGTATTTTTGTGCGTCCTCTATTAAATCACCCTTTATGAGTAGTGCGCATGCGCACAAATGCCTAAGGGAACTTTCTGAGTATGACGAACCTGTGCTAAATCAAACAGAAAATACAGCGAAATGACAGGGAACAAAAAATATTAAATGAGTGATTATATGTTCAATACAGTTGCATTTTTTTTGAGAACTCTAATCAGTTAAATAGCATAAGTTATTAGTTGGTGAGGTCTTTAACAACAGCCGTACTTTGTTGAACTAACGTGGTTCAAACGATGAGACCATATGAAACAGTCTTTACTAGCTTATTCGTTTCCACAAAAATGCAGCACAAATAAGCAAGCATTTTAACGTTTTAAATACACTAATCTACTATTATTGTTCAATCGCTGAAGTGTTTTTTTTTTTTTTTAATGCCTTTAAAATAAGTAGTTTTGTGAACACGGACGAAGAAACGCCAGCCCCGAAGCTCATCCGTAAACCACATAAAACAGCTCATATGCGCTTAGCTCTTTAAAATGATAATCTGTTTACATTGTGTACAGTCGCTGGACTGTTTTTATTTAAATGCTTTTAAAAGAGGCTTAGTGATGTAGTTCGCAGACCGAGAGCTCGGAGCCTTGACTCTCATGTCTGTACAACAGAAAACACTGGCTGAAGGCAGCTCTCTCCGTTTTAAATAAAACTACTTGCAAACACCTGAGTTTAGCTCTTGCTGTGTTCTAAGGGGTTGACGGAATGAAATCGCTGGAACATTTACATTTTAAAAGGCCGTATTTATTTTCATTTTCCGCTCCACACCTTCAGTGGATATGCCTTAAACGGGGCATTATTTTTCGTACGTGACCTGTGGTTAGAGGCATTGTTGCTTGTTAGTAAGACATATGGCATAATAAATTATGTTCTTGGGCATAATTTGCAAGCTAACATGCTCTACAAGTCATATCTTATATTTAACCTAAATATAAATGATTTTAATCTGTATTTTTGTGCGTCCTCTATTAAATCACCCTTTATGAGTAGTGCGCATGCGCACAAATGCCTAAGGGAACTTTCTGAGTATGACGTAAGAGGGAACCTGTGCTAAATCAAACAGAAAATACAGCGAAATGACAGGGAACAAAAAATATTAAATGAGTGATTATATGTTCAATACAGTTGCATTTTTTTTGAGAACTCTAATCAGTTAAATAGCATAAGTTATTAGTTGGTGAGGTCTTTAACAACAGCCGTACTTTGTTGAACTAACGTGGTTCAAACGATGAGACCATATGAAACAGTCTTTACTAGCTTATTCGTTTCCACAAAAATGCAGCACAAATAAGCAAGCATTTTAACGTTTTAAATACACTAATCTACTATTATTGTTCAATCGCTGAAGTGTTTTTTATTTTTTTTATTTTTTTTAATGCCTTTAAAATATGTAGTTTTGTGAACACGGACGAAGAAACGCCAGCCCCGAAGCTCATCCGTAAACCACATAAAACAGCTCATATGCGCTTAGCTCTTTAAAATGATAATCTGTTTACATTGTGTACAGTCGCTGGACTGTTTTTATTTAAATGCTTTTAAAAGAGGCTTAGTGATGTAGTTCGCAGACCGAGAGCTCGGAGCCTTGACTCTCATGTCTGTACAACAGAAAACACTGGCTGAAGGCAGCTCTCTCCGTTTTAAATAAAACTACTTGCAAACACCTGAGTTTAGCTCTTGCTGTGTTCTAAGGGGTTGACGGAATGAAATCGCTGGAACATTTACATTTTAAAAGGCCGTATTTATTTTCATTTTCCGCTCCACACCTTCAGTGGATATGCCTTAAACGGGGCATTATTTTTCGTACGTGACCTGTGGTTAGAGGCATTGTTGCTTGTTAGTAAGACATATGGCATAATAAATTATGTTCTTGGGCATAATTTGCAAGCTAACATGCTCTACAAGTCATATCTTATATTTAACCTAAATATAAATGATTTTAATCTGTATTTTTGTGCGTCCTCTATTAAATCACCCTTTATGAGTAGTGCGCATGCGCACAAATGCCTAAGGGAACTTTCTGAGTATGACGTAAGAGGGAACCTGTGCTAAATCAAACAGAAAATACAGCGAAATGACAGGGAACAAAAAATATTAAATGAGTGATTATATGTTCAATACAGTTGCATTTTTTTTGAGAACTCTAATCAGTTAAATAGCATAAGTTATTAGTTGGTGAGGTCTTTAACAACAGCCGTACTTTGTTGAACTAACGTGGTTCAAACGATGAGACCATATGAAACAGTCTTTACTAGCTTATTCGTTTCCACAAAAATGCAGCACAAATAAGCAAGCATTTTAACGTTTTAAATACACTAATCTACTATTATTGTTCAATCGCTGAAGTGTTTTTTTATTTTTTAATGCCTTTAAAATAAGTAGTTTTGTGAACACGGACGAAGAAACGCCAGCCCCGAAGCTCATCCGTAAACCACATAAAACAGCTCATATGCGCTTAGCTCTTTAAAATGATAATCTGTTTACATTGTGTACAGTCGCTGGACTGTTTTTATTTAAATGCTTTTAAAAGAGGCTTAGTGATGTAGTTCGCAGACCGAGAGCTCGGAGCCTTGACTCTCATGTCTGTACAACAGAAAACACTGGCTGAAGGCAGCTCTCTCCGTTTTAAATAAAACTACTTGCAAACACCTGAGTTTAGCTCTTGCTGTGTTCTAAGGGGTTGACGGAATGAAATCGCTGGAACATTTACATTTTAAAAGGCCGTATTTATTTTCATTTTCCGCTCCACACCTTCAGTGGATATGCCTTAAACGGGGCATTATTTTTCGTACGTGACCTGTGGTTAGAGGCATTGTTGCTTGTTAGTAAGACATATGGCATAATAAATTATGTTCTTGGGCATAATTTGCAAGCTAACATGCTCTACAAGTCATATCTTATATTTAACCTAAATATAAATGATTTTAATCTGTATTTTTGTGCGTCCTCTATTAAATCACCCTTTATGAGTAGTGCGCATGCGCACAAATGCCTAAGGGAACTTTCTGAGTATGACGTAAGAGGGAACCTGTGCTAAATCAAACAGAAAATACAGCGAAATGACAGGGAACAAAAAATATTAAATGAGTGATTATATGTTCAATACAGTTGCATTTTTTTTGAGAACTCTAATCAGTTAAATAGCATAAGTTATTAGTTGGTGAGGTCTTTAACAACAGCCGTACTTTGTTGAACTAACGTGGTTCAAACGATGAGACCATATGAAACAGTCTTTACTAGCTTATTCGTTTCCACAAAAATGCAGCACAAATAAGCAAGCATTTTAACGTTTTAAATACACTAATCTACTATTATTGTTCAATCGCTGAAGTGTTTTTTTATTTATTTATTTATTTTAATGCCTTTAAAATATGTAGTTTTGTGAACACGGACGAAGAAACGCCAGCCCCGAAGCTCATCCATCCGTAAACCACATAAAACAGCTCATATGCGCTTAGCTCTTTAAAATGATAATCTGTTTACATTGTGTACAGTCGCTGGACTGTTTTTATTTAAATGCTTTTAAAAGAGGCATAGTGATGTAGTTCGCAGACCGAGAGCTCGGAGCCTTGACTCTCATGTCAGTACAACAGAAAACACTGGCTGAAGGCAGCTCTCTCCGTTTTAAATAAAATTACTTGCAAACACCTGAGTTTAGCTCTTGCTGTGTTCTAAGGGGTTGACGGAATGAAATCGCTGGAACATTTAAATTTTAAAAGGCCGTATTTATTTTCATTTTCCGCTCCACACCTTCAGTGGAGTGGAATGCCTTAAACGGGGCATTATTTTTCGTACGTGACCTGTGGTTAGAGGCATTGTTGCTTGTTAGTAAGACATATGGCATAATAAATTATGTTCTTGGGCATAATTTGCAAGCTAACATGCTCTACAAGTCATATCTTATATTTAACCTAAATATAAATGATTTTAATCTGTATTTTTGTGCGTCCTCTATTAAATCACCCTTTATGAGTAGTGCGCATGCGCACAAATGCCTAAGGGAACTTTCTGAGTATGACGTAAGAGGGAACCTGTGCTAAATCAAACAGAAAATACAGCGAAATGACAGGGAACAAAAAATATTAAATGAGTGATTATATGTTCAATACAGTTGCATTTTTTTTGAGAACTCTAATCAGTTAAATAGCATAAGTTATTAGTTGGTGAGGTCTTTAACAACAGCCGTACTTTGTTGAACTAACGTGGTTCAAACGATGAGACCATATGAAACAGTCTTTACTAGCTTATTCGTTTCCACAAAAATGCAGCACAAATAAGCAAGCATTTTAACGTTTTAAATACACTAATCTACTATTATTGTTCAATCGCTGAAGTGTTTTTTTTTTTTTAATGCCTTTAAAATAAGTAGTTTTGTGAACACGGACGAAGAAACGCCAGCCCCGAAGCTCATCCGTAAACCACATAAAACAGCTCATATGCGCTTAGCTCTTTAAAATGATAATCTGTTTACATTGTGTACAGTCGCTGGACTGTTTTTATTTAAATGCTTTTAAAAGAGGCATAGTGATGTAGTTCGCAGACCGAGAGCTCGGAGCCTTGACTCTCATGTCAGTACAACAGAAAACACTGGCTGAAGGCAGCTCTCTCCGTTTTAAATAAAATTACTTGCAAACACCTGAGTTTAGCTCTTGCTGTGTTCTAAGGGGTTGACGGAATGAAATCGCTGGAACATTTAAATTTTAAAAGGCCGTATTTATTTTCATTTTCCGCTCCACACCTTCAGTGGAGTGGAATGCCTTAAACGGGGCATTATTTTTCGTACGTGACCTGTGGTTAGAGGCATTGTTGCTTGTTAGTAAGACATATGGCATAATAAATTATGTTCTTGGGCATAATTTGCAAGCTAACATGCATTACAAGTCATATCTTATATTTAACCTAAATATAAATGATTTTAATCTGTATTTTTGTGCGTCCTCTATTAAATCACCCTTTATGAGTAGTGCGCATGCGCACAAATGCCTAAGGGAACTTTCTGAGTATGACGAACCTGTGCTAAATCAAACAGAAAATACAGCGAAATGACAGGGAACAAAAAATATTAAATGAGTGATTATATGTTCAATACAGTTGCATTTTTTTTGAGAACTCTAATCAGTTAAATAGCATAAGTTATTAGTTGGTGAGGTCTTTAACAACAGCCGTACTTTGTTGAACTAACGTGGTTCAAACGATGAGACCATATGAAACAGTCTTTACTAGCTTATTCGTTTCCACAAAAATGCAGCACAAATAAGCAAGCATTTTAACGTTTTAAATACACTAATCTACTATTATTGTTCAATCGCTGAAGTGTTTTTTTTTTTTTTTAATGCCTTTAAAATAAGTAGTTTTGTGAACACGGACGAAGAAACGCCAGCCCCGAAGCTCATCCGTAAACCACATAAAACAGCTCATATGCGCTTAGCTCTTTAAAATGATAATCTGTTTACATTGTGTACAGTCGCTGGACTGTTTTTATTTAAATGCTTTTAAAAGAGGCTTAGTGATGTAGTTCGCAGACCGAGAGCTCGGAGCCTTGACTCTCATGTCTGTACAACAGAAAACACTGGCTGAAGGCAGCTCTCTCCGTTTTAAATAAAACTACTTGCAAACACCTGAGTTTAGCTCTTGCTGTGTTCTAAGGGGTTGACGGAATGAAATCGCTGGAACATTTACATTTTAAAAGGCCGTATTTATTTTCATTTTCCGCTCCACACCTTCAGTGGATATGCCTTAAACGGGGCATTATTTTTCGTACGTGACCTGTGGTTAGAGGCATTGTTGCTTGTTAGTAAGACATATGGCATAATAAATTATGTTCTTGGGCATAATTTGCAAGCTAACATGCTCTACAAGTCATATCTTATATTTAACCTAAATATAAATGATTTTAATCTGTATTTTTGTGCGTCCTCTATTAAATCACCCTTTATGAGTAGTGCGCATGCGCACAAATGCCTAAGGGAACTTTCTGAGTATGACGTAAGAGGGAACCTGTGCTAAATCAAACAGAAAATACAGCGAAATGACAGGGAACAAAAAATATTAAATGAGTGATTATATGTTCAATACAGTTGCATTTTTTTTGAGAACTCTAATCAGTTAAATAGCATAAGTTATTAGTTGGTGAGGTCTTTAACAACAGCCGTACTTTGTTGAACTAACGTGGTTCAAACGATGAGACCATATGAAACAGTCTTTACTAGCTTATTCGTTTCCACAAAAATGCAGCACAAATAAGCAAGCATTTTAACGTTTTAAATACACTAATCTACTATTATTGTTCAATCGCTGAAGTGTTTTTTTTTTTTTAATGCCTTTAAAATAAGTAGTTTTGTGAACACGGACGAAGAAACGCCAGCCCCGAAGCTCATCCGTAAACCACATAAAACAGCTCATATGCGCTTAGCTCTTTAAAATGATAATCTGTTTACATTGTGTACAGTCGCTGGACTGTTTTTATTTAAATGCTTTTAAAAGAGGCTTAGTGATGTAGTTCGCAGACCGAGAGCTCGGAGCCTTGACTCTCATGTCTGTACAACAGAAAACACTGGCTGAAGGCAGCTCTCTCCGTTTTAAATAAAACTACTTGCAAACACCTGAGTTTAGCTCTTGCTGTGTTCTAAGGGGTTGACGGAATGAAATCGCTGGAACATTTACATTTTAAAAGGCCGTATTTATTTTCATTTTCCGCTCCACACCTTCAGTGGATATGCCTTAAACGGGGCATTATTTTTCGTACGTGACCTGTGGTTAGAGGCATTGTTGCTTGTTAGTAAGACATATGGCATAATAAATTATGTTCTTGGGCATAATTTGCAAGCTAACATGCTCTACAAGTCATATCTTATATTTAACCTAAATATAAATGATTTTAATCTGTATTTTTGTGCGTCCTCTATTAAATCACCCTTTATGAGTAGTGCGCATGCGCACAAATGCCTAAGGGAACTTTCTGAGTATGACGTAAGAGGGAACCTGTGCTAAATCAAACAGAAAATACAGCGAAATGACAGGGAACAAAAAATATTAAATGAGTGATTATATGTTCAATACAGTTGCATTTTTTTTGAGAACTCTAATCAGTTAAATAGCATAAGTTATTAGTTGGTGAGGTCTTTAACAACAGCCGTACTTTGTTGAACTAACGTGGTTCAAACGATGAGACCATATGAAACAGTCTTTACTAGCTTATTCGTTTCCACAAAAATGCAGCACAAATAAGCAAGCATTTTAACGTTTTAAATACACTAATCTACTATTATTGTTCAATCGCTGAAGTGTTTTTTTTTTTTTTAATGCCTTTAAAATAAGTAGTTTTGTGAACACGGACGAAGAAACGCCAGCCCCGAAGCTCATCCGTAAACCACATAAAACAGCTCATATGCGCTTAGCTCTTTAAAATGATAATCTGTTTACATTGTGTACAGTCGCTGGACTGTTTTTATTTAAATGCTTTTAAAAGAGGCTTAGTGATGTAGTTCGCAGACCGAGAGCTCGGAGCCTTGACTCTCATGTCTGTACAACAGAAAACACTGGCTGAAGGCAGCTCTCTCCGTTTTAAATAAAACTACTTGCAAACACCTGAGTTTAGCTCTTGCTGTGTTCTAAGGGGTTGACGGAATGAAATCGCTGGAACATTTACATTTTAAAAGGCCGTATTTATTTTCATTTTCCGCTCCACACCTTCAGTGGATATGCCTTAAACGGGGCATTATTTTTCGTACGTGACCTGTGGTTAGAGGCATTGTTGCTTGTTAGTAAGACATATGGCATAATAAATTATGTTCTTGGGCATAATTTGCAAGCTAACATGCTCTACAAGTCATATCTTATATTTAACCTAAATATAAATGATTTTAATCTGTATTTTTGTGCGTCCTCTATTAAATCACCCTTTATGAGTAGTGCGCATGCGCACAAATGCCTAAGGGAACTTTCTGAGTATGACGTAAGAGGGAACCTGTGCTAAATCAAACAGAAAATACAGCGAAATGACAGGGAACAAAAAATATTAAATGAGTGATTATATGTTCAATACAGTTGCATTTTTTTTGAGAACTCTAATCAGTTAAATAGCATAAGTTATTAGTTGGTGAGGTCTTTAACAACAGCCGTACTTTGTTGAACTAACGTGGTTCAAACGATGAGACCATATGAAACAGTCTTTACTAGCTTATTCGTTTCCACAAAAATGCAGCACAAATAAGCAAGCATTTTAACGTTTTAAATACACTAATCTACTATTATTGTTCAATCGCTGAAGTGTTTTTTTATTTTTTAATGCCTTTAAAATAAGTAGTTTTGTGAACACGGACGAAGAAACGCCAGCCCCGAAGCTCATCCGTAAACCACATAAAACAGCTCATATGCGCTTAGCTCTTTAAAATGATAATCTGTTTACATTGTGTACAGTCGCTGGACTGTTTTTATTTAAATGCTTTTAAAAGAGGCTTAGTGATGTAGTTCGCAGACCGAGAGCTCGGAGCCTTGACTCTCATGTCTGTACAACAGAAAACACTGGCTGAAGGCAGCTCTCTCCGTTTTAAATAAAACTACTTGCAAACACCTGAGTTTAGCTCTTGCTGTGTTCTAAGGGGTTGACGGAATGAAATCGCTGGAACATTTACATTTTAAAAGGCCGTATTTATTTTCATTTTCCGCTCCACACCTTCAGTGGATATGCCTTAAACGGGGCATTATTTTTCGTACGTGACCTGTGGTTAGAGGCATTGTTGCTTGTTAGTAAGACATATGGCATAATAAATTATGTTCTTGGGCATAATTTGCAAGCTAACATGCTCTACAAGTCATATCTTATATTTAACCTAAATATAAATGATTTTAATCTGTATTTTTGTGCGTCCTCTATTAAATCACCCTTTATGAGTAGTGCGCATGCGCACAAATGCCTAAGGGAACTTTCTGAGTATGACGTAAGAGGGAACCTGTGCTAAATCAAACAGAAAATACAGCGAAATGACAGGGAACAAAAAATATTAAATGAGTGATTATATGTTCAATACAGTTGCATTTTTTTTGAGAACTCTAATCAGTTAAATAGCATAAGTTATTAGTTGGTGAGGTCTTTAACAACAGCCGTACTTTGTTGAACTAACGTGGTTCAAACGATGAGACCATATGAAACAGTCTTTACTAGCTTATTCGTTTCCACAAAAATGCAGCACAAATAAGCAAGCATTTTAACGTTTTAAATACACTAATCTACTATTATTGTTCAATCGCTGAAGTGTTTTTTTTTTTTTTAATGCCTTTAAAATAAGTAGTTTTGTGAACACGGACGAAGAAACGCCAGCCCCGAAGCTCATCCGTAAACCACATAAAACAGCTCATATGCGCTTAGCTCTTTAAAATGATAATCTGTTTACATTGTGTACAGTCGCTGGACTGTTTTTATTTAAATGCTTTTAAAAGAGGCTTAGTGATGTAGTTCGCAGACCGAGAGCTCGGAGCCTTGACTCTCATGTCTGTACAACAGAAAACACTGGCTGAAGGCAGCTCTCTCCGTTTTAAATAAAACTACTTGCAAACACCTGAGTTTAGCTCTTGCTGTGTTCTAAGGGGTTGACGGAATGAAATCGCTGGAACATTTACATTTTAAAAGGCCGTATTTATTTTCATTTTCCGCTCCACACCTTCAGTGGATATGCCTTAAACGGGGCATTATTTTTCGTACGTGACCTGTGGTTAGAGGCATTGTTGCTTGTTAGTAAGACATATGGCATAATAAATTATGTTCTTGGGCATAATTTGCAAGCTAACATGCTCTACAAGTCATATCTTATATTTAACCTAAATATAAATGATTTTAATCTGTATTTTTGTGCGTCCTCTATTAAATCACCCTTTATGAGTAGTGCGCATGCGCACAAATGCCTAAGGGAACTTTCTGAGTATGACGTAAGAGGGAACCTGTGCTAAATCAAACAGAAAATACAGCGAAATGACAGGGAACAAAAAATATTAAATGAGTGATTATATGTTCAATACAGTTGCATTTTTTTTGAGAACTCTAATCAGTTAAATAGCATAAGTTATTAGTTGGTGAGGTCTTTAACAACAGCCGTACTTTGTTGAACTAACGTGGTTCAAACGATGAGACCATATGAAACAGTCTTTACTAGCTTATTCGTTTCCACAAAAATGCAGCACAAATAAGCAAGCATTTTAACGTTTTAAATACACTAATCTACTATTATTGTTCAATCGCTGAAGTGTTTTTTTTTTTTTTAATGCCTTTAAAATAAGTAGTTTTGTGAACACGGACGAAGAAACGCCAGCCCCGAAGCTCATCCGTAAACCACATAAAACAGCTCATATGCGCTTAGCTCTTTAAAATGATAATCTGTTTACATTGTGTACAGTCGCTGGACTGTTTTTATTTAAATGCTTTTAAAAGAGGCTTAGTGATGTAGTTCGCAGACCGAGAGCTCGGAGCCTTGACTCTCATGTCTGTACAACAGAAAACACTGGCTGAAGGCAGCTCTCTCCGTTTTAAATAAAACTACTTGCAAACACCTGAGTTTAGCTCTTGCTGTGTTCTAAGGGGTTGACGGAATGAAATCGCTGGAACATTTACATTTTAAAAGGCCGTATTTATTTTCATTTTCCGCTCCACACCTTCAGTGGATATGCCTTAAACGGGGCATTATTTTTCGTACGTGACCTGTGGTTAGAGGCATTGTTGCTTGTTAGTAAGACATATGGCATAATAAATTATGTTCTTGGGCATAATTTGCAAGCTAACATGCTCTACAAGTCATATCTTATATTTAACCTAAATATAAATGATTTTAATCTGTATTTTTGTGCGTCCTCTATTAAATCACCCTTTATGAGTAGTGCGCATGCGCACAAATGCCTAAGGGAACTTTCTGAGTATGACGTAAGAGGGAACCTGTGCTAAATCAAACAGAAAATACAGCGAAATGACAGGGAACAAAAAATATTAAATGAGTGATTATATGTTCAATACAGTTGCATTTTTTTTGAGAACTCTAATCAGTTAAATAGCATAAGTTATTAGTTGGTGAGGTCTTTAACAACAGCCGTACTTTGTTGAACTAACGTGGTTCAAACGATGAGACCATATGAAACAGTCTTTACTAGCTTATTCGTTTCCACAAAAATGCAGCACAAATAAGCAAGCATTTTAACGTTTTAAATACACTAATCTACTATTATTGTTCAATCGCTGAAGTGTTTTTTTATTTATTTATTTATTTTAATGCCTTTAAAATATGTAGTTTTGTGAACACGGACGAAGAAACGCCAGCCCCGAAGCTCATCCATCCGTAAACCACATAAAACAGCTCATATGCGCTTAGCTCTTTAAAATGATAATCTGTTTACATTGTGTACAGTCGCTGGACTGTTTTTATTTAAATGCTTTTAAAAGAGGCATAGTGATGTAGTTCGCAGACCGAGAGCTCGGAGCCTTGACTCTCATGTCAGTACAACAGAAAACACTGGCTGAAGGCAGCTCTCTCCGTTTTAAATAAAATTACTTGCAAACACCTGAGTTTAGCTCTTGCTGTGTTCTAAGGGGTTGACGGAATGAAATCGCTGGAACATTTAAATTTTAAAAGGCCGTATTTATTTTCATTTTCCGCTCCACACCTTCAGTGGAGTGGAATGCCTTAAACGGGGCATTATTTTTCGTACGTGACCTGTGGTTAGAGGCATTGTTGCTTGTTAGTAAGACATATGGCATAATAAATTATGTTCTTGGGCATAATTTGCAAGCTAACATGCATTACAAGTCATATCTTATATTTAACCTAAATATAAATGATTTTAATCTGTATTTTTGTGCGTCCTCTATTAAATCACCCTTTATGAGTAGTGCGCATGCGCACAAATGCCTAAGGGAACTTTCTGAGTATGACGAACCTGTGCTAAATCAAACAGAAAATACAGCGAAATGACAGGGAACAAAAAATATTAAATGAGTGATTATATGTTCAATACAGTTGCATTTTTTTTGAGAACTCTAATCAGTTAAATAGCATAAGTTATTAGTTGGTGAGGTCTTTAACAACAGCCGTACTTTGTTGAACTAACGTGGTTCAAACGATGAGACCATATGAAACAGTCTTTACTAGCTTATTCGTTTCCACAAAAATGCAGCACAAATAAGCAAGCATTTTAACGTTTTAAATACACTAATCTACTATTATTGTTCAATCGCTGAAGTGTTTTTTTTTTTTTTTAATGCCTTTAAAATAAGTAGTTTTGTGAACACGGACGAAGAAACGCCAGCCCCGAAGCTCATCCGTAAACCACATAAAACAGCTCATATGCGCTTAGCTCTTTAAAATGATAATCTGTTTACATTGTGTACAGTCGCTGGACTGTTTTTATTTAAATGCTTTTAAAAGAGGCTTAGTGATGTAGTTCGCAGACCGAGAGCTCGGAGCCTTGACTCTCATGTCTGTACAACAGAAAACACTGGCTGAAGGCAGCTCTCTCCGTTTTAAATAAAACTACTTGCAAACACCTGAGTTTAGCTCTTGCTGTGTTCTAAGGGGTTGACGGAATGAAATCGCTGGAACATTTACATTTTAAAAGGCCGTATTTATTTTCATTTTCCGCTCCACACCTTCAGTGGATATGCCTTAAACGGGGCATTATTTTTCGTACGTGACCTGTGGTTAGAGGCATTGTTGCTTGTTAGTAAGACATATGGCATAATAAATTATGTTCTTGGGCATAATTTGCAAGCTAACATGCTCTACAAGTCATATCTTATATTTAACCTAAATATAAATGATTTTAATCTGTATTTTTGTGCGTCCTCTATTAAATCACCCTTTATGAGTAGTGCGCATGCGCACAAATGCCTAAGGGAACTTTCTGAGTATGACGTAAGAGGGAACCTGTGCTAAATCAAACAGAAAATACAGCGAAATGACAGGGAACAAAAAATATTAAATGAGTGATTATATGTTCAATACAGTTGCATTTTTTTTGAGAACTCTAATCAGTTAAATAGCATAAGTTATTAGTTGGTGAGGTCTTTAACAACAGCCGTACTTTGTTGAACTAACGTGGTTCAAACGATGAGACCATATGAAACAGTCTTTACTAGCTTATTCGTTTCCACAAAAATGCAGCACAAATAAGCAAGCATTTTAACGTTTTAAATACACTAATCTACTATTATTGTTCAATCGCTGAAGTGTTTTTTTTTTTTTTATGCCTTTAAAATAAGTAGTTTTGTGAACACGGACGAAGAAACGCCAGCCCCGAAGCTCATCCGTAAACCACATAAAACAGCTCATATGCGCTTAGCTCTTTAAAATGATAATCTGTTTACATTGTGTACAGTCGCTGGACTGTTTTTATTTAAATGCTTTTAAAAGAGGCTTAGTGATGTAGTTCGCAGACCGAGAGCTCGGAGCCTTGACTCTCATGTCTGTACAACAGAAAACACTGGCTGAAGGCAGCTCTCTCCGTTTTAAATAAAACTACTTGCAAACACCTGAGTTTAGCTCTTGCTGTGTTCTAAGGGGTTGACGGAATGAAATCGCTGGAACATTTACATTTTAAAAGGCCGTATTTATTTTCATTTTCCGCTCCACACCTTCAGTGGATATGCCTTAAACGGGGCATTATTTTTCGTACGTGACCTGTGGTTAGAGGCATTGTTGCTTGTTAGTAAGACATATGGCATAATAAATTATGTTCTTGGGCATAATTTGCAAGCTAACATGCTCTACAAGTCATATCTTATATTTAACCTAAATATAAATGATTTTAATCTGTATTTTTGTGCGTCCTCTATTAAATCACCCTTTATGAGTAGTGCGCATGCGCACAAATGCCTAAGGGAACTTTCTGAGTATGACGTAAGAGGGAACCTGTGCTAAATCAAACAGAAAATACAGCGAAATGACAGGGAACAAAAAATATTAAATGAGTGATTATATGTTCAATACAGTTGCATTTTTTTTGAGAACTCTAATCAGTTAAATAGCATAAGTTATTAGTTGGTGAGGTCTTTAACAACAGCCGTACTTTGTTGAACTAACGTGGTTCAAACGATGAGACCATATGAAACAGTCTTTACTAGCTTATTCGTTTCCACAAAAATGCAGCACAAATAAGCAAGCATTTTAACGTTTTAAATACACTAATCTACTATTATTGTTCAATCGCTGAAGTGTTTTTTTATTTTTTAATGCCTTTAAAATAAGTAGTTTTGTGAACACGGACGAAGAAACGCCAGCCCCGAAGCTCATCCGTAAACCACATAAAACAGCTCATATGCGCTTAGCTCTTTAAAATGATAATCTGTTTACATTGTGTACAGTCGCTGGACTGTTTTTATTTAAATGCTTTTAAAAGAGGCTTAGTGATGTAGTTCGCAGACCGAGAGCTCGGAGCCTTGACTCTCATGTCTGTACAACAGAAAACACTGGCTGAAGGCAGCTCTCTCCGTTTTAAATAAAACTACTTGCAAACACCTGAGTTTAGCTCTTGCTGTGTTCTAAGGGGTTGACGGAATGAAATCGCTGGAACATTTACATTTTAAAAGGCCGTATTTATTTTCATTTTCCGCTCCACACCTTCAGTGGATATGCCTTAAACGGGGCATTATTTTTCGTACGTGACCTGTGGTTAGAGGCATTGTTGCTTGTTAGTAAGACATATGGCATAATAAATTATGTTCTTGGGCATAATTTGCAAGCTAACATGCTCTACAAGTCATATCTTATATTTAACCTAAATATAAATGATTTTAATCTGTATTTTTGTGCGTCCTCTATTAAATCACCCTTTATGAGTAGTGCGCATGCGCACAAATGCCTAAGGGAACTTTCTGAGTATGACGTAAGAGGGAACCTGTGCTAAATCAAACAGAAAATACAGCGAAATGACAGGGAACAAAAAATATTAAATGAGTGATTATATGTTCAATACAGTTGCATTTTTTTTGAGAACTCTAATCAGTTAAATAGCATAAGTTATTAGTTGGTGAGGTCTTTAACAACAGCCGTACTTTGTTGAACTAACGTGGTTCAAACGATGAGACCATATGAAACAGTCTTTACTAGCTTATTCGTTTCCACAAAAATGCAGCACAAATAAGCAAGCATTTTAACGTTTTAAATACACTAATCTACTATTATTGTTCAATCGCTGAAGTGTTTTTTTTTTTTTTAATGCCTTTAAAATAAGTAGTTTTGTGAACACGGACGAAGAAACGCCAGCCCCGAAGCTCATCCGTAAACCACATAAAACAGCTCATATGCGCTTAGCTCTTTAAAATGATAATCTGTTTACATTGTGTACAGTCGCTGGACTGTTTTTATTTAAATGCTTTTAAAAGAGGCTTAGTGATGTAGTTCGCAGACCGAGAGCTCGGAGCCTTGACTCTCATGTCTGTACAACAGAAAACACTGGCTGAAGGCAGCTCTCTCCGTTTTAAATAAAACTACTTGCAAACACCTGAGTTTAGCTCTTGCTGTGTTCTAAGGGGTTGACGGAATGAAATCGCTGGAACATTTACATTTTAAAAGGCCGTATTTATTTTCATTTTCCGCTCCACACCTTCAGTGGATATGCCTTAAACGGGGCATTATTTTTCGTACGTGACCTGTGGTTAGAGGCATTGTTGCTTGTTAGTAAGACATATGGCATAATAAATTATGTTCTTGGGCATAATTTGCAAGCTAACATGCTCTACAAGTCATATCTTATATTTAACCTAAATATAAATGATTTTAATCTGTATTTTTGTGCGTCCTCTATTAAATCACCCTTTATGAGTAGTGCGCATGCGCACAAATGCCTAAGGGAACTTTCTGAGTATGACGTAAGAGGGAACCTGTGCTAAATCAAACAGAAAATACAGCGAAATGACAGGGAACAAAAAATATTAAATGAGTGATTATATGTTCAATACAGTTGCATTTTTTTTGAGAACTCTAATCAGTTAAATAGCATAAGTTATTAGTTGGTGAGGTCTTTAACAACAGCCGTACTTTGTTGAACTAACGTGGTTCAAACGATGAGACCATATGAAACAGTCTTTACTAGCTTATTCGTTTCCACAAAAATGCAGCACAAATAAGCAAGCATTTTAACGTTTTAAATACACTAATCTACTATTATTGTTCAATCGCTGAAGTGTTTTTTTTTTTTTTAATGCCTTTAAAATAAGTAGTTTTGTGAACACGGACGAAGAAACGCCAGCCCCGAAGCTCATCCGTAAACCACATAAAACAGCTCATATGCGCTTAGCTCTTTAAAATGATAATCTGTTTACATTGTGTACAGTCGCTGGACTGTTTTTATTTAAATGCTTTTAAAAGAGGCTTAGTGATGTAGTTCGCAGACCGAGAGCTCGGAGCCTTGACTCTCATGTCTGTACAACAGAAAACACTGGCTGAAGGCAGCTCTCTCCGTTTTAAATAAAACTACTTGCAAACACCTGAGTTTAGCTCTTGCTGTGTTCTAAGGGGTTGACGGAATGAAATCGCTGGAACATTTACATTTTAAAAGGCCGTATTTATTTTCATTTTCCGCTCCACACCTTCAGTGGATATGCCTTAAACGGGGCATTATTTTTCGTACGTGACCTGTGGTTAGAGGCATTGTTGCTTGTTAGTAAGACATATGGCATAATAAATTATGTTCTTGGGCATAATTTGCAAGCTAACATGCTCTACAAGTCATATCTTATATTTAACCTAAATATAAATGATTTTAATCTGTATTTTTGTGCGTCCTCTATTAAATCACCCTTTATGAGTAGTGCGCATGCGCACAAATGCCTAAGGGAACTTTCTGAGTATGACGTAAGAGGGAACCTGTGCTAAATCAAACAGAAAATACAGCGAAATGACAGGGAACAAAAAATATTAAATGAGTGATTATATGTTCAATACAGTTGCATTTTTTTTGAGAACTCTAATCAGTTAAATAGCATAAGTTATTAGTTGGTGAGGTCTTTAACAACAGCCGTACTTTGTTGAACTAACGTGGTTCAAACGATGAGACCATATGAAACAGTCTTTACTAGCTTATTCGTTTCCACAAAAATGCAGCACAAATAAGCAAGCATTTTAACGTTTTAAATACACTAATCTACTATTATTGTTCAATCGCTGAAGTGTTTTTTTTTTTTTTAATGCCTTTAAAATAAGTAGTTTTGTGAACACGGACGAAGAAACGCCAGCCCCGAAGCTCATCCGTAAACCACATAAAACAGCTCATATGCGCTTAGCTCTTTAAAATGATAATCTGTTTACATTGTGTACAGTCGCTGGACTGTTTTTATTTAAATGCTTTTAAAAGAGGCTTAGTGATGTAGTTCGCAGACCGAGAGCTCGGAGCCTTGACTCTCATGTCTGTACAACAGAAAACACTGGCTGAAGGCAGCTCTCTCCGTTTTAAATAAAACTACTTGCAAACACCTGAGTTTAGCTCTTGCTGTGTTCTAAGGGGTTGACGGAATGAAATCGCTGGAACATTTACATTTTAAAAGGCCGTATTTATTTTCATTTTCCGCTCCACACCTTCAGTGGATATGCCTTAAACGGGGCATTATTTTTCGTACGTGACCTGTGGTTAGAGGCATTGTTGCTTGTTAGTAAGACATATGGCATAATAAATTATGTTCTTGGGCATAATTTGCAAGCTAACATGCTCTACAAGTCATATCTTATATTTAACCTAAATATAAATGATTTTAATCTGTATTTTTGTGCGTCCTCTATTAAATCACCCTTTATGAGTAGTGCGCATGCGCACAAATGCCTAAGGGAACTTTCTGAGTATGACGTAAGAGGGAACCTGTGCTAAATCAAACAGAAAATACAGCGAAATGACAGGGAACAAAAAATATTAAATGAGTGATTATATGTTCAATACAGTTGCATTTTTTTTGAGAACTCTAATCAGTTAAATAGCATAAGTTATTAGTTGGTGAGGTCTTTAACAACAGCCGTACTTTGTTGAACTAACGTGGTTCAAACGATGAGACCATATGAAACAGTCTTTACTAGCTTATTCGTTTCCACAAAAATGCAGCACAAATAAGCAAGCATTTTAACGTTTTAAATACACTAATCTACTATTATTGTTCAATCGCTGAAGTGTTTTTTTATTTATTTATTTATTTTAATGCCTTTAAAATATGTAGTTTTGTGAACACGGACGAAGAAACGCCAGCCCCGAAGCTCATCCGTAAACCACATAAAACAGCTCATATGCGCTTAGCTCTTTAAAATGATAATCTGTTTACATTGTGTACAGTCGCTGGACTGTTTTTATTTAAATGCTTTTAAAAGAGGCTTAGTGATGTAGTTCGCAGACCGAGAGCTCGGAGCCTTGACTCTCATGTCTGTACAACAGAAAACACTGGCTGAAGGCAGCTCTCTCCGTTTTAAATAAAACTACTTGCAAACACCTGAGTTTAGCTCTTGCTGTGTTCTAAGGGGTTGACGGAATGAAATCGCTGGAACATTTAAATTTTAAAAGGCCGTATTTATTTTCATTTTCCGCTCCACACCTTCAGTGGATATGCCTTAAACGGGGCATTATTTTTCGTACGTGACCTGTGGTTAGAGGCATTGTTGCTTGTTAGTAAGACATATGGCATAATAAATTATGTTCTTGGGCATAATTTGCAAGCTAACATGCTCTACAAGTCATATCTTATATTTAACCTAAATATAAATGATTTTAATCTGTATTTTTGTGCGTCCTCTATTAAATCACCCTTTATGAGTAGTGCGCATGCGCACAAATGCCTAAGGGAACTTTCTGAGTATGACGTAAGAGGGAACCTGTGCTAAATCAAACAGAAAATACAGCGAAATGACAGGGAACAAAAAATATTAAATGAGTGATTATATGTTCAATACAGTTGCATTTTTTTTGAGAACTCTAATCAGTTAAATAGCATAAGTTATTAGTTGGTGAGGTCTTTAACAACAGCCGTACTTTGTTGAACTAACGTGGTTCAAACGATGAGACCATATGAAACAGTCTTTACTAGCTTATTCGTTTCCACAAAAATGCAGCACAAATAAGCAAGCATTTTAACGTTTTAAATACACTAATCTACTATTATTGTTCAATCGCTGAAGTGTTTTTTTATTTATTTATTTATTTTAATGCCTTTAAAATATGTAGTTTTGTGAACACGGACGAAGAAACGCCAGCCCCGAAGCTCATCCATCCGTAAACCACATAAAACAGCTCATATGCGCTTAGCTCTTTAAAATGATAATCTGTTTACATTGTGTACAGTCGCTGGACTGTTTTTATTTAAATGCTTTTAAAAGAGGCATAGTGATGTAGTTCGCAGACCGAGAGCTCGGAGCCTTGACTCTCATGTCAGTACAACAGAAAACACTGGCTGAAGGCAGCTCTCTCCGTTTTAAATAAAATTACTTGCAAACACCTGAGTTTAGCTCTTGCTGTGTTCTAAGGGGTTGACGGAATGAAATCGCTGGAACATTTAAATTTTAAAAGGCCGTATTTATTTTCATTTTCCGCTCCACACCTTCAGTGGAGTGGAATGCCTTAAACGGGGCATTATTTTTCGTACGTGACCTGTGGTTAGAGGCATTGTTGCTTGTTAGTAAGACATATGGCATAATAAATTATGTTCTTGGGCATAATTTGCAAGCTAACATGCATTACAAGTCATATCTTATATTTAACCTAAATATAAATGATTTTAATCTGTATTTTTGTGCGTCCTCTATTAAATCACCCTTTATGAGTAGTGCGCATGAGCACAAATGCCTAAGGGAACTTTCTGAGTATGACGAACCTGTGCTAAATCAAACAGAAAATACAGCGAAATGACAGGGAACAAAAAATATTAAATGAGTGATTATATGTTCAATACAGTTGCATTTTTTTTTGAGAACTCTAATCAGTTAAATAGCATAAGTTATTAGTTGGTGAGGTCTTTAACAACAGCCGTACTTTGTTGAACTAACGTGGTTCAAACGATGAGACCATATGAAACAGTCTTTACTAGCTTATTCGTTTCCACAAAAATGCAGCACAAATAAGCAAGCATTTTAACGTTTTAAATACACTAATCTACTATTATTGTTCAATCGCTGAAGTGTTTTTTTTTTTTTTTAATGCCTTTAAAATAAGTAGTTTTGTGAACACGGACGAAGAAACGCCAGCCCCGAAGCTCATCCGTAAACCACATAAAACAGCTCATATGCGCTTAGCTCTTTAAAATGATAATCTGTTTACATTGTGTACAGTCGCTGGACTGTTTTTATTTAAATGCTTTTAAAAGAGGCTTAGTGATGTAGTTCGCAGACCGAGAGCTCGGAGCCTTGACTCTCATGTCTGTACAACAGAAAACACTGGCTGAAGGCAGCTCTCTCCGTTTTAAATAAAACTACTTGCAAACACCTGAGTTTAGCTCTTGCTGTGTTCTAAGGGGTTGACGGAATGAAATCGCTGGAACATTTACATTTTAAAAGGCCGTATTTATTTTCATTTTCCGCTCCACACCTTCAGTGGATATGCCTTAAACGGGGCATTATTTTTCGTACGTGACCTGTGGTTAGAGGCATTGTTGCTTGTTAGTAAGACATATGGCATAATAAATTATGTTCTTGGGCATAATTTGCAAGCTAACATGCTCTACAAGTCATATCTTATATTTAACCTAAATATAAATGATTTTAATCTGTATTTTTGTGCGTCCTCTATTAAATCACCCTTTATGAGTAGTGCGCATGCGCACAAATGCCTAAGGGAACTTTCTGAGTATGACGTAAGAGGGAACCTGTGCTAAATCAAACAGAAAATACAGCGAAATGACAGGGAACAAAAAATATTAAATGAGTGATTATATGTTCAATACAGTTGCATTTTTTTTGAGAACTCTAATCAGTTAAATAGCATAAGTTATTAGTTGGTGAGGTCTTTAACAACAGCCGTACTTTGTTGAACTAACGTGGTTCAAACGATGAGACCATATGAAACAGTCTTTACTAGCTTATTCGTTTCCACAAAAATGCAGCACAAATAAGCAAGCATTTTAACGTTTTAAATACACTAATCTACTATTATTGTTCAATCGCTGAAGTGTTTTTTTTTTTTTAATGCCTTTAAAATAAGTAGTTTTGTGAACACGGACGAAGAAACGCCAGCCCCGAAGCTCATCCGTAAACCACATAAAACAGCTCATATGCGCTTAGCTCTT
The DNA here is from genome assembly GCF_049309525.1 of Garra rufa. NCBI lineage: Eukaryota > Metazoa > Chordata > Actinopteri > Cypriniformes > Cyprinidae > Garra > Garra rufa. The sequence continues at coordinate 16,950,169 of NW_027394276.1, forward strand.
TAAAATGATAATCTGTTTACATTGTGTACAGTCGCTGGACTGTTTTTATTTAAATGCTTTTAAAAGAGGCATAGTGATGTAGTTCGCAGACCGAGAGCTCGGAGCCTTGACTCTCATGTCAGTACAACAGAAAACACTGGCTGAAGGCAGCTCTCTCCGTTTTAAATAAAATTACTTGCAAACACCTGAGTTTAGCTCTTGCTGTGTTCTAAGGGGTTGACGGAATGAAATCGCTGGAACATTTAAATTTTAAAAGGCCGTATTTATTTTCATTTTCCGCTCCACACCTTCAGTGGAGTGGAATGCCTTAAACGGGGCATTATTTTTCGTACGTGACCTGTGGTTAGAGGCATTGTTGCTTGTTAGTAAGACATATGGCATAATAAATTATGTTCTTGGGCATAATTTGCAAGCTAACATGCATTACAAGTCATATCTTATATTTAACCTAAATATAAATGATTTTAATCTGTATTTTTGTGCGTCCTCTATTAAATCACCCTTTATGAGTAGTGCGCATGCGCACAAATGCCTAAGGGAACTTTCTGAGTATGACGAACCTGTGCTAAATCAAACAGAAAATACAGCGAAATGACAGGGAACAAAAAATATTAAATGAGTGATTATATGTTCAATACAGTTGCATTTTTTTTGAGAACTCTAATCAGTTAAATAGCATAAGTTATTAGTTGGTGAGGTCTTTAACAACAGCCGTACTTTGTTGAACTAACGTGGTTCAAACGATGAGACCATATGAAACAGTCTTTACTAGCTTATTCGTTTCCACAAAAATGCAGCACAAATAAGCAAGCATTTTAACGTTTTAAATACACTAATCTACTATTATTGTTCAATCGCTGAAGTGTTTTTTTTTTTTTTTAATGCCTTTAAAATAAGTAGTTTTGTGAACACGGACGAAGAAACGCCAGCCCCGAAGCTCATCCGTAAACCACATAAAACAGCTCATATGCGCTTAGCTCTTTAAAATGATAATCTGTTTACATTGTGTACAGTCGCTGGACTGTTTTTATTTAAATGCTTTTAAAAGAGGCTTAGTGATGTAGTTCGCAGACCGAGAGCTCGGAGCCTTGACTCTCATGTCTGTACAACAGAAAACACTGGCTGAAGGCAGCTCTCTCCGTTTTAAATAAAACTACTTGCAAACACCTGAGTTTAGCTCTTGCTGTGTTCTAAGGGGTTGACGGAATGAAATCGCTGGAACATTTACATTTTAAAAGGCCGTATTTATTTTCATTTTCCGCTCCACACCTTCAGTGGATATGCCTTAAACGGGGCATTATTTTTCGTACGTGACCTGTGGTTAGAGGCATTGTTGCTTGTTAGTAAGACATATGGCATAATAAATTATGTTCTTGGGCATAATTTGCAAGCTAACATGCTCTACAAGTCATATCTTATATTTAACCTAAATATAAATGATTTTAATCTGTATTTTTGTGCGTCCTCTATTAAATCACCCTTTATGAGTAGTGCGCATGCGCACAAATGCCTAAGGGAACTTTCTGAGTATGACGTAAGAGGGAACCTGTGCTAAATCAAACAGAAAATACAGCGAAATGACAGGGAACAAAAAATATTAAATGAGTGATTATATGTTCAATACAGTTGCATTTTTTTTGAGAACTCTAATCAGTTAAATAGCATAAGTTATTAGTTGGTGAGGTCTTTAACAACAGCCGTACTTTGTTGAACTAACGTGGTTCAAACGATGAGACCATATGAAACAGTCTTTACTAGCTTATTCGTTTCCACAAAAATGCAGCACAAATAAGCAAGCATTTTAACGTTTTAAATACACTAATCTACTATTATTGTTCAATCGCTGAAGTGTTTTTTTTTTTTTAATGCCTTTAAAATAAGTAGTTTTGTGAACACGGACGAAGAAACGCCAGCCCCGAAGCTCATCCGTAAACCACATAAAACAGCTCATATGCGCTTAGCTCTTTAAAATGATAATCTGTTTACATTGTGTACAGTCGCTGGACTGTTTTTATTTAAATGCTTTTAAAAGAGGCTTAGTGATGTAGTTCGCAGACCGAGAGCTCGGAGCCTTGACTCTCATGTCTGTACAACAGAAAACACTGGCTGAAGGCAGCTCTCTCCGTTTTAAATAAAACTACTTGCAAACACCTGAGTTTAGCTCTTGCTGTGTTCTAAGGGGTTGACGGAATGAAATCGCTGGAACATTTACATTTTAAAAGGCCGTATTTATTTTCATTTTCCGCTCCACACCTTCAGTGGATATGCCTTAAACGGGGCATTATTTTTCGTACGTGACCTGTGGTTAGAGGCATTGTTGCTTGTTAGTAAGACATATGGCATAATAAATTATGTTCTTGGGCATAATTTGCAAGCTAACATGCTCTACAAGTCATATCTTATATTTAACCTAAATATAAATGATTTTAATCTGTATTTTTGTGCGTCCTCTATTAAATCACCCTTTATGAGTAGTGCGCATGCGCACAAATGCCTAAGGGAACTTTCTGAGTATGACGTAAGAGGGAACCTGTGCTAAATCAAACAGAAAATACAGCGAAATGACAGGGAACAAAAAATATTAAATGAGTGATTATATGTTCAATACAGTTGCATTTTTTTTGAGAACTCTAATCAGTTAAATAGCATAAGTTATTAGTTGGTGAGGTCTTTAACAACAGCCGTACTTTGTTGAACTAACGTGGTTCAAACGATGAGACCATATGAAACAGTCTTTACTAGCTTATTCGTTTCCACAAAAATGCAGCACAAATAAGCAAGCATTTTAACGTTTTAAATACACTAATCTACTATTATTGTTCAATCGCTGAAGTGTTTTTTTTTTTTTTAATGCCTTTAAAATAAGTAGTTTTGTGAACACGGACGAAGAAACGCCAGCCCCGAAGCTCATCCGTAAACCACATAAAACAGCTCATATGCGCTTAGCTCTTTAAAATGATAATCTGTTTACATTGTGTACAGTCGCTGGACTGTTTTTATTTAAATGCTTTTAAAAGAGGCTTAGTGATGTAGTTCGCAGACCGAGAGCTCGGAGCCTTGACTCTCATGTCTGTACAACAGAAAACACTGGCTGAAGGCAGCTCTCTCCGTTTTAAATAAAACTACTTGCAAACACCTGAGTTTAGCTCTTGCTGTGTTCTAAGGGGTTGACGGAATGAAATCGCTGGAACATTTACATTTTAAAAGGCCGTATTTATTTTCATTTTCCGCTCCACACCTTCAGTGGATATGCCTTAAACGGGGCATTATTTTTCGTACGTGACCTGTGGTTAGAGGCATTGTTGCTTGTTAGTAAGACATATGGCATAATAAATTATGTTCTTGGGCATAATTTGCAAGCTAACATGCTCTACAAGTCATATCTTATATTTAACCTAAATATAAATGATTTTAATCTGTATTTTTGTGCGTCCTCTATTAAATCACCCTTTATGAGTAGTGCGCATGCGCACAAATGCCTAAGGGAACTTTCTGAGTATGACGTAAGAGGGAACCTGTGCTAAATCAAACAGAAAATACAGCGAAATGACAGGGAACAAAAAATATTAAATGAGTGATTATATGTTCAATACAGTTGCATTTTTTTTGAGAACTCTAATCAGTTAAATAGCATAAGTTATTAGTTGGTGAGGTCTTTAACAACAGCCGTACTTTGTTGAACTAACGTGGTTCAAACGATGAGACCATATGAAACAGTCTTTACTAGCTTATTCGTTTCCACAAAAATGCAGCACAAATAAGCAAGCATTTTAACGTTTTAAATACACTAATCTACTATTATTGTTCAATCGCTGAAGTGTTTTTTTATTTATTTATTTATTTTAATGCCTTTAAAATATGTAGTTTTGTGAACACGGACGAAGAAACGCCAGCCCCGAAGCTCATCCATCCGTAAACCACATAAAACAGCTCATATGCGCTTAGCTCTTTAAAATGATAATCTGTTTACATTGTGTACAGTCGCTGGACTGTTTTTATTTAAATGCTTTTAAAAGAGGCATAGTGATGTAGTTCGCAGACCGAGAGCTCGGAGCCTTGACTCTCATGTCAGTACAACAGAAAACACTGGCTGAAGGCAGCTCTCTCCGTTTTAAATAAAATTACTTGCAAACACCTGAGTTTAGCTCTTGCTGTGTTCTAAGGGGTTGACGGAATGAAATCGCTGGAACATTTAAATTTTAAAAGGCCGTATTTATTTTCATTTTCCGCTCCACACCTTCAGTGGAGTGGAATGCCTTAAACGGGGCATTATTTTTCGTACGTGACCTGTGGTTAGAGGCATTGTTGCTTGTTAGTAAGACATATGGCATAATAAATTATGTTCTTGGGCATAATTTGCAAGCTAACATGCATTACAAGTCATATCTTATATTTAACCTAAATATAAATGATTTTAATCTGTATTTTTGTGCGTCCTCTATTAAATCACCCTTTATGAGTAGTGCGCATGCGCACAAATGCCTAAGGGAACTTTCTGAGTATGACGAACCTGTGCTAAATCAAACAGAAAATACAGCGAAATGACAGGGAACAAAAAATATTAAATGAGTGATTATATGTTCAATACAGTTGCATTTTTTTTGAGAACTCTAATCAGTTAAATAGCATAAGTTATTAGTTGGTGAGGTCTTTAACAACAGCCGTACTTTGTTGAACTAACGTGGTTCAAACGATGAGACCATATGAAACAGTCTTTACTAGCTTATTCGTTTCCACAAAAATGCAGCACAAATAAGCAAGCATTTTAACGTTTTAAATACACTAATCTACTATTATTGTTCAATCGCTGAAGTGTTTTTTTTTTTTTTTAATGCCTTTAAAATAAGTAGTTTTGTGAACACGGACGAAGAAACGCCAGCCCCGAAGCTCATCCGTAAACCACATAAAACAGCTCATATGCGCTTAGCTCTTTAAAATGATAATCTGTTTACATTGTGTACAGTCGCTGGACTGTTTTTATTTAAATGCTTTTAAAAGAGGCTTAGTGATGTAGTTCGCAGACCGAGAGCTCGGAGCCTTGACTCTCATGTCTGTACAACAGAAAACACTGGCTGAAGGCAGCTCTCTCCGTTTTAAATAAAACTACTTGCAAACACCTGAGTTTAGCTCTTGCTGTGTTCTAAGGGGTTGACGGAATGAAATCGCTGGAACATTTACATTTTAAAAGGCCGTATTTATTTTCATTTTCCGCTCCACACCTTCAGTGGATATGCCTTAAACGGGGCATTATTTTTCGTACGTGACCTGTGGTTAGAGGCATTGTTGCTTGTTAGTAAGACATATGGCATAATAAATTATGTTCTTGGGCATAATTTGCAAGCTAACATGCTCTACAAGTCATATCTTATATTTAACCTAAATATAAATGATTTTAATCTGTATTTTTGTGCGTCCTCTATTAAATCACCCTTTATGAGTAGTGCGCATGCGCACAAATGCCTAAGGGAACTTTCTGAGTATGACGTAAGAGGGAACCTGTGCTAAATCAAACAGAAAATACAGCGAAATGACAGGGAACAAAAAATATTAAATGAGTGATTATATGTTCAATACAGTTGCATTTTTTTTGAGAACTCTAATCAGTTAAATAGCATAAGTTATTAGTTGGTGAGGTCTTTAACAACAGCCGTACTTTGTTGAACTAACGTGGTTCAAACGATGAGACCATATGAAACAGTCTTTACTAGCTTATTCGTTTCCACAAAAATGCAGCACAAATAAGCAAGCATTTTAACGTTTTAAATACACTAATCTACTATTATTGTTCAATCGCTGAAGTGTTTTTTTTTTTTTAATGCCTTTAAAATAAGTAGTTTTGTGAACACGGACGAAGAAACGCCAGCCCCGAAGCTCATCCGTAAACCACATAAAACAGCTCATATGCGCTTAGCTCTTTAAAATGATAATCTGTTTACATTGTGTACAGTCGCTGGACTGTTTTTATTTAAATGCTTTTAAAAGAGGCATAGTGATGTAGTTCGCAGACCGAGAGCTCGGAGCCTTGACTCTCATGTCAGTACAACAGAAAACACTGGCTGAAGGCAGCTCTCTCCGTTTTAAATAAAATTACTTGCAAACACCTGAGTTTAGCTCTTGCTGTGTTCTAAGGGGTTGACGGAATGAAATCGCTGGAACATTTAAATTTTAAAAGGCCGTATTTATTTTCATTTTCCGCTCCACACCTTCAGTGGAGTGGAATGCCTTAAACGGGGCATTATTTTTCGTACGTGACCTGTGGTTAGAGGCATTGTTGCTTGTTAGTAAGACATATGGCATAATAAATTATGTTCTTGGGCATAATTTGCAAGCTAACATGCATTACAAGTCATATCTTATATTTAACCTAAATATAAATGATTTTAATCTGTATTTTTGTGCGTCCTCTATTAAATCACCCTTTATGAGTAGTGCGCATGCGCACAAATGCCTAAGGGAACTTTCTGAGTATGACGAACCTGTGCTAAATCAAACAGAAAATACAGCGAAATGACAGGGAACAAAAAATATTAAATGAGTGATTATATGTTCAATACAGTTGCATTTTTTTTGAGAACTCTAATCAGTTAAATAGCATAAGTTATTAGTTGGTGAGGTCTTTAACAACAGCCGTACTTTGTTGAACTAACGTGGTTCAAACGATGAGACCATATGAAACAGTCTTTACTAGCTTATTCGTTTCCACAAAAATGCAGCACAAATAAGCAAGCATTTTAACGTTTTAAATACACTAATCTACTATTATTGTTCAATCGCTGAAGTGTTTTTTTTTTTTTTTAATGCCTTTAAAATAAGTAGTTTTGTGAACACGGACGAAGAAACGCCAGCCCCGAAGCTCATCCGTAAACCACATAAAACAGCTCATATGCGCTTAGCTCTTTAAAATGATAATCTGTTTACATTGTGTACAGTCGCTGGACTGTTTTTATTTAAATGCTTTTAAAAGAGGCTTAGTGATGTAGTTCGCAGACCGAGAGCTCGGAGCCTTGACTCTCATGTCTGTACAACAGAAAACACTGGCTGAAGGCAGCTCTCTCCGTTTTAAATAAAACTACTTGCAAACACCTGAGTTTAGCTCTTGCTGTGTTCTAAGGGGTTGACGGAATGAAATCGCTGGAACATTTACATTTTAAAAGGCCGTATTTATTTTCATTTTCCGCTCCACACCTTCAGTGGATATGCCTTAAACGGGGCATTATTTTTCGTACGTGACCTGTGGTTAGAGGCATTGTTGCTTGTTAGTAAGACATATGGCATAATAAATTATGTTCTTGGGCATAATTTGCAAGCTAACATGCTCTACAAGTCATATCTTATATTTAACCTAAATATAAATGATTTTAATCTGTATTTTTGTGCGTCCTCTATTAAATCACCCTTTATGAGTAGTGCGCATGCGCACAAATGCCTAAGGGAACTTTCTGAGTATGACGTAAGAGGGAACCTGTGCTAAATCAAACAGAAAATACAGCGAAATGACAGGGAACAAAAAATATTAAATGAGTGATTATATGTTCAATACAGTTGCATTTTTTTTGAGAACTCTAATCAGTTAAATAGCATAAGTTATTAGTTGGTGAGGTCTTTAACAACAGCCGTACTTTGTTGAACTAACGTGGTTCAAACGATGAGACCATATGAAACAGTCTTTACTAGCTTATTCGTTTCCACAAAAATGCAGCACAAATAAGCAAGCATTTTAACGTTTTAAATACACTAATCTACTATTATTGTTCAATCGCTGAAGTGTTTTTTTTTTTTTAATGCCTTTAAAATAAGTAGTTTTGTGAACACGGACGAAGAAACGCCAGCCCCGAAGCTCATCCGTAAACCACATAAAACAGCTCATATGCGCTTAGCTCTTTAAAATGATAATCTGTTTACATTGTGTACAGTCGCTGGACTGTTTTTATTTAAATGCTTTTAAAAGAGGCTTAGTGATGTAGTTCGCAGACCGAGAGCTCGGAGCCTTGACTCTCATGTCTGTACAACAGAAAACACTGGCTGAAGGCAGCTCTCTCCGTTTTAAATAAAACTACTTGCAAACACCTGAGTTTAGCTCTTGCTGTGTTCTAAGGGGTTGACGGAATGAAATCGCTGGAACATTTACATTTTAAAAGGCCGTATTTATTTTCATTTTCCGCTCCACACCTTCAGTGGATATGCCTTAAACGGGGCATTATTTTTCGTACGTGACCTGTGGTTAGAGGCATTGTTGCTTGTTAGTAAGACATATGGCATAATAAATTATGTTCTTGGGCATAATTTGCAAGCTAACATGCTCTACAAGTCATATCTTATATTTAACCTAAATATAAATGATTTTAATCTGTATTTTTGTGCGTCCTCTATTAAATCACCCTTTATGAGTAGTGCGCATGCGCACAAATGCCTAAGGGAACTTTCTGAGTATGACGTAAGAGGGAACCTGTGCTAAATCAAACAGAAAATACAGCGAAATGACAGGGAACAAAAAATATTAAATGAGTGATTATATGTTCAATACAGTTGCATTTTTTTTGAGAACTCTAATCAGTTAAATAGCATAAGTTATTAGTTGGTGAGGTCTTTAACAACAGCCGTACTTTGTTGAACTAACGTGGTTCAAACGATGAGACCATATGAAACAGTCTTTACTAGCTTATTCGTTTCCACAAAAATGCAGCACAAATAAGCAAGCATTTTAACGTTTTAAATACACTAATCTACTATTATTGTTCAATCGCTGAAGTGTTTTTTTTTTTTTTAATGCCTTTAAAATAAGTAGTTTTGTGAACACGGACGAAGAAACGCCAGCCCCGAAGCTCATCCGTAAACCACATAAAACAGCTCATATGCGCTTAGCTCTTTAAAATGATAATCTGTTTACATTGTGTACAGTCGCTGGACTGTTTTTATTTAAATGCTTTTAAAAGAGGCTTAGTGATGTAGTTCGCAGACCGAGAGCTCGGAGCCTTGACTCTCATGTCTGTACAACAGAAAACACTGGCTGAAGGCAGCTCTCTCCGTTTTAAATAAAACTACTTGCAAACACCTGAGTTTAGCTCTTGCTGTGTTCTAAGGGGTTGACGGAATGAAATCGCTGGAACATTTACATTTTAAAAGGCCGTATTTATTTTCATTTTCCGCTCCACACCTTCAGTGGATATGCCTTAAACGGGGCATTATTTTTCGTACGTGACCTGTGGTTAGAGGCATTGTTGCTTGTTAGTAAGACATATGGCATAATAAATTATGTTCTTGGGCATAATTTGCAAGCTAACATGCTCTACAAGTCATATCTTATATTTAACCTAAATATAAATGATTTTAATCTGTATTTTTGTGCGTCCTCTATTAAATCACCCTTTATGAGTAGTGCGCATGCGCACAAATGCCTAAGGGAACTTTCTGAGTATGACGTAAGAGGGAACCTGTGCTAAATCAAACAGAAAATACAGCGAAATGACAGGGAACAAAAAATATTAAATGAGTGATTATATGTTCAATACAGTTGCATTTTTTTTGAGAACTCTAATCAGTTAAATAGCATAAGTTATTAGTTGGTGAGGTCTTTAACAACAGCCGTACTTTGTTGAACTAACGTGGTTCAAACGATGAGACCATATGAAACAGTCTTTACTAGCTTATTCGTTTCCACAAAAATGCAGCACAAATAAGCAAGCATTTTAACGTTTTAAATACACTAATCTACTATTATTGTTCAATCGCTGAAGTGTTTTTTTATTTATTTATTTATTTTAATGCCTTTAAAATATGTAGTTTTGTGAACACGGACGAAGAAACGCCAGCCCCGAAGCTCATCCATCCGTAAACCACATAAAACAGCTCATATGCGCTTAGCTCTTTAAAATGATAATCTGTTTACATTGTGTACAGTCGCTGGACTGTTTTTATTTAAATGCTTTTAAAAGAGGCATAGTGATGTAGTTCGCAGACCGAGAGCTCGGAGCCTTGACTCTCATGTCAGTACAACAGAAAACACTGGCTGAAGGCAGCTCTCTCCGTTTTAAATAAAATTACTTGCAAACACCTGAGTTTAGCTCTTGCTGTGTTCTAAGGGGTTGACGGAATGAAATCGCTGGAACATTTAAATTTTAAAAGGCCGTATTTATTTTCATTTTCCGCTCCACACCTTCAGTGGAGTGGAATGCCTTAAACGGGGCATTATTTTTCGTACGTGACCTGTGGTTAGAGGCATTGTTGCTTGTTAGTAAGACATATGGCATAATAAATTATGTTCTTGGGCATAATTTGCAAGCTAACATGCATTACAAGTCATATCTTATATTTAACCTAAATATAAATGATTTTAATCTGTATTTTTGTGCGTCCTCTATTAAATCACCCTTTATGAGTAGTGCGCATGCGCACAAATGCCTAAGGGAACTTTCTGAGTATGACGAACCTGTGCTAAATCAAACAGAAAATACAGCGAAATGACAGGGAACAAAAAATATTAAATGAGTGATTATATGTTCAATACAGTTGCATTTTTTTTGAGAACTCTAATCAGTTAAATAGCATAAGTTATTAGTTGGTGAGGTCTTTAACAACAGCCGTACTTTGTTGAACTAACGTGGTTCAAACGATGAGACCATATGAAACAGTCTTTACTAGCTTATTCGTTTCCACAAAAATGCAGCACAAATAAGCAAGCATTTTAACGTTTTAAATACACTAATCTACTATTATTGTTCAATCGCTGAAGTGTTTTTTTTTTTTTTTAATGCCTTTAAAATAAGTAGTTTTGTGAACACGGACGAAGAAACGCCAGCCCCGAAGCTCATCCGTAAACCACATAAAACAGCTCATATGCGCTTAGCTCTTTAAAATGATAATCTGTTTACATTGTGTACAGTCGCTGGACTGTTTTTATTTAAATGCTTTTAAAAGAGGCTTAGTGATGTAGTTCGCAGACCGAGAGCTCGGAGCCTTGACTCTCATGTCTGTACAACAGAAAACACTGGCTGAAGGCAGCTCTCTCCGTTTTAAATAAAACTACTTGCAAACACCTGAGTTTAGCTCTTGCTGTGTTCTAAGGGGTTGACGGAATGAAATCGCTGGAACATTTACATTTTAAAAGGCCGTATTTATTTTCATTTTCCGCTCCACACCTTCAGTGGATATGCCTTAAACGGGGCATTATTTTTCGTACGTGACCTGTGGTTAGAGGCATTGTTGCTTGTTAGTAAGACATATGGCATAATAAATTATGTTCTTGGGCATAATTTGCAAGCTAACATGCTCTACAAGTCATATCTTATATTTAACCTAAATATAAATGATTTTAATCTGTATTTTTGTGCGTCCTCTATTAAATCACCCTTTATGAGTAGTGCGCATGCGCACAAATGCCTAAGGGAACTTTCTGAGTATGACGTAAGAGGGAACCTGTGCTAAATCAAACAGAAAATACAGCGAAATGACAGGGAACAAAAAATATTAAATGAGTGATTATATGTTCAATACAGTTGCATTTTTTTTGAGAACTCTAATCAGTTAAATAGCATAAGTTATTAGTTGGTGAGGTCTTTAACAACAGCCGTACTTTGTTGAACTAACGTGGTTCAAACGATGAGACCATATGAAACAGTCTTTACTAGCTTATTCGTTTCCACAAAAATGCAGCACAAATAAGCAAGCATTTTAACGTTTTAAATACACTAATCTACTATTATTGTTCAATCGCTGAAGTGTTTTTTTTTTTTTAATGCCTTTAAAATAAGTAGTTTTGTGAACACGGACGAAGAAACGCCAGCCCCGAAGCTCATCCGTAAACCACATAAAACAGCTCATATGCGCTTAGCTCTTTAAAATGATAATCTGTTTACATTGTGTACAGTCGCTGGACTGTTTTTATTTAAATGCTTTTAAAAGAGGCTTAGTGATGTAGTTCGCAGACCGAGAGCTCGGAGCCTTGACTCTCATGTCTGTACAACAGAAAACACTGGCTGAAGGCAGCTCTCTCCGTTTTAAATAAAACTACTTGCAAACACCTGAGTTTAGCTCTTGCTGTGTTCTAAGGGGTTGACGGAATGAAATCGCTGGAACATTTACATTTTAAAAGGCCGTATTTATTTTCATTTTCCGCTCCACACCTTCAGTGGATATGCCTTAAACGGGGCATTATTTTTCGTACGTGACCTGTGGTTAGAGGCATTGTTGCTTGTTAGTAAGACATATGGCATAATAAATTATGTTCTTGGGCATAATTTGCAAGCTAACATGCTCTACAAGTCATATCTTATATTTAACCTAAATATAAATGATTTTAATCTGTATTTTTGTGCGTCCTCTATTAAATCACCCTTTATGAGTAGTGCGCATGCGCACAAATGCCTAAGGGAACTTTCTGAGTATGACGTAAGAGGGAACCTGTGCTAAATCAAACAGAAAATACAGCGAAATGACAGGGAACAAAAAATATTAAATGAGTGATTATATGTTCAATACAGTTGCATTTTTTTTGAGAACTCTAATCAGTTAAATAGCATAAGTTATTAGTTGGTGAGGTCTTTAACAACAGCCGTACTTTGTTGAACTAACGTGGTTCAAACGATGAGACCATATGAAACAGTCTTTACTAGCTTATTCGTTTCCACAAAAATGCAGCACAAATAAGCAAGCATTTTAACGTTTTAAATACACTAATCTACTATTATTGTTCAATCGCTGAAGTGTTTTTTTTTTTTTTAATGCCTTTAAAATAAGTAGTTTTGTGAACACGGACGAAGAAACGCCAGCCCCGAAGCTCATCCGTAAACCACATAAAACAGCTCATATGCGCTTAGCTCTTTAAAATGATAATCTGTTTACATTGTGTACAGTCGCTGGACTGTTTTTATTTAAATGCTTTTAAAAGAGGCTTAGTGATGTAGTTCGCAGACCGAGAGCTCGGAGCCTTGACTCTCATGTCTGTACAACAGAAAACACTGGCTGAAGGCAGCTCTCTCCGTTTTAAATAAAACTACTTGCAAACACCTGAGTTTAGCTCTTGCTGTGTTCTAAGGGGTTGACGGAATGAAATCGCTGGAACATTTACATTTTAAAAGGCCGTATTTATTTTCATTTTCCGCTCCACACCTTCAGTGGATATGCCTTAAACGGGGCATTATTTTTCGTACGTGACCTGTGGTTAGAGGCATTGTTGCTTGTTAGTAAGACATATGGCATAATAAATTATGTTCTTGGGCATAATTTGCAAGCTAACATGCTCTACAAGTCATATCTTATATTTAACCTAAATATAAATGATTTTAATCTGTATTTTTGTGCGTCCTCTATTAAATCACCCTTTATGAGTAGTGCGCATGCGCACAAATGCCTAAGGGAACTTTCTGAGTATGACGTAAGAGGGAACCTGTGCTAAATCAAACAGAAAATACAGCGAAATGACAGGGAACAAAAAATATTAAATGAGTGATTATATGTTCAATACAGTTGCATTTTTTTTGAGAACTCTAATCAGTTAAATAGCATAAGTTATTAGTTGGTGAGGTCTTTAACAACAGCCGTACTTTGTTGAACTAACGTGGTTCAAACGATGAGACCATATGAAACAGTCTTTACTAGCTTATTCGTTTCCACAAAAATGCAGCACAAATAAGCAAGCATTTTAACGTTTTAAATACACTAATCTACTATTATTGTTCAATCGCTGAAGTGTTTTTTTTTTTTTTAATGCCTTTAAAATAAGTAGTTTTGTGAACACGGACGAAGAAACGCCAGCCCCGAAGCTCATCCGTAAACCACATAAAACAGCTCATATGCGCTTAGCTCTTTAAAATGATAATCTGTTTACATTGTGTACAGTCGCTGGACTGTTTTTATTTAAATGCTTTTAAAAGAGGCTTAGTGATGTAGTTCGCAGACCGAGAGCTCGGAGCCTTGACTCTCATGTCTGTACAACAGAAAACACTGGCTGAAGGCAGCTCTCTCCGTTTTAAATAAAACTACTTGCAAACACCTGAGTTTAGCTCTTGCTGTGTTCTAAGGGGTTGACGGAATGAAATCGCTGGAACATTTACATTTTAAAAGGCCGTATTTATTTTCATTTTCCGCTCCACACCTTCAGTGGATATGCCTTAAACGGGGCATTATTTTTCGTACGTGACCTGTGGTTAGAGGCATTGTTGCTTGTTAGTAAGACATATGGCATAATAAATTATGTTCTTGGGCATAATTTGCAAGCTAACATGCTCTACAAGTCATATCTTATATTTAACCTAAATATAAATGATTTTAATCTGTATTTTTGTGCGTCCTCTATTAAATCACCCTTTATGAGTAGTGCGCATGCGCACAAATGCCTAAGGGAACTTTCTGAGTATGACGTAAGAGGGAACCTGTGCTAAATCAAACAGAAAATACAGCGAAATGACAGGGAACAAAAAATATTAAATGAGTGATTATATGTTCAATACAGTTGCATTTTTTTTGAGAACTCTAATCAGTTAAATAGCATAAGTTATTAGTTGGTGAGGTCTTTAACAACAGCCGTACTTTGTTGAACTAACGTGGTTCAAACGATGAGACCATATGAAACAGTCTTTACTAGCTTATTCGTTTCCACAAAAATGCAGCACAAATAAGCAAGCATTTTAACGTTTTAAATACACTAATCTACTATTATTGTTCAATCGCTGAAGTGTTTTTTTTTTTTTTAATGCCTTTAAAATAAGTAGTTTTGTGAACACGGACGAAGAAACGCCAGCCCCGAAGCTCATCCGTAAACCACATAAAACAGCTCATATGCGCTTAGCTCTTTAAAATGATAATCTGTTTACATTGTGTACAGTCGCTGGACTGTTTTTATTTAAATGCTTTTAAAAGAGGCTTAGTGATGTAGTTCGCAGACCGAGAGCTCGGAGCCTTGACTCTCATGTCTGTACAACAGAAAACACTGGCTGAAGGCAGCTCTCTCCGTTTTAAATAAAACTACTTGCAAACACCTGAGTTTAGCTCTTGCTGTGTTCTAAGGGGTTGACGGAATGAAATCGCTGGAACATTTACATTTTAAAAGGCCGTATTTATTTTCATTTTCCGCTCCACACCTTCAGTGGATATGCCTTAAACGGGGCATTATTTTTCGTACGTGACCTGTGGTTAGAGGCATTGTTGCTTGTTAGTAAGACATATGGCATAATAAATTATGTTCTTGGGCATAATTTGCAAGCTAACATGCTCTACAAGTCATATCTTATATTTAACCTAAATATAAATGATTTTAATCTGTATTTTTGTGCGTCCTCTATTAAATCACCCTTTATGAGTAGTGCGCATGCGCACAAATGCCTAAGGGAACTTTCTGAGTATGACGTAAGAGGGAACCTGTGCTAAATCAAACAGAAAATACAGCGAAATGACAGGGAACAAAAAATATTAAATGAGTGATTATATGTTCAATACAGTTGCATTTTTTTTGAGAACTCTAATCAGTTAAATAGCATAAGTTATTAGTTGGTGAGGTCTTTAACAACAGCCGTACTTTGTTGAACTAACGTGGTTCAAACGATGAGACCATATGAAACAGTCTTTACTAGCTTATTCGTTTCCACAAAAATGCAGCACAAATAAGCAAGCATTTTAACGTTTTAAATACACTAATCTACTATTATTGTTCAATCGCTGAAGTGTTTTTTTTTTTTTTAATGCCTTTAAAATAAGTAGTTTTGTGAACACGGACGAAGAAACGCCAGCCCCGAAGCTCATCCGTAAACCACATAAAACAGCTCATATGCGCTTAGCTCTTTAAAATGATAATCTGTTTACATTGTGTACAGTCGCTGGACTGTTTTTATTTAAATGCTTTTAAAAGAGGCTTAGTGATGTAGTTCGCAGACCGAGAGCTCGGAGCCTTGACTCTCATGTCTGTACAACAGAAAACACTGGCTGAAGGCAGCTCTCTCCGTTTTAAATAAAACTACTTGCAAACACCTGAGTTTAGCTCTTGCTGTGTTCTAAGGGGTTGACGGAATGAAATCGCTGGAACATTTACATTTTAAAAGGCCGTATTTATTTTCATTTTCCGCTCCACACCTTCAGTGGATATGCCTTAAACGGGGCATTATTTTTCGTACGTGACCTGTGGTTAGAGGCATTGTTGCTTGTTAGTAAGACATATGGCATAATAAATTATGTTCTTGGGCATAATTTGCAAGCTAACATGCTCTACAAGTCATATCTTATATTTAACCTAAATATAAATGATTTTAATCTGTATTTTTGTGCGTCCTCTATTAAATATCACCCTTTATGAGTAGTGCGCATGCGCACAAATGCCTAAGGGAACTTTCTGAGTATGACGTAAGAGGGAACCTGTGCTAAATCAAACAGAAAATACAGCGAAATGACAGGGAACAAAAAATATTAAATGAGTGATTATATGTTCAATACAGTTGCATTTTTTTTGAGAACTCTAATCAGTTAAATAGCATAAGTTATTAGTTGGTGAGGTCTTTAACAACAGCCGTACTTTGTTGAACTAACGTGGTTCAAACGATGAGACCATATGAAACAGTCTTTACTAGCTTATTCGTTTCCACAAAAATGCAGCACAAATAAGCAAGCATTTTAACGTTTTAAATACACTAATCTACTATTATTGTTCAATCGCTGAAGTGTTTTTTTTTTTTTTTAATGCCTTTAAAATAAGTAGTTTTGTGAACACGGACGAAGAAACGCCAGCCCCGAAGCTCATCCGTAAACCACATAAAACAGCTCATATGCGCTTAGCTCTTTAAAATGATAATCTGTTTACATTGTGTACAGTCGCTGGACTGTTTTTATTTAAATGCTTTTAAAAGAGGCTTAGTGATGTAGTTCGCAGACCGAGAGCTCGGAGCCTTGACTCTCATGTCTGTACAACAGAAAACACTGGCTGAAGGCAGCTCTCTCCGTTTTAAATAAAACTACTTGCAAACACCTGAGTTTAGCTCTTGCTGTGTTCTAAGGGGTTGACGGAATGAAATCGCTGGAACATTTACATTTTAAAAGGCCGTATTTATTTTCATTTTCCGCTCCACACCTTCAGTGGATATGCCTTAAACGGGGCATTATTTTTCGTACGTGACCTGTGGTTAGAGGCATTGTTGCTTGTTAGTAAGACATATGGCATAATAAATTATGTTCTTGGGCATAATTTGCAAGCTAACATGCTCTACAAGTCATATCTTATATTTAACCTAAATATAAATGATTTTAATCTGTATTTTTGTGCGTCCTCTATTAAATCACCCTTTATGAGTAGTGCGCATGCGCACAAATGCCTAAGGGAACTTTCTGAGTATGACGTAAGAGGGAACCTGTGCTAAATCAAACAGAAAATACAGCGAAATGACAGGGAACAAAAAATATTAAATGAGTGATTATATGTTCAATACAGTTGCATTTTTTTTGAGAACTCTAATCAGTTAAATAGCATAAGTTATTAGTTGGTGAGGTCTTTAACAACAGCCGTACTTTGTTGAACTAACGTGGTTCAAATGATGAGACCATATGAAACAGTCTTTACTAGCTTATTCGTTTCCACAAAAATGCAGCACAAATAAGCAAGCATTTTAACGTTTTAAATACACTAATCTACTATTATTGTTCAATCGCTGAAGTGTTTTTTTATTTTTTAATGCCTTTAAAATAAGTAGTTTTGTGAACACGGACGAAGAAACGCCAGCCCCGAAGCTCATCCGTAAACCACATAAAACAGCTCATATGCGCTTAGCTCTTTAAAATGATAATCTGTTTACATTGTGTACAGTCGCTGGACTGTTTTTATTTAAATGCTTTTAAAAGAGGCTTAGTGATGTAGTTCGCAGACCGAGAGCTCGGAGCCTTGACTCTCATGTCTGTACAACAGAAAACACTGGCTGAAGGCAGCTCTCTCCGTTTTAAATAAAACTACTTGCAAACACCTGAGTTTAGCTCTTGCTGTGTTCTAAGGGGTTGACGGAATGAAATCGCTGGAACATTTACATTTTAAAAGGCCGTATTTATTTTCATTTTCCGCTCCACACCTTCAGTGGATATGCCTTAAACGGGGCATTATTTTTCGTACGTGACCTGTGGTTAGAGGCATTGTTGCTTGTTAGTAAGACATATGGCATAATAAATTATGTTCTTGGGCATAATTTGCAAGCTAACATGCTCTACAAGTCATATCTTATATTTAACCTAAATATAAATGATTTTAATCTGTATGTTTGTGCGTCCTCTATTAAATCACCCTTTATGAGTAGTGCGCATGCGCACAAATGCCTAAGGGAACTTTCTGAGTATGACGTAAGAGGGAACCTGTGCTAAATCAAACAGAAAATACAGCGAAATGACAGGGAACAAAAAATATTAAATGAGTGATTATATGTTCAATACAGTTGCATTTTTTTGAGATCTCTAATCAGTTAAATAGCATAAGTTATTAGTTGGTGAGGTCTTTAACAACAGCCGTACTTTGTTGAACTAACGTGGTTCAAACGATGAGACCATATGAAACAGTCTTTACTAGCTTATTCGTTTCCACAAAAATGCAGCACAAATAAGCACGCATTTTAACGTTTTAAATACACTAATCTACTGTTATTGTTCAATCGCTGAAGTGTTTTTTTTTTTAATTTATTTTTTTTAATGCCTTTAAAATATGTAGTTTTGTGAACACGGACGAAGAAACGCCAGCCCCGAAGCTCATCCGTAAACCACATGAAACAGCTCTTATGCGCTTAGCTCTTTAAAATGATAATCTGTTTACATTGTGTACAGTCGCTGGACTGTTTTTATTTAAATGCTTTTAAAAGAGGCTTAGTGATGTAGTTCGCAGACCGAGAGCTCGGAGCCTTGACTCTCATGTCAGGACAACAGAAAACACTGGCTGAAGGCAGCTCTCTCCGTTTTAAATAAAACTACTCGCAAACACCTGATTTTAGCTCTTGGTGTGTTCTAAAAGGGGTTGTCGGAATGAAATAGCTGGAACATTTAAATTTTAAAAGGCCGTATTTATTTTCATTTTTCCGCTCCACCCCTTCAGTGGAGTGGAATGGCCTAAACGGGGCATTATTTTTCGTACGTGACCTGTGGTTAGAGGCATTGTTGCTTGTTAGTAAGACATATGGCATAATAAATTATGTTCTTGGGCATAATTTGCAAGCTAACATGCTCTACAAGTCATATCTTATATTTAACCTAAATATAAATGATTTTAATCTGTATTTTTGTGCGTCCTCTATTAAATCACCCTTTATGAGTAGTGCGCATGCGCACAAATGCCTAAGGGAACTTTCTGAGTATGACGTAAGAGGGAACCTGTGCTAAATCAAACAGAAAATACAGCGAAATGACAGGGAACAAAAAATATTAAATGAGTGATTATATGTTCAATACAGTTGCATTTTTTTTGAGAACTCTAATCAGTTAAATAGCATAAGTTATTAGTTGGTGAGGTCTTTAACAACAGCCGTACTTTGTTGAACTAACGTGGTTCAAACGATGAGACCATATGAAACAGTCTTTACTAGCTTATTCGTTTCCACAAAAATGCAGCACAAATAAGCAAGCATTTTAACGTTTTAAATACACTAATCTACTATTATTGTTCAATCGCTGAAGTGTTTTTTTATTTATTTATTTATTTTAATGCCTTTAAAATATGTAGTTTTGTGAACACGGACGAAGAAACGCCAGCCCCGAAGCTCATCCATCCGTAAACCACATAAAACAGCTCATATGCGCTTAGCTCTTTAAAATGATAATCTGTTTACATTGTGTACAGTCGCTGGACTGTTTTTATTTAAATGCTTTTAAAAGAGGCATAGTGATGTAGTTCGCAGACCGAGAGCTCGGAGCCTTGACTCTCATGTCAGTACAACAGAAAACACTGGCTGAAGGCAGCTCTCTCCGTTTTAAATAAAATTACTTGCAAACACCTGAGTTTAGCTCTTGCTGTGTTCTAAGGGGTTGACGGAATGAAATCGCTGGAACATTTAAATTTTAAAAGGCCGTATTTATTTTCATTTTCCGCTCCACACCTTCAGTGGAGTGGAATGCCTTAAACGGGGCATTATTTTTCGTACGTGACCTGTGGTTAGAGGCATTGTTGCTTGTTAGTAAGACATATGGCATAATAAATTATGTTCTTGGGCATAATTTGCAAGCTAACATGCATTACAAGTCATATCTTATATTTAACCTAAATATAAATGATTTTAATCTGTATTTTTGTGCGTCCTCTATTAAATCACCCTTTATGAGTAGTGCGCATGCGCACAAATGCCTAAGGGAACTTTCTGAGTATGACGAACCTGTGCTAAATCAAACAGAAAATACAGCGAAATGACAGGGAACAAAAAATATTAAATGAGTGATTATATGTTCAATACAGTTGCATTTTTTTTGAGAACTCTAATCAGTTAAATAGCATAAGTTATTAGTTGGTGAGGTCTTTAACAACAGCCGTACTTTGTTGAACTAACGTGGTTCAAACGATGAGACCATATGAAACAGTCTTTACTAGCTTATTCGTTTCCACAAAAATGCAGCACAAATAAGCAAGCATTTTAACGTTTTAAATACACTAATCTACTATTATTGTTCAATCGCTGAAGTGTTTTTTTATTTATTTATTTATTTTAATGCCTTTAAAATATGTAGTTTTGTGAACACGGACGAAGAAACGCCAGCCCCGAAGCTCATCCGTAAACCACATAAAACAGCTCATATGCGCTTAGCTCTTTAAAATGATAATCTGTTTACATTGTGTACAGTCGCTGGACTGTTTTTATTTAAATGCTTTTAAAAGAGGCTTAGTGATGTAGTTCGCAGACCGAGAGCTCGGAGCCTTGACTCTCATGTCTGTACAACAGAAAACACTGGCTGAAGGCAGCTCTCTCCGTTTTAAATAAAACTACTTGCAAACACCTGAGTTTAGCTCTTGCTGTGTTCTAAGGGGTTGACGGAATGAAATCGCTGGAACATTTACATTTTAAAAGGCCGTATTTATTTTCATTTTCCGCTCCACACCTTCAGTGGATATGCCTTAAACGGGGCATTATTTTTCGTACGTGACCTGTGGTTAGAGGCATTGTTGCTTGTTAGTAAGACATATGGCATAATAAATTATGTTCTTGGGCATAATTTGCAAGCTAACATGCTCTACAAGTCATATCTTATATTTAACCTAAATATAAATGATTTTAATCTGTATTTTTGTGCGTCCTCTATTAAATCACCCTTTATGAGTAGTGCGCATGCGCACAAATGCCTAAGGGAACTTTCGGAGTATGACGTAAGAGGGAACCTGTGCTAAATCAAACAGAAAATACAGCGAAATGACAGGGAACAAAAAATATTAAATGAGTGATTATATGTTCAATACAGTTGCATTTTTTTTGAGAACTCTAATCAGTTAAATAGCATAAGTTATTAGTTGGTGAGGTCTTTAACAACAGCCGTACTTTGTTGAACTAACGTGGTTCAAACGATGAGACCATATGAAACAGTCTTTACTAGCTTATTCGTTTCCACAAAAATGCAGCACAAATAAGCAAGCATTTTAACGTTTTAAATACACTAATCTACTATTATTGTTCAATCGCTGAAGTGTTTTTTTATTTATTTATTTATTTTAATGCCTTTAAAATATGTAGTTTTGTGAACACGGACGAAGAAACGCCAGCCCCGAAGCTCATCCGTAAACCACATAAAACAGCTCATATGCGCTTAGCTCTTTAAAATGATAATCTGTTTACATTGTGTACAGTCGCTGGACTGTTTTTATTTAAATGCTTTTAAAAGAGGCATAGTGATGTAGTTCGCAGACCGAGAGCTCGGAGCCTTGACTCTCATGTCAGTACAACAGAAAACACTGGCTGAAGGCAGCTCTCTCCGTTTTAAATAAAATTACTTGCAAACACCTGAGTTTAGCTCTTGCTGTGTTCTAAGGGGTTGACGGAATGAAATCGCTGGAACATTTAAATTTTAAAAGGCCGTATTTATTTTCATTTTCCGCTCCACACCTTCAGTGGAGTGGAATGCCTTAAACGGGGCATTATTTTTCGTACGTGACCTGTGGTTAGAGGCATTGTTGCTTGTTAGTAAGACATATGGCATAATAAATTATGTTCTTGGGCATAATTTGCAAGCTAACATGCATTACAAGTCATATCTTATATTTAACCTAAATATAAATGATTTTAATCTGTATTTTTGTGCGTCCTCTATTAAATCACCCTTTATGAGTAGTGCGCATGCGCACAAATGCCTAAGGGAACTTTCTGAGTATGACGAACCTGTGCTAAATCAAACAGAAAATACAGCGAAATGACAGGGAACAAAAAATATTAAATGAGTGATTATATGTTCAATACAGTTGCATTTTTTTTGAGAACTCTAATCAGTTAAATAGCATAAGTTATTAGTTGGTGAGGTCTTTAACAACAGCCGTACTTTGTTGAACTAACGTGGTTCAAACGATGAGACCATATGAAACAGTCTTTACTAGCTTATTCGTTTCCACAAAAATGCAGCACAATTAAGCAAGCATTTTAACGTTTTAAATACACTAATCTACTATTATTGTTCAATCGCTGAAGTGTTTTTTTTTTTTTTTTTTTTTTTTTTTAATGCCTTTAAAATATGTAGTTTTGTGAACACGGACGAAGAAACGCCAGCCCCGAAGCTCATCCGTAAACCACATAAAACAGCTCATATGCGCTTAGCTCTTTAAAATGATAATCTGTTTACATTGTGTACAGTCGCTGGACTGTTTTTATTTAAATGCTTTTAAAAGAGGCTTAGTGATGTAGTTCGCAGACCGAGAGCTCGGAGCCTTGACTCTCATGTCTGTACAACAGAAAACACTGGCTGAAGGCAGCTCTCTCCGTTTTAAATAAAACTACTTGCAAACACCTGAGTTTAGCTCTTGCTGTGTTCTAAGGGGTTGACGGAATGAAATCCCTGGAACATTTAAATTTTAAAAGGCCGTATTTATTTTCATTTTCCGCTCCACACCTTCAGTGGAGTGGAATGCCTTAAACGGGGCATTATTTTTCGTACGTGACCTGTGGTTAGAGGCATTGTTGCTTGTTAGTAAGACATATGGCATAATAAATTATGTTCTTGGGCATAATTTGCAAGCTAACATGCTCTACAAGTCATATCTTATATTTAACCTAAATATAAATGATTTTAATCTGTATTTTTGTGCGTCCTCTATTAAATCACCCTTTATGAGTAGTGCGCATGCGCACAAATGCCTAAGGGAACTTTCTGAGTATGACGTAAGAGGGAACCTGTGCTAAATCAAACAGAAAATACAGCGAAATGACAGGGAACAAAAAATATTAAATGAGTGATTATATGTTCAATACAGTTGCATTTTTTTTGAGAACTCTAATCAGTTAAATAGCATAAGTTATTAGTTGGTGAGGTCTTTAACAACAGCCGTACTTTGTTGAACTAACGTGGTTCAAACGATGAGACCATATGAAACAGTCTTTACTAGCTTATTCGTTTCCACAAAAATGCAGCACAAATAAGCAAGCATTTTAACGTTTTAAATACACTAATCTACTATTATTGTTCAATCGCTGAAGTGTTTTTTTTTTTTTTTAATGCCTTTAAAATAAGTAGTTTTGTGAACACGGACGAAGAAACGCCAGCCCCGAAGCTCATCCGTAAACCACATAAAACAGCTCATATGCGCTTAGCTCTTTAAAATGATAATCTGTTTACATTGTGTACAGTCGCTGGACTGTTTTTATTTAAATGCTTTTAAAAGAGGCTTAGTGATGTAGTTCGCAGACCGAGAGCTCGGAGCCTTGACTCTCATGTCTGTACAACAGAAAACACTGGCTGAAGGCAGCTCTCTCCGTTTTAAATAAAACTACTTGCAAACACCTGAGTTTAGCTCTTGCTGTGTTCTAAGGGGTTGACGGAATGAAATCGCTGGAACATTTACATTTTAAAAGGCCGTATTTATTTTCATTTTCCGCTCCACACCTTCAGTGGATATGCCTTAAACGGGGCATTATTTTTCGTACGTGACCTGTGGTTAGAGGCATTGTTGCTTGTTAGTAAGACATATGGCATAATAAATTATGTTCTTGGGCATAATTTGCAAGCTAACATGCTCTACAAGTCATATCTTATATTTAACCTAAATATAAATGATTTTAATCTGTATTTTTGTGCGTCCTCTATTAAATCACCCTTTATGAGTAGTGCGCATGCGCACAAATGCCTAAGGGAACTTTCTGAGTATGACGTAAGAGGGAACCTGTGCTAAATCAAACAGAAAATACAGCGAAATGACAGGGAACAAAAAATATTAAATGAGTGATTATATGTTCAATACAGTTGCATTTTTTTTGAGAACTCTAATCAGTTAAATAGCATAAGTTATTAGTTGGTGAGGTCTTTAACAACAGCCGTACTTTGTTGAACTAACGTGGTTCAAACGATGAGACCATATGAAACAGTCTTTACTAGCTTATTCGTTTCCACAAAAATGCAGCACAAATAAGCAAGCATTTTAACGTTTTAAATACACTAATCTACTATTATTGTTCAATCGCTGAAGTGTTTTTTTTTTTTTTAATGCCTTTAAAATAAGTAGTTTTGTGAACACGGACGAAGAAACGCCAGCCCCGAAGCTCATCCGTAAACCACATAAAACAGCTCATATGCGCTTAGCTCTTTAAAATGATAATCTGTTTACATTGTGTACAGTCGCTGGACTGTTTTTATTTAAATGCTTTTAAAAGAGGCTTAGTGATGTAGTTCGCAGACCGAGAGCTCGGAGCCTTGACTCTCATGTCTGTACAACAGAAAACACTGGCTGAAGGCAGCTCTCTCCGTTTTAAATAAAACTACTTGCAAACACCTGAGTTTAGCTCTTGCTGTGTTCTAAGGGGTTGACGGAATGAAATCGCTGGAACATTTACATTTTAAAAGGCCGTATTTATTTTCATTTTCCGCTCCACACCTTCAGTGGATATGCCTTAAACGGGGCATTATTTTTCGTACGTGACCTGTGGTTAGAGGCATTGTTGCTTGTTAGTAAGACATATGGCATAATAAATTATGTTCTTGGGCATAATTTGCAAGCTAACATGCTCTACAAGTCATATCTTATATTTAACCTAAATATAAATGATTTTAATCTGTATTTTTGTGCGTCCTCTATTAAATCACCCTTTATGAGTAGTGCGCATGCGCACAAATGCCTAAGGGAACTTTCTGAGTATGACGTAAGAGGGAACCTGTGCTAAATCAAACAGAAAATACAGCGAAATGACAGGGAACAAAAAATATTAAATGAGTGATTATATGTTCAATACAGTTGCATTTTTTTTGAGAACTCTAATCAGTTAAATAGCATAAGTTATTAGTTGGTGAGGTCTTTAACAACAGCCGTACTTTGTTGAACTAACGTGGTTCAAACGATGAGACCATATGAAACAGTCTTTACTAGCTTATTCGTTTCCACAAAAATGCAGCACAAATAAGCAAGCATTTTAACGTTTTAAATACACTAATCTACTATTATTGTTCAATCGCTGAAGTGTTTTTTTTTTTTTAATGCCTTTAAAATAAGTAGTTTTGTGAACACGGACGAAGAAACGCCAGCCCCGAAGCTCATCCGTAAACCACATAAAACAGCTCATATGCGCTTAGCTCTTTAAAATGATAATCTGTTTACATTGTGTACAGTCGCTGGACTGTTTTTATTTAAATGCTTTTAAAAGAGGCTTAGTGATGTAGTTCGCAGACCGAGAGCTCGGAGCCTTGACTCTCATGTCTGTACAACAGAAAACACTGGCTGAAGGCAGCTCTCTCCGTTTTAAATAAAACTACTTGCAAACACCTGAGTTTAGCTCTTGCTGTGTTCTAAGGGGTTGACGGAATGAAATCGCTGGAACATTTACATTTTAAAAGGCCGTATTTATTTTCATTTTCCGCTCCACACCTTCAGTGGATATGCCTTAAACGGGGCATTATTTTTCGTACGTGACCTGTGGTTAGAGGCATTGTTGCTTGTTAGTAAGACATATGGCATAATAAATTATGTTCTTGGGCATAATTTGCAAGCTAACATGCTCTACAAGTCATATCTTATATTTAACCTAAATATAAATGATTTTAATCTGTATTTTTGTGCGTCCTCTATTAAATCACCCTTTATGAGTAGTGCGCATGCGCACAAATGCCTAAGGGAACTTTCTGAGTATGACGTAAGAGGGAACCTGTGCTAAATCAAACAGAAAATACAGCGAAATGACAGGGAACAAAAAATATTAAATGAGTGATTATATGTTCAATACAGTTGCATTTTTTTTGAGAACTCTAATCAGTTAAATAGCATAAGTTATTAGTTGGTGAGGTCTTTAACAACAGCCGTACTTTGTTGAACTAACGTGGTTCAAACGATGAGACCATATGAAACAGTCTTTACTAGCTTATTCGTTTCCACAAAAATGCAGCACAAATAAGCAAGCATTTTAACGTTTTAAATACACTAATCTACTATTATTGTTCAATCGCTGAAGTGTTTTTTTATTTTTTAATGCCTTTAAAATAAGTAGTTTTGTGAACACGGACGAAGAAACGCCAGCCCCGAAGCTCATCCGTAAACCACATAAAACAGCTCATATGCGCTTAGCTCTTTAAAATGATAATCTGTTTACATTGTGTACAGTCGCTGGACTGTTTTTATTTAAATGCTTTTAAAAGAGGCTTAGTGATGTAGTTCGCAGACCGAGAGCTCGGAGCCTTGACTCTCATGTCTGTACAACAGAAAACACTGGCTGAAGGCAGCTCTCTCCGTTTTAAATAAAACTACTTGCAAACACCTGAGTTTAGCTCTTGCTGTGTTCTAAGGGGTTGACGGAATGAAATCGCTGGAACATTTACATTTTAAAAGGCCGTATTTATTTTCATTTTCCGCTCCACACCTTCAGTGGATATGCCTTAAACGGGGCATTATTTTTCGTACGTGACCTGTGGTTAGAGGCATTGTTGCTTGTTAGTAAGACATATGGCATAATAAATTATGTTCTTGGGCATAATTTGCAAGCTAACATGCTCTACAAGTCATATCTTATATTTAACCTAAATATAAATGATTTTAATCTGTATGTTTGTGCGTCCTCTATTAAATCACCCTTTATGAGTAGTGCGCATGCGCACAAATGCCTAAGGGAACTTTCTGAGTATGACGTAAGAGGGAACCTGTGCTAAATCAAACAGAAAATACAGCGAAATGACAGGGAACAAAAAATATTAAATGAGTGATTATATGTTCAATACAGTTGCATTTTTTTGAGATCTCTAATCAGTTAAATAGCATAAGTTATTAGTTGGTGAGGTCTTTAACAACAGCCGTACTTTGTTGAACTAACGTGGTTCAAACGATGAGACCATATGAAACAGTCTTTACTAGCTTATTCGTTTCCACAAAAATGCAGCACAAATAAGCACGCATTTTAACGTTTTAAATACACTAATCTACTGTTATTGTTCAATCGCTGAAGTGTTTTTTTTTTTAATTTATTTTTTTTAATGCCTTTAAAATATGTAGTTTTGTGAACACGGACGAAGAAACGCCAGCCCCGAAGCTCATCCGTAAACCACATGAAACAGCTCTTATGCGCTTAGCTCTTTAAAATGATAATCTGTTTACATTGTGTACAGTCGCTGGACTGTTTTTATTTAAATGCTTTTAAAAGAGGCTTAGTGATGTAGTTCGCAGACCGAGAGCTCGGAGCCTTGACTCTCATGTCAGGACAACAGAAAACACTGGCTGAAGGCAGCTCTCTCCGTTTTAAATAAAACTACTCGCAAACACCTGATTTTAGCTCTTGGTGTGTTCTAAAAGGGGTTGTCGGAATGAAATAGCTGGAACATTTAAATTTTAAAAGGCCGTATTTATTTTCATTTTTCCGCTCCACCCCTTCAGTGGAGTGGAATGGCCTAAACGGGGCATTATTTTTCGTACGTGACCTGTGGTTAGAGGCATTGTTGCTTGTTAGTAAGACATATGGCATAATAAATTATGTTCTTGGGCATAATTTGCAAGCTAACATGCTCTACAAGTCATATCTTATATTTAACCTAAATATAAATGATTTTAATCTGTATTTTTGTGCGTCCTCTATTAAATCACCCTTTATGAGTAGTGCGCATGCGCACAAATGCCTAAGGGAACTTTCTGAGTATGACGTAAGAGGGAACCTGTGCTAAATCAAACAGAAAATACAGCGAAATGACAGGGAACAAAAAATATTAAATGAGTGATTATATGTTCAATACAGTTGCATTTTTTTTGAGAACTCTAATCAGTTAAATAGCATAAGTTATTAGTTGGTGAGGTCTTTAACAACAGCCGTACTTTGTTGAACTAACGTGGTTCAAACGATGAGACCATATGAAACAGTCTTTACTAGCTTATTCGTTTCCACAAAAATGCAGCACAAATAAGCAAGCATTTTAACGTTTTAAATACACTAATCTACTATTATTGTTCAATCGCTGAAGTGTTTTTTTTTTTTTTTAATGCCTTTAAAATAAGTAGTTTTGTGAACACGGACGAAGAAACGCCAGCCCCGAAGCTCATCCGTAAACCACATAAAACAGCTCATATGCGCTTAGCTCTTTAAAATGATAATCTGTTTACATTGTGTACAGTCGCTGGACTGTTTTTATTTAAATGCTTTTAAAAGAGGCTTAGTGATGTAGTTCGCAGACCGAGAGCTCGGAGCCTTGACTCTCATGTCTGTACAACAGAAAACACTGGCTGAAGGCAGCTCTCTCCGTTTTAAATAAAACTACTTGCAAACACCTGAGTTTAGCTCTTGCTGTGTTCTAAGGGGTTGACGGAATGAAATCGCTGGAACATTTACATTTTAAAAGGCCGTATTTATTTTCATTTTCCGCTCCACACCTTCAGTGGATATGCCTTAAACGGGGCATTATTTTTCGTACGTGACCTGTGGTTAGAGGCATTGTTGCTTGTTAGTAAGACATATGGCATAATAAATTATGTTCTTGGGCATAATTTGCAAGCTAACATGCTCTACAAGTCATATCTTATATTTAACCTAAATATAAATGATTTTAATCTGTATTTTTGTGCGTCCTCTATTAAATCACCCTTTATGAGTAGTGCGCATGCGCACAAATGCCTAAGGGAACTTTCTGAGTATGACGTAAGAGGGAACCTGTGCTAAATCAAACAGAAAATACAGCGAAATGACAGGGAACAAAAAATATTAAATGAGTGATTATATGTTCAATACAGTTGCATTTTTTTTGAGAACTCTAATCAGTTAAATAGCATAAGTTATTAGTTGGTGAGGTCTTTAACAACAGCCGTACTTTGTTGAACTAACGTGGTTCAAACGATGAGACCATATGAAACAGTCTTTACTAGCTTATTCGTTTCCACAAAAATGCAGCACAAATAAGCAAGCATTTTAACGTTTTAAATACACTAATCTACTATTATTGTTCAATCGCTGAAGTGTTTTTTTATTTTTTAATGCCTTTAAAATAAGTAGTTTTGTGAACACGGACGAAGAAACGCCAGCCCCGAAGCTCATCCGTAAACCACATAAAACAGCTCATATGCGCTTAGCTCTTTAAAATGATAATCTGTTTACATTGTGTACAGTCGCTGGACTGTTTTTATTTAAATGCTTTTAAAAGAGGCTTAGTGATGTAGTTCGCAGACCGAGAGCTCGGAGCCTTGACTCTCATGTCTGTACAACAGAAAACACTGGCTGAAGGCAGCTCTCTCCGTTTTAAATAAAACTACTTGCAAACACCTGAGTTTAGCTCTTGCTGTGTTCTAAGGGGTTGACGGAATGAAATCGCTGGAACATTTACATTTTAAAAGGCCGTATTTATTTTCATTTTCCGCTCCACACCTTCAGTGGATATGCCTTAAACGGGGCATTATTTTTCGTACGTGACCTGTGGTTAGAGGCATTGTTGCTTGTTAGTAAGACATATGGCATAATAAATTATGTTCTTGGGCATAATTTGCAAGCTAACATGCTCTACAAGTCATATCTTATATTTAACCTAAATATAAATGATTTTAATCTGTATGTTTGTGCGTCCTCTATTAAATCACCCTTTATGAGTAGTGCGCATGCGCACAAATGCCTAAGGGAACTTTCTGAGTATGACGTAAGAGGGAACCTGTGCTAAATCAAACAGAAAATACAGCGAAATGACAGGGAACAAAAAATATTAAATGAGTGATTATATGTTCAATACAGTTGCATTTTTTTGAGATCTCTAATCAGTTAAATAGCATAAGTTATTAGTTGGTGAGGTCTTTAACAACAGCCGTACTTTGTTGAACTAACGTGGTTCAAACGATGAGACCATATGAAACAGTCTTTACTAGCTTATTCGTTTCCACAAAAATGCAGCACAAATAAGCACGCATTTTAACGTTTTAAATACACTAATCTACTGTTATTGTTCAATCGCTGAAGTGTTTTTTTTTTTAATTTATTTTTTTTAATGCCTTTAAAATATGTAGTTTTGTGAACACGGACGAAGAAACGCCAGCCCCGAAGCTCATCCGTAAACCACATGAAACAGCTCTTATGCGCTTAGCTCTTTAAAATGATAATCTGTTTACATTGTGTACAGTCGCTGGACTGTTTTTATTTAAATGCTTTTAAAAGAGGCTTAGTGATGTAGTTCGCAGACCGAGAGCTCGGAGCCTTGACTCTCATGTCAGGACAACAGAAAACACTGGCTGAAGGCAGCTCTCTCCGTTTTAAATAAAACTACTCGCAAACACCTGATTTTAGCTCTTGGTGTGTTCTAAAAGGGGTTGTCGGAATGAAATAGCTGGAACATTTAAATTTTAAAAGGCCGTATTTATTTTCATTTTTCCGCTCCACCCCTTCAGTGGAGTGGAATGGCCTAAACGGGGCATTATTTTTCGTACGTGACCTGTGGTTAGAGGCATTGTTGCTTGTTAGTAAGACATATGGCATAATAAATTATGTTCTTGGGCATAATTTGCAAGCTAACATGCTCTACAAGTCATATCTTATATTTAACCTAAATATAAATGATTTTAATCTGTATTTTTGTGCGTCCTCTATTAAATCACCCTTTATGAGTAGTGCGCATGCGCACAAATGCCTAAGGGAACTTTCTGAGTATGACGTAAGAGGGAACCTGTGCTAAATCAAACAGAAAATACAGCGAAATGACAGGGAACAAAAAATATTAAATGAGTGATTATATGTTCAATACAGTTGCATTTTTTTTGAGAACTCTAATCAGTTAAATAGCATAAGTTATTAGTTGGTGAGGTCTTTAACAACAGCCGTACTTTGTTGAACTAACGTGGTTCAAACGATGAGACCATATGAAACAGTCTTTACTAGCTTATTCGTTTCCACAAAAATGCAGCACAAATAAGCAAGCATTTTAACGTTTTAAATACACTAATCTACTATTATTGTTCAATCGCTGAAGTGTTTTTTTATTTATTTATTTATTTTAATGCCTTTAAAATATGTAGTTTTGTGAACACGGACGAAGAAACGCCAGCCCCGAAGCTCATCCATCCGTAAACCACATAAAACAGCTCATATGCGCTTAGCTCTTTAAAATGATAATCTGTTTACATTGTGTACAGTCGCTGGACTGTTTTTATTTAAATGCTTTTAAAAGAGGCATAGTGATGTAGTTCGCAGACCGAGAGCTCGGAGCCTTGACTCTCATGTCAGTACAACAGAAAACACTGGCTGAAGGCAGCTCTCTCCGTTTTAAATAAAATTACTTGCAAACACCTGAGTTTAGCTCTTGCTGTGTTCTAAGGGGTTGACGGAATGAAATCGCTGGAACATTTAAATTTTAAAAGGCCGTATTTATTTTCATTTTCCGCTCCACACCTTCAGTGGAGTGGAATGCCTTAAACGGGGCATTATTTTTCGTACGTGACCTGTGGTTAGAGGCATTGTTGCTTGTTAGTAAGACATATGGCATAATAAATTATGTTCTTGGGCATAATTTGCAAGCTAACATGCATTACAAGTCATATCTTATATTTAACCTAAATATAAATGATTTTAATCTGTATTTTTGTGCGTCCTCTATTAAATCACCCTTTATGAGTAGTGCGCATGCGCACAAATGCCTAAGGGAACTTTCTGAGTATGACGAACCTGTGCTAAATCAAACAGAAAATACAGCGAAATGACAGGGAACAAAAAATATTAAATGAGTGATTATATGTTCAATACAGTTGCATTTTTTTTGAGAACTCTAATCAGTTAAATAGCATAAGTTATTAGTTGGTGAGGTCTTTAACAACAGCCGTACTTTGTTGAACTAACGTGGTTCAAACGATGAGACCATATGAAACAGTCTTTACTAGCTTATTCGTTTCCACAAAAATGCAGCACAATTAAGCAAGCATTTTAACGTTTTAAATACACTAATCTACTATTATTGTTCAATCGCTGAAGTGTTTTTTTTTTTTTTTTTTTTTTTTTTTAATGCCTTTAAAATATGTAGTTTTGTGAACACGGACGAAGAAACGCCAGCCCCGAAGCTCATCCGTAAACCACATAAAACAGCTCATATGCGCTTAGCTCTTTAAAATGATAATCTGTTTACATTGTGTACAGTCGCTGGACTGTTTTTATTTAAATGCTTTTAAAAGAGGCTTAGTGATGTAGTTCGCAGACCGAGAGCTCGGAGCCTTGACTCTCATGTCTGTACAACAGAAAACACTGGCTGAAGGCAGCTCTCTCCGTTTTAAATAAAACTACTTGCAAACACCTGAGTTTAGCTCTTGCTGTGTTCTAAGGGGTTGACGGAATGAAATCCCTGGAACATTTAAATTTTAAAAGGCCGTATTTATTTTCATTTTCCGCTCCACACCTTCAGTGGAGTGGAATGCCTTAAACGGGGCATTATTTTTCGTACGTGACCTGTGGTTAGAGGCATTGTTGCTTGTTAGTAAGACATATGGCATAATAAATTATGTTCTTGGGCATAATTTGCAAGCTAACATGCTCTACAAGTCATATCTTATATTTAACCTAAATATAAATGATTTTAATCTGTATTTTTGTGCGTCCTCTATTAAATCACCCTTTATGAGTAGTGCGCATGCGCACAAATGCCTAAGGGAACTTTCTGAGTATGACGTAAGAGGGAACCTGTGCTAAATCAAACAGAAAATACAGCGAAATGACAGGGAACAAAAAATATTAAATGAGTGATTATATGTTCAATACAGTTGCATTTTTTTTGAGAACTCTAATCAGTTAAATAGCATAAGTTATTAGTTGGTGAGGTCTTTAACAACAGCCGTACTTTGTTGAACTAACGTGGTTCAAACGATGAGACCATATGAAACAGTCTTTACTAGCTTATTCGTTTCCACAAAAATGCAGCACAAATAAGCAAGCATTTTAACGTTTTAAATACACTAATCTACTATTATTGTTCAATCGCTGAAGTGTTTTTTTTTTTTTTTAATGCCTTTAAAATAAGTAGTTTTGTGAACACGGACGAAGAAACGCCAGCCCCGAAGCTCATCCGTAAACCACATAAAACAGCTCATATGCGCTTAGCTCTTTAAAATGATAATCTGTTTACATTGTGTACAGTCGCTGGACTGTTTTTATTTAAATGCTTTTAAAAGAGGCTTAGTGATGTAGTTCGCAGACCGAGAGCTCGGAGCCTTGACTCTCATGTCTGTACAACAGAAAACACTGGCTGAAGGCAGCTCTCTCCGTTTTAAATAAAACTACTTGCAAACACCTGAGTTTAGCTCTTGCTGTGTTCTAAGGGGTTGACGGAATGAAATCGCTGGAACATTTACATTTTAAAAGGCCGTATTTATTTTCATTTTCCGCTCCACACCTTCAGTGGATATGCCTTAAACGGGGCATTATTTTTCGTACGTGACCTGTGGTTAGAGGCATTGTTGCTTGTTAGTAAGACATATGGCATAATAAATTATGTTCTTGGGCATAATTTGCAAGCTAACATGCTCTACAAGTCATATCTTATATTTAACCTAAATATAAATGATTTTAATCTGTATTTTTGTGCGTCCTCTATTAAATCACCCTTTATGAGTAGTGCGCATGCGCACAAATGCCTAAGGGAACTTTCTGAGTATGACGTAAGAGGGAACCTGTGCTAAATCAAACAGAAAATACAGCGAAATGACAGGGAACAAAAAATATTAAATGAGTGATTATATGTTCAATACAGTTGCATTTTTTTTGAGAACTCTAATCAGTTAAATAGCATAAGTTATTAGTTGGTGAGGTCTTTAACAACAGCCGTACTTTGTTGAACTAACGTGGTTCAAACGATGAGACCATATGAAACAGTCTTTACTAGCTTATTCGTTTCCACAAAAATGCAGCACAAATAAGCAAGCATTTTAACGTTTTAAATACACTAATCTACTATTATTGTTCAATCGCTGAAGTGTTTTTTTTTTTTTTAATGCCTTTAAAATAAGTAGTTTTGTGAACACGGACGAAGAAACGCCAGCCCCGAAGCTCATCCGTAAACCACATAAAACAGCTCATATGCGCTTAGCTCTTTAAAATGATAATCTGTTTACATTGTGTACAGTCGCTGGACTGTTTTTATTTAAATGCTTTTAAAAGAGGCTTAGTGATGTAGTTCGCAGACCGAGAGCTCGGAGCCTTGACTCTCATGTCTGTACAACAGAAAACACTGGCTGAAGGCAGCTCTCTCCGTTTTAAATAAAACTACTTGCAAACACCTGAGTTTAGCTCTTGCTGTGTTCTAAGGGGTTGACGGAATGAAATCGCTGGAACATTTACATTTTAAAAGGCCGTATTTATTTTCATTTTCCGCTCCACACCTTCAGTGGATATGCCTTAAACGGGGCATTATTTTTCGTACGTGACCTGTGGTTAGAGGCATTGTTGCTTGTTAGTAAGACATATGGCATAATAAATTATGTTCTTGGGCATAATTTGCAAGCTAACATGCTCTACAAGTCATATCTTATATTTAACCTAAATATAAATGATTTTAATCTGTATTTTTGTGCGTCCTCTATTAAATCACCCTTTATGAGTAGTGCGCATGCGCACAAATGCCTAAGGGAACTTTCTGAGTATGACGTAAGAGGGAACCTGTGCTAAATCAAACAGAAAATACAGCGAAATGACAGGGAACAAAAAATATTAAATGAGTGATTATATGTTCAATACAGTTGCATTTTTTTTGAGAACTCTAATCAGTTAAATAGCATAAGTTATTAGTTGGTGAGGTCTTTAACAACAGCCGTACTTTGTTGAACTAACGTGGTTCAAACGATGAGACCATATGAAACAGTCTTTACTAGCTTATTCGTTTCCACAAAAATGCAGCACAAATAAGCAAGCATTTTAACGTTTTAAATACACTAATCTACTATTATTGTTCAATCGCTGAAGTGTTTTTTTTTTTTTTAATGCCTTTAAAATAAGTAGTTTTGTGAACACGGACGAAGAAACGCCAGCCCCGAAGCTCATCCGTAAACCACATAAAACAGCTCATATGCGCTTAGCTCTTTAAAATGATAATCTGTTTACATTGTGTACAGTCGCTGGACTGTTTTTATTTAAATGCTTTTAAAAGAGGCTTAGTGATGTAGTTCGCAGACCGAGAGCTCGGAGCCTTGACTCTCATGTCTGTACAACAGAAAACACTGGCTGAAGGCAGCTCTCTCCGTTTTAAATAAAACTACTTGCAAACACCTGAGTTTAGCTCTTGCTGTGTTCTAAGGGGTTGACGGAATGAAATCGCTGGAACATTTACATTTTAAAAGGCCGTATTTATTTTCATTTTCCGCTCCACACCTTCAGTGGATATGCCTTAAACGGGGCATTATTTTTCGTACGTGACCTGTGGTTAGAGGCATTGTTGCTTGTTAGTAAGACATATGGCATAATAAATTATGTTCTTGGGCATAATTTGCAAGCTAACATGCTCTACAAGTCATATCTTATATTTAACCTAAATATAAATGATTTTAATCTGTATTTTTGTGCGTCCTCTATTAAATCACCCTTTATGAGTAGTGCGCATGCGCACAAATGCCTAAGGGAACTTTCTGAGTATGACGTAAGAGGGAACCTGTGCTAAATCAAACAGAAAATACAGCGAAATGACAGGGAACAAAAAATATTAAATGAGTGATTATATGTTCAATACAGTTGCATTTATTTTGAGAACTCTAATCAGTTAAATAGCATAAGTTATTAGTTGGTGAGGTCTTTAACAACAGCCGTACTTTGTTGAACTAACGTGGTTCAAACGATGAGACCATATGAAACAGTCTTTACTAGCTTATTCGTTTCCACAAAAATGCAGCACAAATAAGCAAGCATTTTAACGTTTTAAATACACTAATCTACTATTATTGTTCAATCGCTGAAGTGTTTTTTTATTTTTTAATGCCTTTAAAATAAGTAGTTTTGTGAACACGGACGAAGAAACGCCAGCCCCGAAGCTCATCCGTAAACCACATAAAACAGCTCATATGCGCTTAGCTCTTTAAAATGATAATCTGTTTACATTGTGTACAGTCGCTGGACTGTTTTTATTTAAATGCTTTTAAAAGAGGCTTAGTGAT
This sequence comes from Garra rufa, assembly GCF_049309525.1. Classification (NCBI taxonomy): domain Eukaryota; kingdom Metazoa; phylum Chordata; class Actinopteri; order Cypriniformes; family Cyprinidae; genus Garra; species Garra rufa. The sequence goes on from NW_027394276.1 coordinate 16,986,830, forward strand.
GTAGTTCGCAGACCGAGAGCTCGGAGCCTTGACTCTCATGTCTGTACAACAGAAAACACTGGCTGAAGGCAGCTCTCTCCGTTTTAAATAAAACTACTTGCAAACACCTGAGTTTAGCTCTTGCTGTGTTCTAAGGGGTTGACGGAATGAAATCGCTGGAACATTTACATTTTAAAAGGCCGTATTTATTTTCATTTTCCGCTCCACACCTTCAGTGGATATGCCTTAAACGGGGCATTATTTTTCGTACGTGACCTGTGGTTAGAGGCATTGTTGCTTGTTAGTAAGACATATGGCATAATAAATTATGTTCTTGGGCATAATTTGCAAGCTAACATGCTCTACAAGTCATATCTTATATTTAACCTAAATATAAATGATTTTAATCTGTATGTTTGTGCGTCCTCTATTAAATCACCCTTTATGAGTAGTGCGCATGCGCACAAATGCCTAAGGGAACTTTCTGAGTATGACGTAAGAGGGAACCTGTGCTAAATCAAACAGAAAATACAGCGAAATGACAGGGAACAAAAAATATTAAATGAGTGATTATATGTTCAATACAGTTGCATTTTTTTGAGATCTCTAATCAGTTAAATAGCATAAGTTATTAGTTGGTGAGGTCTTTAACAACAGCCGTACTTTGTTGAACTAACGTGGTTCAAACGATGAGACCATATGAAACAGTCTTTACTAGCTTATTCGTTTCCACAAAAATGCAGCACAAATAAGCACGCATTTTAACGTTTTAAATACACTAATCTACTGTTATTGTTCAATCGCTGAAGTGTTTTTTTTTTTTATTTATTTTTTTTAATGCCTTTAAAATATGTAGTTTTGTGAACACGGACGAAGAAACGCCAGCCCCGAAGCTCATCCGTAAACCACATGAAACAGCTCTTATGCGCTTAGCTCTTTAACCCTCTGGGGACTGAGGGTGTTTTTGGGCCCTGAAAAAGTTTTGACATGCCCTGACATTTGTGCTTTTTTCAGTATCTTAAAAACATATGAATGGCCCAAATCTGATTATATTGTAATCAGCACAATTTGGGCTACACTAATATGTAAGCAACATGAATGTACATGTTGGTGTTTTTGAGAAAACAACGTTTATGCGTGCTTAGTGAAAAACAAAATTTTTGAAGTCACTGAAATAAAGTCATGAAACACATACAGAATATTTGTTCACAAGACTTTGAGAACTGGATGTGTTAGGCTAGAGTTTTTTCTATCAAATGATGTGAAAATCATCTCGTTCACTTGTTTACACAAAACAGTATATTGATTTAAATTTTTGAAGACACTTTTTGTTTAGAATAGCTGTATGCGAAGAAGGCGTGAATGATCATGAATAATGCTGTGATTCACACCTGAGAAGACAAAGACCTGCATAATGAGCCGCATAATTAGTTATTCAGTCAGATGACTGAGAGGAACAAAGGAATGAATGAAGGAGGAATATAAGGACAAAATATGTTTGTAGCTTATTTTGAATAGATTTATTTATCAAGAAAAATAACTTGAGATTCACTTGTGAACTTCTTTAACATCTGAAGATGGTACAGTGCTCTCAGGAAAACAGTTTGAGGAGACTCAAGTAAATGTCAGCAGGATTCATGTGTTGAGCAGGTTTACAATCACTAAAAACAACAAAACAAAACATCTGTGAGCATGTTAATATCAACAGCATCATACTATTTATTTATATATATATTATGATTTTGTAGTCATAGACCCACGCATTTTGTACAAACGTAAAAAGGACATTTTATATCTGAGAAACTAATAAAAATTGTTTATCGTGTTAAACATCCATTCGAGAACACAGTATTAATACATATTGTCAAAACATACACTAAGTGTAAACCCTCATATTACATCCTACTGTTGTAAGATACATTAATAACTAAAATAATAATTATGATCTTATAGTCAAACATAAGCATGCTTTGTGTGAATACAAAGAAACTAGGCTATATTATAACTGTTAAGCTTAAATGTGAACACTATAACCTTTATATTGCATCATTCTTTATTGAACAGACTATTAAAAACATACTGGCATCGTTAGTCATTTAGATGCAGTGAAATGAAACGTACTTTATAATGTTTCACTTGCTGTAGTCAGGAATTATAGTTGGCAAAAAGTCTTAACTGGTAAAATGTTTGCACATTCTGTCACAGTAATAACTAACAAGTAGGCTAATAAGAGAAAAAAAAAACTTACTCATGTCTTCTGAAGTACGTTTTATTCCTGACAGAGTCTTCTTCCAGAAATGACTAACTTGAACGAAGTTTCTCATTTCTTTACCGTGATGTGGGCGTCTACTTTTGGCGCGGCGCCCTCACGTGGACGATTTGAATATGAATAGCGAACAGCTCGTGGGCGTGATCTAATTATAAAATAATGAAGCAGACCGGAGAGACTGGACATCGTGTTGGTTTCATATTGATTATTTTATCACAGGATATTTGTTTTCGGTAAAACTTACTTCGTTTAAAAGTATACATATCAAGCTTTGTCTAGACATATTGCTCATGTCTCTGTGTTGTATATTGGCTGAGTTATAGTCTATAATACTGACGCGTTTCTGAATGAAGATCACGGAGATCAACGCGGCAGACAGCACACCCTTTTTGTTTTCTTTATTTTGCAAAATCACAATGTTTTTTTGATTTTGTGAGTATATACAAATAAAAGTAGACCCTTTACAGATTCGATTGATGTACTGCTTTTATCTGTACAATCAGAAATGACAAAGTAATTAAAGTTCCTTTTGGGAAACTGCCTCAAAACGCCCCAGGGCGTTTTTCGTCCCCAGGGGGTTAAAATGATAATCTGTTTACATTGTGTACAGTCGCTGGACTGTTTTTATTTAAATGCTTTTAAAAGAGGCTTAGTGATGTAGTTCGCAGACCGAGAGCTCGGAGCCTTGACTCTCATGTCAGGACAACAGAAAACACTGGCTGAAGGCAGCTCTCTCCGTTTTAAATAAAACTACTCGCAAACACCTGATTTTAGCTCTTGGTGTGTTCTAAAAGGGGTTGTCGGAATGAAATAGCTGGAACATTTAAATTTTAAAAGGCCGTATTTATTTTCATTTTTCCGCTCCACCCCTTCAGTGGAGTGGAATGGCCTAAACGGGGCATTATTTTTCGTACGTGACCTGTGGTTAGAGGCATTGTTGCTTGTTAGTAAGACATATGGCATAATAAATTATGTTCTTGGGCATAATTTGCAAGCTAACATGCTCTACAAGTCATATCTTATATTTAACCTAAATATAAATGATTTTAATCTGTATTTTTGTGCGTCCTCTATTAAATCACCCTTTATGAGTAGTGCGCATGCGCACAAATGCCTAAGGGAACTTTCTGAGTATGACGTAAGAGGGAACCTGTGCTAAATCAAACAGAAAATACAGCGAAATGACAGGGAACAAAAAATATTAAATGAGTGATTATATGTTCAATACAGTTGCATTTTTTTTGAGAACTCTAATCAGTTAAATAGCATAAGTTATTAGTTGGTGAGGTCTTTAACAACAGCCGTACTTTGTTGAACTAACGTGGTTCAAACGATGAGACCATATGAAACAGTCTTTACTAGCTTATTCGTTTCCACAAAAATGCAGCACAAATAAGCAAGCATTTTAACGTTTTAAATACACTAATCTACTATTATTGTTCAATCGCTGAAGTGTTTTTTTTTTTTTTTAATGCCTTTAAAATAAGTAGTTTTGTGAACACGGACGAAGAAACGCCAGCCCCGAAGCTCATCCGTAAACCACATAAAACAGCTCATATGCGCTTAGCTCTTTAAAATGATAATCTGTTTACATTGTGTACAGTCGCTGGACTGTTTTTATTTAAATGCTTTTAAAAGAGGCTTAGTGATGTAGTTCGCAGACCGAGAGCTCGGAGCCTTGACTCTCATGTCTGTACAACAGAAAACACTGGCTGAAGGCAGCTCTCTCCGTTTTAAATAAAACTACTTGCAAACACCTGAGTTTAGCTCTTGCTGTGTTCTAAGGGGTTGACGGAATGAAATCGCTGGAACATTTACATTTTAAAAGGCCGTATTTATTTTCATTTTCCGCTCCACACCTTCAGTGGATATGCCTTAAACGGGGCATTATTTTTCGTACGTGACCTGTGGTTAGAGGCATTGTTGCTTGTTAGTAAGACATATGGCATAATAAATTATGTTCTTGGGCATAATTTGCAAGCTAACATGCTCTACAAGTCATATCTTATATTTAACCTAAATATAAATGATTTTAATCTGTATTTTTGTGCGTCCTCTATTAAATCACCCTTTATGAGTAGTGCGCATGCGCACAAATGCCTAAGGGAACTTTCTGAGTATGACGTAAGAGGGAACCTGTGCTAAATCAAACAGAAAATACAGCGAAATGACAGGGAACAAAAAATATTAAATGAGTGATTATATGTTCAATACAGTTGCATTTTTTTTGAGAACTCTAATCAGTTAAATAGCATAAGTTATTAGTTGGTGAGGTCTTTAACAACAGCCGTACTTTGTTGAACTAACGTGGTTCAAACGATGAGACCATATGAAACAGTCTTTACTAGCTTATTCGTTTCCACAAAAATGCAGCACAAATAAGCAAGCATTTTAACGTTTTAAATACACTAATCTACTATTATTGTTCAATCGCTGAAGTGTTTTTTTATTTTTTAATGCCTTTAAAATAAGTAGTTTTGTGAACACGGACGAAGAAACGCCAGCCCCGAAGCTCATCCGTAAACCACATAAAACAGCTCATATGCGCTTAGCTCTTTAAAATGATAATCTGTTTACATTGTGTACAGTCGCTGGACTGTTTTTATTTAAATGCTTTTAAAAGAGGCTTAGTGATGTAGTTCGCAGACCGAGAGCTCGGAGCCTTGACTCTCATGTCTGTACAACAGAAAACACTGGCTGAAGGCAGCTCTCTCCGTTTTAAATAAAACTACTTGCAAACACCTGAGTTTAGCTCTTGCTGTGTTCTAAGGGGTTGACGGAATGAAATCGCTGGAACATTTACATTTTAAAAGGCCGTATTTATTTTCATTTTCCGCTCCACACCTTCAGTGGATATGCCTTAAACGGGGCATTATTTTTCGTACGTGACCTGTGGTTAGAGGCATTGTTGCTTGTTAGTAAGACATATGGCATAATAAATTATGTTCTTGGGCATAATTTGCAAGCTAACATGCTCTACAAGTCATATCTTATATTTAACCTAAATATAAATGATTTTAATCTGTATGTTTGTGCGTCCTCTATTAAATCACCCTTTATGAGTAGTGCGCATGCGCACAAATGCCTAAGGGAACTTTCTGAGTATGACGTAAGAGGGAACCTGTGCTAAATCAAACAGAAAATACAGCGAAATGACAGGGAACAAAAAATATTAAATGAGTGATTATATGTTCAATACAGTTGCATTTTTTTGAGATCTCTAATCAGTTAAATAGCATAAGTTATTAGTTGGTGAGGTCTTTAACAACAGCCGTACTTTGTTGAACTAACGTGGTTCAAACGATGAGACCATATGAAACAGTCTTTACTAGCTTATTCGTTTCCACAAAAATGCAGCACAAATAAGCACGCATTTTAACGTTTTAAATACACTAATCTACTGTTATTGTTCAATCGCTGAAGTGTTTTTTTTTTTAATTTATTTTTTTTAATGCCTTTAAAATATGTAGTTTTGTGAACACGGACGAAGAAACGCCAGCCCCGAAGCTCATCCGTAAACCACATGAAACAGCTCTTATGCGCTTAGCTCTTTAAAATGATAATCTGTTTACATTGTGTACAGTCGCTGGACTGTTTTTATTTAAATGCTTTTAAAAGAGGCTTAGTGATGTAGTTCGCAGACCGAGAGCTCGGAGCCTTGACTCTCATGTCAGGACAACAGAAAACACTGGCTGAAGGCAGCTCTCTCCGTTTTAAATAAAACTACTCGCAAACACCTGATTTTAGCTCTTGGTGTGTTCTAAAAGGGGTTGTCGGAATGAAATAGCTGGAACATTTAAATTTTAAAAGGCCGTATTTATTTTCATTTTTCCGCTCCACCCCTTCAGTGGAGTGGAATGGCCTAAACGGGGCATTATTTTTCGTACGTGACCTGTGGTTAGAGGCATTGTTGCTTGTTAGTAAGACATATGGCATAATAAATTATGTTCTTGGGCATAATTTGCAAGCTAACATGCTCTACAAGTCATATCTTATATTTAACCTAAATATAAATGATTTTAATCTGTATTTTTGTGCGTCCTCTATTAAATCACCCTTTATGAGTAGTGCGCATGCGCACAAATGCCTAAGGGAACTTTCTGAGTATGACGTAAGAGGGAACCTGTGCTAAATCAAACAGAAAATACAGCGAAATGACAGGGAACAAAAAATATTAAATGAGTGATTATATGTTCAATACAGTTGCATTTTTTTTGAGAACTCTAATCAGTTAAATAGCATAAGTTATTAGTTGGTGAGGTCTTTAACAACAGCCGTACTTTGTTGAACTAACGTGGTTCAAACGATGAGACCATATGAAACAGTCTTTACTAGCTTATTCGTTTCCACAAAAATGCAGCACAAATAAGCAAGCATTTTAACGTTTTAAATACACTAATCTACTATTATTGTTCAATCGCTGAAGTGTTTTTTTATTTATTTATTTATTTTAATGCCTTTAAAATATGTAGTTTTGTGAACACGGACGAAGAAACGCCAGCCCCGAAGCTCATCCATCCGTAAACCACATAAAACAGCTCATATGCGCTTAGCTCTTTAAAATGATAATCTGTTTACATTGTGTACAGTCGCTGGACTGTTTTTATTTAAATGCTTTTAAAAGAGGCATAGTGATGTAGTTCGCAGACCGAGAGCTCGGAGCCTTGACTCTCATGTCAGTACAACAGAAAACACTGGCTGAAGGCAGCTCTCTCCGTTTTAAATAAAATTACTTGCAAACACCTGAGTTTAGCTCTTGCTGTGTTCTAAGGGGTTGACGGAATGAAATCGCTGGAACATTTAAATTTTAAAAGGCCGTATTTATTTTCATTTTCCGCTCCACACCTTCAGTGGAGTGGAATGCCTTAAACGGGGCATTATTTTTCGTACGTGACCTGTGGTTAGAGGCATTGTTGCTTGTTAGTAAGACATATGGCATAATAAATTATGTTCTTGGGCATAATTTGCAAGCTAACATGCATTACAAGTCATATCTTATATTTAACCTAAATATAAATGATTTTAATCTGTATTTTTGTGCGTCCTCTATTAAATCACCCTTTATGAGTAGTGCGCATGCGCACAAATGCCTAAGGGAACTTTCTGAGTATGACGAACCTGTGCTAAATCAAACAGAAAATACAGCGAAATGACAGGGAACAAAAAATATTAAATGAGTGATTATATGTTCAATACAGTTGCATTTTTTTTGAGAACTCTAATCAGTTAAATAGCATAAGTTATTAGTTGGTGAGGTCTTTAACAACAGCCGTACTTTGTTGAACTAACGTGGTTCAAACGATGAGACCATATGAAACAGTCTTTACTAGCTTATTCGTTTCCACAAAAATGCAGCACAATTAAGCAAGCATTTTAACGTTTTAAATACACTAATCTACTATTATTGTTCAATCGCTGAAGTGTTTTTTTTTTTTTTTTTTTTTTTTTTTAATGCCTTTAAAATATGTAGTTTTGTGAACACGGACGAAGAAACGCCAGCCCCGAAGCTCATCCGTAAACCACATAAAACAGCTCATATGCGCTTAGCTCTTTAAAATGATAATCTGTTTACATTGTGTACAGTCGCTGGACTGTTTTTATTTAAATGCTTTTAAAAGAGGCTTAGTGATGTAGTTCGCAGACCGAGAGCTCGGAGCCTTGACTCTCATGTCTGTACAACAGAAAACACTGGCTGAAGGCAGCTCTCTCCGTTTTAAATAAAACTACTTGCAAACACCTGAGTTTAGCTCTTGCTGTGTTCTAAGGGGTTGACGGAATGAAATCCCTGGAACATTTAAATTTTAAAAGGCCGTATTTATTTTCATTTTCCGCTCCACACCTTCAGTGGAGTGGAATGCCTTAAACGGGGCATTATTTTTCGTACGTGACCTGTGGTTAGAGGCATTGTTGCTTGTTAGTAAGACATATGGCATAATAAATTATGTTCTTGGGCATAATTTGCAAGCTAACATGCTCTACAAGTCATATCTTATATTTAACCTAAATATAAATGATTTTAATCTGTATTTTTGTGCGTCCTCTATTAAATCACCCTTTATGAGTAGTGCGCATGCGCACAAATGCCTAAGGGAACTTTCTGAGTATGACGTAAGAGGGAACCTGTGCTAAATCAAACAGAAAATACAGCGAAATGACAGGGAACAAAAAATATTAAATGAGTGATTATATGTTCAATACAGTTGCATTTTTTTTGAGAACTCTAATCAGTTAAATAGCATAAGTTATTAGTTGGTGAGGTCTTTAACAACAGCCGTACTTTGTTGAACTAACGTGGTTCAAACGATGAGACAATATGAAACAGTCTTTACTAGCTTATTCGTTTCCACAAAAATGCAGCACAAATAAGCAAGCATTTTAACGTTTTAAATACACTAATCTACTATTATTGTTCAATCGCTGAAGTGTTTTTTTTTTTTTTTAATGCCTTTAAAATAAGTAGTTTTGTGAACACGGACGAAGAAACGCCAGCCCCGAAGCTCATCCGTAAACCACATAAAACAGCTCATATGCGCTTAGCTCTTTAAAATGATAATCTGTTTACATTGTGTACAGTCGCTGGACTGTTTTTATTTAAATGCTTTTAAAAGAGGCTTAGTGATGTAGTTCGCAGACCGAGAGCTCGGAGCCTTGACTCTCATGTCTGTACAACAGAAAACACTGGCTGAAGGCAGCTCTCTCCGTTTTAAATAAAACTACTTGCAAACACCTGAGTTTAGCTCTTGCTGTGTTCTAAGGGGTTGACGGAATGAAATCGCTGGAACATTTACATTTTAAAAGGCCGTATTTATTTTCATTTTCCGCTCCACACCTTCAGTGGATATGCCTTAAACGGGGCATTATTTTTCGTACGTGACCTGTGGTTAGAGGCATTGTTGCTTGTTAGTAAGACATATGGCATAATAAATTATGTTCTTGGGCATAATTTTCAAGCTAACATGCTCTACAAGTCATATCTTATATTTAACCTAAATATAAATGATTTTAATCTGTATTTTTGTGCGTCCTCTATTAAATCACCCTTTATGAGTAGTGCGCATGCGCACAAATGCCTAAGGGAACTTTCTGAGTATGACGTAAGAGGGAACCTGTGCTAAATCAAACAGAAAATACAGCGAAATGACAGGGAACAAAAAATATTAAATGAGTGATTATATGTTCAATACAGTTGCATTTTTTTTGAGAACTCTAATCAGTTAAATAGCATAAGTTATTAGTTGGTGAGGTCTTTAACAACAGCCGTACTTTGTTGAACTAACGTGGTTCAAACGATGAGACCATATGAAACAGTCTTTACTAGCTTATTCGTTTCCACAAAAATGCAGCACAAATAAGCAAGCATTTTAACGTTTTAAATACACTAATCTACTATTATTGTTCAATCGCTGAAGTGTTTTTTTTTTTTTTAATGCCTTTAAAATAAGTAGTTTTGTGAACACGGACGAAGAAACGCCAGCCCCGAAGCTCATCCGTAAACCACATAAAACAGCTCATATGCGCTTAGCTCTTTAAAATGATAATCTGTTTACATTGTGTACAGTCGCTGGACTGTTTTTATTTAAATGCTTTTAAAAGAGGCTTAGTGATGTAGTTCGCAGACCGAGAGCTCGGAGCCTTGACTCTCATGTCTGTACAACAGAAAACACTGGCTGAAGGCAGCTCTCTCCGTTTTAAATAAAACTACTTGCAAACACCTGAGTTTAGCTCTTGCTGTGTTCTAAGGGGTTGACGGAATGAAATCGCTGGAACATTTACATTTTAAAAGGCCGTATTTATTTTCATTTTCCGCTCCACACCTTCAGTGGATATGCCTTAAACGGGGCATTATTTTTCGTACGTGACCTGTGGTTAGAGGCATTGTTGCTTGTTAGTAAGACATATGGCATAATAAATTATGTTCTTGGGCATAATTTGCAAGCTAACATGCTCTACAAGTCATATCTTATATTTAACCTAAATATAAATGATTTTAATCTGTATTTTTGTGCGTCCTCTATTAAATCACCCTTTATGAGTAGTGCGCATGCGCACAAATGCCTAAGGGAACTTTCTGAGTATGACGTAAGAGGGAACCTGTGCTAAATCAAACAGAAAATACAGCGAAATGACAGGGAACAAAAAATATTAAATGAGTGATTATATGTTCAATACAGTTGCATTTTTTTTGAGAACTCTAATCAGTTAAATAGCATAAGTTATTAGTTGGTGAGGTCTTTAACAACAGCCGTACTTTGTTGAACTAACGTGGTTCAAACGATGAGACCATATGAAACAGTCTTTACTAGCTTATTCGTTTCCACAAAAATGCAGCACAAATAAGCAAGCATTTTAACGTTTTAAATACACTAATCTACTATTATTGTTCAATCGCTGAAGTGTTTTTTTTTTTTTAATGCCTTTAAAATAAGTAGTTTTGTGAACACGGACGAAGAAACGCCAGCCCCGAAGCTCATCCGTAAACCACATAAAACAGCTCATATGCGCTTAGCTCTTTAAAATGATAATCTGTTTACATTGTGTACAGTCGCTGGACTGTTTTTATTTAAATGCTTTTAAAAGAGGCTTAGTGATGTAGTTCGCAGACCGAGAGCTCGGAGCCTTGACTCTCATGTCTGTACAACAGAAAACACTGGCTGAAGGCAGCTCTCTCCGTTTTAAATAAAACTACTTGCAAACACCTGAGTTTAGCTCTTGCTGTGTTCTAAGGGGTTGACGGAATGAAATCGCTGGAACATTTACATTTTAAAAGGCCGTATTTATTTTCATTTTCCGCTCCACACCTTCAGTGGATATGCCTTAAACGGGGCATTATTTTTCGTACGTGACCTGTGGTTAGAGGCATTGTTGCTTGTTAGTAAGACATATGGCATAATAAATTATGTTCTTGGGCATAATTTGCAAGCTAACATGCTCTACAAGTCATATCTTATATTTAACCTAAATATAAATGATTTTAATCTGTATTTTTGTGCGTCCTCTATTAAATCACCCTTTATGAGTAGTGCGCATGCGCACAAATGCCTAAGGGAACTTTCTGAGTATGACGTAAGAGGGAACCTGTGCTAAATCAAACAGAAAATACAGCGAAATGACAGGGAACAAAAAATATTAAATGAGTGATTATATGTTCAATACAGTTGCATTTATTTTGAGAACTCTAATCAGTTAAATAGCATAAGTTATTAGTTGGTGAGGTCTTTAACAACAGCCGTACTTTGTTGAACTAACGTGGTTCAAACGATGAGACCATATGAAACAGTCTTTACTAGCTTATTCGTTTCCACAAAAATGCAGCACAAATAAGCAAGCATTTTAACGTTTTAAATACACTAATCTACTATTATTGTTCAATCGCTGAAGTGTTTTTTTATTTTTTAATGCCTTTAAAATAAGTAGTTTTGTGAACACGGACGAAGAAACGCCAGCCCCGAAGCTCATCCGTAAACCACATAAAACAGCTCATATGCGCTTAGCTCTTTAAAATGATAATCTGTTTACATTGTGTACAGTCGCTGGACTGTTTTTATTTAAATGCTTTTAAAAGAGGCTTAGTGATGTAGTTCGCAGACCGAGAGCTCGGAGCCTTGACTCTCATGTCTGTACAACAGAAAACACTGGCTGAAGGCAGCTCTCTCCGTTTTAAATAAAACTACTTGCAAACACCTGAGTTTAGCTCTTGCTGTGTTCTAAGGGGTTGACGGAATGAAATCGCTGGAACATTTACATTTTAAAAGGCCGTATTTATTTTCATTTTCCGCTCCACACCTTCAGTGGATATGCCTTAAACGGGGCATTATTTTTCGTACGTGACCTGTGGTTAGAGGCATTGTTGCTTGTTAGTAAGACATATGGCATAATAAATTATGTTCTTGGGCATAATTTGCAAGCTAACATGCTCTACAAGTCATATCTTATATTTAACCTAAATATAAATGATTTTAATCTGTATGTTTGTGCGTCCTCTATTAAATCACCCTTTATGAGTAGTGCGCATGCGCACAAATGCCTAAGGGAACTTTCTGAGTATGACGTAAGAGGGAACCTGTGCTAAATCAAACAGAAAATACAGCGAAATGACAGGGAACAAAAAATATTAAATGAGTGATTATATGTTCAATACAGTTGCATTTTTTTGAGATCTCTAATCAGTTAAATAGCATAAGTTATTAGTTGGTGAGGTCTTTAACAACAGCCGTACTTTGTTGAACTAACGTGGTTCAAACGATGAGACCATATGAAACAGTCTTTACTAGCTTATTCGTTTCCACAAAAATGCAGCACAAATAAGCACGCATTTTAACGTTTTAAATACACTAATCTACTGTTATTGTTCAATCGCTGAAGTGTTTTTTTTTTTAATTTATTTTTTTTAATGCCTTTAAAATATGTAGTTTTGTGAACACGGACGAAGAAACGCCAGCCCCGAAGCTCATCCGTAAACCACATGAAACAGCTCTTATGCGCTTAGCTCTTTAAAATGATAATCTGTTTACATTGTGTACAGTCGCTGGACTGTTTTTATTTAAATGCTTTTAAAAGAGGCTTAGTGATGTAGTTCGCAGACCGAGAGCTCGGAGCCTTGACTCTCATGTCAGGACAACAGAAAACACTGGCTGAAGGCAGCTCTCTCCGTTTTAAATAAAACTACTCGCAAACACCTGATTTTAGCTCTTGGTGTGTTCTAAAAGGGGTTGTCGGAATGAAATAGCTGGAACATTTAAATTTTAAAAGGCCGTATTTATTTTCATTTTTCCGCTCCACCCCTTCAGTGGAGTGGAATGGCCTAAACGGGGCATTATTTTTCGTACGTGACCTGTGGTTAGAGGCATTGTTGCTTGTTAGTAAGACATATGGCATAATAAATTATGTTCTTGGGCATAATTTGCAAGCTAACATGCTCTACAAGTCATATCTTATATTTAACCTAAATATAAATGATTTTAATCTGTATTTTTGTGCGTCCTCTATTAAATCACCCTTTATGAGTAGTGCGCATGCGCACAAATGCCTAAGGGAACTTTCTGAGTATGACGTAAGAGGGAACCTGTGCTAAATCAAACAGAAAATACAGCGAAATGACAGGGAACAAAAAATATTAAATGAGTGATTATATGTTCAATACAGTTGCATTTTTTTTGAGAACTCTAATCAGTTAAATAGCATAAGTTATTAGTTGGTGAGGTCTTTAACAACAGCCGTACTTTGTTGAACTAACGTGGTTCAAACGATGAGACCATATGAAACAGTCTTTACTAGCTTATTCGTTTCCACAAAAATGCAGCACAAATAAGCAAGCATTTTAACGTTTTAAATACACTAATCTACTATTATTGTTCAATCGCTGAAGTGTTTTTTTATTTATTTATTTATTTTAATGCCTTTAAAATATGTAGTTTTGTGAACACGGACGAAGAAACGCCAGCCCCGAAGCTCATCCATCCGTAAACCACATAAAACAGCTCATATGCGCTTAGCTCTTTAAAATGATAATCTGTTTACATTGTGTACAGTCGCTGGACTGTTTTTATTTAAATGCTTTTAAAAGAGGCATAGTGATGTAGTTCGCAGACCGAGAGCTCGGAGCCTTGACTCTCATGTCAGTACAACAGAAAACACTGGCTGAAGGCAGCTCTCTCCGTTTTAAATAAAATTACTTGCAAACACCTGAGTTTAGCTCTTGCTGTGTTCTAAGGGGTTGACGGAATGAAATCGCTGGAACATTTAAATTTTAAAAGGCCGTATTTATTTTCATTTTCCGCTCCACACCTTCAGTGGAGTGGAATGCCTTAAACGGGGCATTATTTTTCGTACGTGACCTGTGGTTAGAGGCATTGTTGCTTGTTAGTAAGACATATGGCATAATAAATTATGTTCTTGGGCATAATTTGCAAGCTAACATGCATTACAAGTCATATCTTATATTTAACCTAAATATAAATGATTTTAATCTGTATTTTTGTGCGTCCTCTATTAAATCACCCTTTATGAGTAGTGCGCATGCGCACAAATGCCTAAGGGAACTTTCTGAGTATGACGAACCTGTGCTAAATCAAACAGAAAATACAGCGAAATGACAGGGAACAAAAAATATTAAATGAGTGATTATATGTTCAATACAGTTGCATTTTTTTTGAGAACTCTAATCAGTTAAATAGCATAAGTTATTAGTTGGTGAGGTCTTTAACAACAGCCGTACTTTGTTGAACTAACGTGGTTCAAACGATGAGACCATATGAAACAGTCTTTACTAGCTTATTCGTTTCCACAAAAATGCAGCACAAATAAGCAAGCATTTTAACGTTTTAAATACACTAATCTACTATTATTGTTCAATCGCTGAAGTGTTTTTTTATTTATTTATTTATTTTAATGCCTTTAAAATATGTAGTTTTGTGAACACGGACGAAGAAACGCCAGCCCCGAAGCTCATCCGTAAACCACATAAAACAGCTCATATGCGCTTAGCTCTTTAAAATGATAATCTGTTTACATTGTGTACAGTCGCTGGACTGTTTTTATTTAAATGCTTTTAAAAGAGGCTTAGTGATGTAGTTCGCAGACCGAGAGCTCGGAGCCTTGACTCTCATGTCTGTACAACAGAAAACACTGGCTGAAGGCAGCTCTCTCCGTTTTAAATAAAACTACTTGCAAACACCTGAGTTTAGCTCTTGCTGTGTTCTAAGGGGTTGACGGAATGAAATCGCTGGAACATTTACATTTTAAAAGGCCGTATTTATTTTCATTTTCCGCTCCACACCTTCAGTGGATATGCCTTAAACGGGGCATTATTTTTCGTACGTGACCTGTGGTTAGAGGCATTGTTGCTTGTTAGTAAGACATATGGCATAATAAATTATGTTCTTGGGCATAATTTGCAAGCTAACATGCTCTACAAGTCATATCTTATATTTAACCTAAATATAAATGATTTTAATCTGTATTTTTGTGCGTCCTCTATTAAATCACCCTTTATGAGTAGTGCGCATGCGCACAAATGCCTAAGGGAACTTTCGGAGTATGACGTAAGAGGGAACCTGTGCTAAATCAAACAGAAAATACAGCGAAATGACAGGGAACAAAAAATATTAAATGAGTGATTATATGTTCAATACAGTTGCATTTTTTTTGAGAACTCTAATCAGTTAAATAGCATAAGTTATTAGTTGGTGAGGTCTTTAACAACAGCCGTACTTTGTTGAACTAACGTGGTTCAAACGATGAGACCATATGAAACAGTCTTTACTAGCTTATTCGTTTCCACAAAAATGCAGCACAAATAAGCAAGCATTTTAACGTTTTAAATACACTAATCTACTATTATTGTTCAATCGCTGAAGTGTTTTTTTATTTATTTATTTATTTTAATGCCTTTAAAATATGTAGTTTTGTGAACACGGACGAAGAAACGCCAGCCCCGAAGCTCATCCGTAAACCACATAAAACAGCTCATATGCGCTTAGCTCTTTAAAATGATAATCTGTTTACATTGTGTACAGTCGCTGGACTGTTTTTATTTAAATGCTTTTAAAAGAGGCTTAGTGATGTAGTTCGCAGACCGAGAGCTCGGAGCCTTGACTCTCATGTCTGTACAACAGAAAACACTGGCTGAAGGCAGCTCTCTCCGTTTTAAATAAAACTACTTGCAAACACCTGAGTTTAGCTCTTGCTGTGTTCTAAGGGGTTGACGGAATGAAATCGCTGGAACATTTACATTTTAAAAGGCCGTATTTATTTTCATTTTCCGCTCCACACCTTCAGTGGATATGCCTTAAACGGGGCATTATTTTTCGTACGTGACCTGTGGTTAGAGGCATTGTTGCTTGTTAGTAAGACATATGGCATAATAAATTATGTTCTTGGGCATAATTTGCAAGCTAACATGCTCTACAAGTCATATCTTATATTTAACCTAAATATAAATGATTTTAATCTGTATTTTTGTGCGTCCTCTATTAAATCACCCTTTATGAGTAGTGCGCATGCGCACAAATGCCTAAGGGAACTTTCTGAGTATGACGTAAGAGGGAACCTGTGCTAAATCAAACAGAAAATACAGCGAAATGACAGGGAACAAAAAATATTAAATGAGTGATTATATGTTCAATACAGTTGCATTTTTTTTGAGAACTCTAATCAGTTAAATAGCATAAGTTATTAGTTGGTGAGGTCTTTAACAACAGCCGTACTTTGTTGAACTAACGTGGTTCAAACGATGAGACCATATGAAACAGTCTTTACTAGCTTATTCGTTTCCACAAAAATGCAGCACAAATAAGCAAGCATTTTAACGTTTTAAATACACTAATCTACTATTATTGTTCAATCGCTGAAGTGTTTTTTTATTTATTTATTTATTTTAATGCCTTTAAAATATGTAGTTTTGTGAACACGGACGAAGAAACGCCAGCCCCGAAGCTCATCCGTAAACCACATAAAACAGCTCATATGCGCTTAGCTCTTTAAAATGATAATCTGTTTACATTGTGTACAGTCGCTGGACTGTTTTTATTTAAATGCTTTTAAAAGAGGCATAGTGATGTAGTTCGCAGACCGAGAGCTCGGAGCCTTGACTCTCATGTCAGTACAACAGAAAACACTGGCTGAAGGCAGCTCTCTCCGTTTTAAATAAAATTACTTGCAAACACCTGAGTTTAGCTCTTGCTGTGTTCTAAGGGGTTGACGGAATGAAATCGCTGGAACATTTAAATTTTAAAAGGCCGTATTTATTTTCATTTTCCGCTCCACACCTTCAGTGGAGTGGAATGCCTTAAACGGGGCATTATTTTTCGTACGTGACCTGTGGTTAGAGGCATTGTTGCTTGTTAGTAAGACATATGGCATAATAAATTATGTTCTTGGGCATAATTTGCAAGCTAACATGCATTACAAGTCATATCTTATATTTAACCTAAATATAAATGATTTTAATCTGTATTTTTGTGCGTCCTCTATTAAATCACCCTTTATGAGTAGTGCGCATGCGCACAAATGCCTAAGGGAACTTTCTGAGTATGACGAACCTGTGCTAAATCAAACAGAAAATACAGCGAAATGACAGGGAACAAAAAATATTAAATGAGTGATTATATGTTCAATACAGTTGCATTTTTTTTGAGAACTCTAATCAGTTAAATAGCATAAGTTATTAGTTGGTGAGGTCTTTAACAACAGCCGTACTTTGTTGAACTAACGTGGTTCAAACGATGAGACCATATGAAACAGTCTTTACTAGCTTATTCGTTTCCACAAAAATGCAGCACAATTAAGCAAGCATTTTAACGTTTTAAATACACTAATCTACTATTATTGTTCAATCGCTGAAGTGTTTTTTTTTTTTTTTTTTTTTTTTTTAATGCCTTTAAAATATGTAGTTTTGTGAACACGGACGAAGAAACGCCAGCCCCGAAGCTCATCCGTAAACCACATAAAACAGCTCATATGCGCTTAGCTCTTTAAAATGATAATCTGTTTACATTGTGTACAGTCGCTGGACTGTTTTTATTTAAATGCTTTTAAAAGAGGCTTAGTGATGTAGTTCGCAGACCGAGAGCTCGGAGCCTTGACTCTCATGTCTGTACAACAGAAAACACTGGCTGAAGGCAGCTCTCTCCGTTTTAAATAAAATTACTTGCAAACACCTGAGTTTAGCTCTTGCTGTGTTCTAAGGGGTTGACGGAATGAAATCCCTGGAACATTTAAATTTTAAAAGGCCGTATTTATTTTCATTTTCCGCTCCACACCTTCAGTGGAGTGGAATGCCTTAAACGGGGCATTATTTTTCGTACGTGACCTGTGGTTAGAGGCATTGTTGCTTGTTAGTAAGACATATGGCATAATAAATTATGTTCTTGGGCATAATTTGCAAGCTAACATGCTCTACAAGTCATATCTTATATTTAACCTAAATATAAATGATTTTAATCTGTATTTTTGTGCGTCCTCTATTAAATCACCCTTTATGAGTAGTGCGCATGCGCACAAATGCCTAAGGGAACTTTCTGAGTATGACGTAAGAGGGAACCTGTGCTAAATCAAACAGAAAATACAGCGAAATGACAGGGAACAAAAAATATTAAATGAGTGATTATATGTTCAATACAGTTGCATTTTTTTTGAGAACTCTAATCAGTTAAATAGCATAAGTTATTAGTTGGTGAGGTCTTTAACAACAGCCGTACTTTGTTGAACTAACGTGGTTCAAACGATGAGACCATATGAAACAGTCTTTACTAGCTTATTCGTTTCCACAAAAATGCAGCACAAATAAGCAAGCATTTTAACGTTTTAAATACACTAATCTACTATTATTGTTCAATCGCTGAAGTGTTTTTTTATTTATTTATTTATTTTAATGCCTTTAAAATATGTAGTTTTGTGAACACGGACGAAGAAACGCCAGCCCCGAAGCTCATCCGTAAACCACATAAAACAGCTCATATGCGCTTAGCTCTTTAAAATGATAATCTGTTTACATTGTGTACAGTCGCTGGACTGTTTTTATTTAAATGCTTTTAAAAGAGGCTTAGTGATGTAGTTCGCAGACCGAGAGCTCGGAGCCTTGACTCTCATGTCTGTACAACAGAAAACACTGGCTGAAGGCAGCTCTCTCCGTTTTAAATAAAACTACTTGCAAACACCTGAGTTTAGCTCTTGCTGTGTTCTAAGGGGTTGACGGAATGAAATCGCTGGAACATTTACATTTTAAAAGGCCGTATTTATTTTCATTTTCCGCTCCACACCTTCAGTGGATATGCCTTAAACGGGGCATTATTTTTCGTACGTGACCTGTGGTTAGAGGCATTGTTGCTTGTTAG
The DNA here is from genome assembly GCF_049309525.1 of Garra rufa. NCBI lineage: Eukaryota > Metazoa > Chordata > Actinopteri > Cypriniformes > Cyprinidae > Garra > Garra rufa. The sequence goes on from NW_027394276.1 coordinate 17,005,910, forward strand.
TAAGACATATGGCATAATAAATTATGTTCTTGGGCATAATTTGCAAGCTAACATGCTCTACAAGTCATATCTTATATTTAACCTAAATATAAATGATTTTAATCTGTATTTTTGTGCGTCCTCTATTAAATCACCCTTTATGAGTAGTGCGCATGCGCACAAATGCCTAAGGGAACTTTCTGAGTATGACGTAAGAGGGAACCTGTGCTAAATCAAACAGAAAATACAGCGAAATGACAGGGAACAAAAAATATTAAATGAGTGATTATATGTTCAATACAGTTGCATTTTTTTTGAGAACTCTAATCAGTTAAATAGCATAAGTTATTAGTTGGTGAGGTCTTTAACAACAGCCGTACTTTGTTGAACTAACGTGGTTCAAACGATGAGACCATATGAAACAGTCTTTACTAGCTTATTCGTTTCCACAAAAATGCAGCACAAATAAGCAAGCATTTTAACGTTTTAAATACACTAATCTACTATTATTGTTCAATCGCTGAAGTGTTTTTTTATTTATTTATTTATTTTAATGCCTTTAAAATATGTAGTTTTGTGAACACGGACGAAGAAACGCCAGCCCCGAAGCTCATCCGTAAACCACATAAAACAGCTCATATGCGCTTAGCTCTTTAAAATGATAATCTGTTTACATTGTGTACAGTCGCTGGACTGTTTTTATTTAAATGCTTTTAAAAGAGGCATAGTGATGTAGTTCGCAGACCGAGAGCTCGGAGCCTTGACTCTCATGTCAGTACAACAGAAAACACTGGCTGAAGGCAGCTCTCTCCGTTTTAAATAAAATTACTTGCAAACACCTGAGTTTAGCTCTTGCTGTGTTCTAAGGGGTTGACGGAATGAAATCGCTGGAACATTTAAATTTTAAAAGGCCGTATTTATTTTCATTTTCCGCTCCACACCTTCAGTGGAGTGGAATGCCTTAAACGGGGCATTATTTTTCGTACGTGACCTGTGGTTAGAGGCATTGTTGCTTGTTAGTAAGACATATGGCATAATAAATTATGTTCTTGGGCATAATTTGCAAGCTAACATGCATTACAAGTCATATCTTATATTTAACCTAAATATAAATGATTTTAATCTGTATTTTTGTGCGTCCTCTATTAAATCACCCTTTATGAGTAGTGCGCATGCGCACAAATGCCTAAGGGAACTTTCTGAGTATGACGAACCTGTGCTAAATCAAACAGAAAATACAGCGAAATGACAGGGAACAAAAAATATTAAATGAGTGATTATATGTTCAATACAGTTGCATTTTTTTTGAGAACTCTAATCAGTTAAATAGCATAAGTTATTAGTTGGTGAGGTCTTTAACAACAGCCGTACTTTGTTGAACTAACGTGGTTCAAACGATGAGACCATATGAAACAGTCTTTACTAGCTTATTCGTTTCCACAAAAATGCAGCACAATTAAGCAAGCATTTTAACGTTTTAAATACACTAATCTACTATTATTGTTCAATCGCTGAAGTGTTTTTTTTTTTTTTTTTTTTTTTTTTTTTTTTAATGCCTTTAAAATATGTAGTTTTGTGAACACGGACGAAGAAACGCCAGCCCCGAAGCTCATCCGTAAACCACATAAAACAGCTCATATGCGCTTAGCTCTTTAAAATGATAATCTGTTTACATTGTGTACAGTCGCTGGACTGTTTTTATTTAAATGCTTTTAAAAGAGGCTTAGTGATGTAGTTCGCAGACCGAGAGCTCGGAGCCTTGACTCTCATGTCTGTACAACAGAAAACACTGGCTGAAGGCAGCTCTCTCCGTTTTAAATAAAATTACTTGCAAACACCTGAGTTTAGCTCTTGCTGTGTTCTAAGGGGTTGACGGAATGAAATCGCTGGAACATTTAAATTTTAAAAGGCCGTATTTATTTTCATTTTCCGCTCCACACCTTCAGTGGAGTGGAATGCCTTAAACGGGGCATTATTTTTCGTACGTGACCTGTGGTTAGAGGCATTGTTGCTTGTTAGTAAGACATATGGCATAATAAATTATGTTCTTGGGCATAATTTGCAAGCTAACATGCATTACAAGTCATATCTTATATTTAACCTAAATATAAATGATTTTAATCTGTATTTTTGTGCGTCCTCTATTAAATCACCCTTTATGAGTAGTGCGCATGCGCACAAATGCCTAAGGGAACTTTCTGAGTATGACGAACCTGTGCTAAATCAAACAGAAAATACAGCGAAATGACAGGGAACAAAAAATATTAAATGAGTGATTATATGTTCAATACAGTTGCATTTTTTTTGAGAACTCTAATCAGTTAAATAGCATAAGTTATTAGTTGGTGAGGTCTTTAACAACAGCCGTACTTTGTTGAACTAACGTGGTTCAAACGATGAGACCATATGAAACAGTCTTTACTAGCTTATTCGTTTCCACAAAAATGCAGCACAATTAAGCAAGCATTTTAACGTTTTAAATACACTAATCTACTATTATTGTTCAATCGCTGAAGTGTTTTTTTTTTTTTTTTTTTTTTTTTTTTTTAATGCCTTTAAAATATGTAGTTTTGTGAACACGGACGAAGAAACGCCAGCCCCGAAGCTCATCCGTAAACCACATAAAACAGCTCATATGCGCTTAGCTCTTTAAAATGATAATCTGTTTACATTGTGTACAGTCGCTGGACTGTTTTTATTTAAATGCTTTTAAAAGAGGCTTAGTGATGTAGTTCGCAGACCGAGAGCTCGGAGCCTTGACTCTCATGTCTGTACAACAGAAAACACTGGCTGAAGGCAGCTCTCTCCGTTTTAAATAAAATTACTTGCAAACACCTGAGTTTAGCTCTTGCTGTGTTCTAAGTGGTTGACGGAATGAAATCCCTGGAACATTTAAATTTTAAAAGGCCGTATTTATTTTCATTTTCCGCTCCACACCTTCAGTGGATATGCCTTAAACGGGGCATTATTTTTCGTACGTGACCTGTGGTTAGAGGCATTGTTGCTTGTTAGTAAGACATATGGCATAATAAATTATGTTCTTGGGCATAATTTGCAAGCTAACATGCTCTACAAGTCATATCTTATATTTAACCTAAATATAAATGATTTTAATCTGTATTTTTGTGCGTCCTCTATTAAATCACCCTTTATGAGTAGTGCGCATGCGCACAAATGCCTAAGGGAACTTTCTGAGTATGACGTAAGAGGGAACCTGTGCTAAATCAAACAGAAAATACAGCGAAATGACAGGGAACAAAAAATATTAAATGAGTGATTATATGTTCAATACAGTTGCATTTTTTTTTTGAGAACTCTAATCAGTTAAATAGCATAAGTTATTAGTTGGTGAGGTCTTTAACAACAGCCGTACTTTGTTGAACTAACGTGGTTCAAACGATGAGACCATATGAAACAGTCTTTACTAGCTTATTCGTTTCCACAAAAATGCAGCACAAATAAGCAAGCATTTTAACGTTTTAAATACACTAATCTACTATTATTGTTCAATCGCTGAAGTGTTTTTTTATTTATTTATTTATTTTAATGCCTATATAATATGTAGTTTTGTGAACACGGACGAAGAAACGCCAGCCCCGAAGCTCATCCGTAAACCACATAAAACAGCTCATATGCGCTTAGCTCTTTAAAATGATAATCTGTTTACATTGTGTACAGTCGCTGGACTATTTTTATTTAAATGCTTTTAAAAGAGGCTTAGTGATGTAGTTCGCAGACCGAGAGCTCGGAGCCTTGACTCTCATGTCAGTACAACAGAAAACACTGGCTGAAGGCAGCTCTCTCCGTTTTAAATAAAATTACTTGCAAACACCTGAGTTTAGCTCTTGCTGTGTTCTAAGGGGTTGACGGAATGAAATCGCTGGAACATTAAAATTTTAAAAGGCCGTATTTATTTTCATTTTCCGCTCCACACCTTCAGTGGAGTGGAATGCCTTAAACGGGGCATTATTTTTCGTACGTGACCTGTGGTTAGAGGCATTGTTGCTTGTTAGTAAGACATATGGCATAATAAATTATGTTCTTGGGCATAATTTGCAAGCTAACATGCACTACAAGTCATATCTTATATTTAACCTAAATATAAATGATTTTAATCTGTATTTTTGTGCGTCCTCTATTAAATCACCCTTTATGAGTAGTGCGCATGCGCACAAATGCCTAAGGGAACTTTCTGAGTATGACGTAAGAGGGAACCTGTGCTAAATCAAACAGAAAATACAGCGAAATGACAGGGAACAAAAAATATTAAATGAGTGATTATATGTTCAATACAGTTGCATTTTTTTGAGATCTCTAATCAGTTAAATAGCATAAGTTATTAGTTGGTGAGGTCTTTAACAACAGCCGTACTTTGTTGAACTAACGTGGTTCAAACGATGAGACCATATGAAACAGTCTTTACTAGCTTATTCGTTTCCACAAAAATGCAGCACAAATAAGCAAGCATTTTAACGTTTTAAATACACTAATCTACTGTTATTGTTCAATCGCTGAAGTGTTTTTTTTTTAATTTATTTTTTTTAATGCCTTTAAAATATGTAGTTTTGTGAACACGGACGAAGAAACGCCAGCCCCGAAGCTCATCCGTAAACCACATAAAACAGCTCTTATGCGCTTAGCTCTTTAAAATGATAATCTGTTTACATTGTGTACAGTTGCTGGACTGTTTTTATTTAAATGCTTTTAAAAGAGGCTTAGTGATGTAGTTCGCAGACCGAGAGCTCGGAGCCTTGACTCTCATGTCAGTACAACAGAAAACACTGGCTGAAGGCAGCTCTCTCCGTTTTAAATAAAACTACTTGCAAACACCTAAGTTTAGCTCTTGCTGTGTTCTAAGGGGTTGACGGAATGAAATCGCTGGAACATTTAAATTTTAAAAGGCCGTATTTATTTTCATTTTCAGCTCCACACCTTCAGTGGAGTGGAATGCCTTAAACGGGGCATTATTTTTCGTACGTGACCTGTGGTTAGAGGCATTGTTGCTTGTTAGTAAGACATATGGCATAATAAATTATGTTCTTGGGCATAATTTGCAAGCTAACATGCTCTACAAGTCATATCTTATATTTAACCTAAATATAAATGATTTTAATCTGTATTTTTGTGCGTCCTCTATTAAATCACCCTTTATGAGTAGTGCGCATGCGCACAAATGCCTAAGGGAACTTTCTGAGTATGACGTAAGAGGGAACCTGTGCTAAATCAAACAGAAAATACAGCGAAATGACAGGGAACAAAAAATATTAAATGAGTGATTATATGTTCAATACAGTTGCATTTTTTTTGAGAACTCTAATCAGTTAAATAGCATAAGTTATTAGTTGGTGAGGTCTTTAACAACAGCCGTACTTTGTTGAACTAACGTGGTTCAAACGATGAGACCATATGAAACAGTCTTTACTAGCTTATTCGTTTCCACAAAAATGCAGCACAAATAAGCAAGCATTTTAACGTTTTAAATACACTAATCTACTATTATTGTTCAATCGCTGAAGTGTTTTTTTATTTATTTATTTATTTTAATGCCTTTAAAATATGTAGTTTTGTGAACACGGACGAAGAAACGCCAGCCCCGAAGCTCATCCGTAAACCACATAAAACAGCTTGCGCTTAGCTCTTTAAAATGATAATCTGTTTACATTGTGTACAGTCGCTGGACTGTTTTTATTTAAATGCTTTTAAAAGAGGCATAGTGATGTAGTTCGCAGACCGAGAGCTCGGAGCCTTGACTCTCATGTCAGTACAACAGAAAACACTGGCTGAAGGCAGCTCTCTCCGTTTTAAATAAAATTACTTGCAAACACCTGAGTTTAGCTCTTGCTGTGTTCTAAGGGGTTGACGGAATGAAATCGCTGGAACATTTAAATTTTAAAAGGCCGTATTTATTTTCATTTTTGAATGGCTTTAACGGGGCATTATTTTTCGTACGTGACCTGTGGTTAGAGGCATTGTTTCTTGTTAGTAAGACATATGGCTTAATAAATTATGTTCTTGGGTATAATTTGCAAGCTAATGTAACCCATATTAGGATTGAGCTGGTTAGAGGAAATTAAATATAAATTAGTATGAATTTATTTTCACAAAAGAATATTAATTTCTTTTAAAAATAGTCTAAAAAAGGCTATTCTGAAAAGTGAAAACTAAAAAAATAATAATTTTTAACTAAAAAGAAAGCATAATGTTTTGTCATATGGTCGGCGCTCTGTGTGATGTCACTGTGATGAGACGCATAGCGAGAGAAGAGAAACACGCTAGAAAATCGCGGGTGTCAGAAGAGAGATTAAAAGTGTGATGTTTGATGATTGAAGCGGATGCTAGTGGATCGTGAGGCCTGTATCTCCAGATGCGGTTTATAATTTGATATTGATATCACCCGGATTTGGTGAGTTTTAAACCAAACAATGTTTAATTTGTTGTAATTTTGAGTCAATGTGTTATATTGGCATTCTAATGTGTTTATGTGAGTGTATATGTAGTTACTGTTAAAGGTTGTGTGTTAATATACTATGCACTTAAGAATGTACTGGTGTATGTGATGAAATGCTAACTAGCTCTGTGAATGTTATAATTGCACATTAAGTGACAAAAGTGCTCAGATTGTATTTTTATAATCACTGTTGGTGTTTAAATGTCATTTTCTTGAGCTGTGAGGGTAATACAGTCATATAAATTGTCTGAAATATTTTTGATCCTGTTTGTGTAAACAGGTCAAGTTTTTTTTGTGAGGTTGAAACTGTGATCTGAGATGGCGAGCCACCCGGAACCGTAGGCAGAGACGAGAGGGATTTCTGTTCTACATTGTGATCTGTGCCTTAATTGCTGTTACCAACGGGATTCATCTATTGTGTGGTATTTCTCATCCGTTACTCTACCACTAAGTTCTATAAAGAGTTGTCCGTGCCTGGTTGGACATTACACCACATGAAATTGCACTACCATTACTGCACCAAGAGACTTTACATTCGTTGGATTCATTCGATTTCAAGGAACTTTCGTTACATTTGCATATACACACACACTGACACTCACTCATTTCATGGACTGAAATTGTTTACATTGAATTACTGTAAGTTTTTACAGTCAAGTGTTTTTTTTTTTTTTTTGTTATACAAATCTGATTGTTACAGCTGTTTCATATTGTGGGTTTTGTTTTGAGTCAGGTTTATTCAAAGAAACAATTTAAACCTCAAAGGAAACCACCTAGCATAAGTTAAAATATACCAGTATTAAAGTAAAATAAATTGAAATATAAGTAATATTATACATATCAAAATAAATAGTCCAGTGAACAAATACATCATAAATAGATGTTTGGAAAATAACCCCCAAAAAAAGCATACTTTCCTGGAGGAAAAAAGAAGAACTCATTATTGTATTTTATTTTATTTATTCATTTTGCTGTCATTACATTCCATTATTTTACTCATTTCAATTTAAAGTAAAAAGTTACATTGGTAAAGTCATTCTCTTGGTCTGTCTGGTCCTTGTGTTGATTTAATTGCCTAATTTTTGCCCTCCATAGCGAATCTGGTGATCTGGCCTGTTACTGTGTGTCCTATCATTCATATTGATACACAAGGGAAGTAGAGTATCTATTGTACACTAGGCGTTACTGGCTACACTATAATGCAGTACAAGCTATATCCTCCGTTTAACCTAAATATAAATGATTTTATTCAGTATTTTTGTGCGTCCTCTATAAAGCACCATTTATGAGTAGTGCGCATGCGCACAAATGCCTAAGGGAACTTTCCGAGTATGACGTAAGAGGGAACCTGTGCTAAATCAAACAGAAAATACAGCGAAATGACAGGGAATAAAAAACATTAAATGAGTGATTATATGTTCAATACAGTTGCATTTTTTTGAGAACTCTAATCAGTTGAATAGCATAAGTTATTAGTTGGTGAGGTCATTAAAAACGGCCGTACTTTGTTGAACTATGTGGTTCAAACGATGAGACCATATACATGAAACAGTATTTACTAGCTAATTCGTTTCCACAAAAATGCAGCACAAATAAGCAAGCATTTTAACGTTTTCAATACACTAATCTACTATTATTGTTCAATCGCTGGAGTGTTTTTTTTTTTTTTTTTTTTTTTTTTTTTTAATGCCTTTAAAATATGTAGTTTTGTGAACACGGACGAAGAAACGCCAGCCCCGAAGCTCATCCGTAAACCACATAAAACAGCTCATATGCGCTTAGCTCTTTAAAATGATAATCTGTTTACATTGTGTACAGTCGCTGGACTGTTTTTATTTAAATGCTTTTAAAAGAGGCTTAGTGATGTAGTTCGCAGACCGAGAGCTCGGAGCCTTGACTCTCATGTCAGTACAACAGAAAACACTGGCTGAAGGCAGCTCTCTCCGTTTTAAATAAAACTACTTGCAAACACCTGAGTTTAGCTCTTGCTGTGTTCTAAGGGGTTGACGGAATGAAATCGCTGGAACATTTAAATTTTAAAAGGCCGTATTTATTTTCATTTTCCGCTCCACACCTTCAGTGGAGTGGAATGCCTTAAACGGGGCATTATTTTTCGTACGTGACCTGTGGTTAGAGGCATTGTTGCTTGTTAGTAAGACATATGGCATAATAAATTATGTTCTTGGGCATAATTTGCAAGCTAACATGCACTACAAGTCATATCTTATATTTAACCTAAATGTAAATGATTTTAATCTGTATTTTTGTGCGTCCTCTATTAAATCACCCTTTATGAGTAGTGCGCATGCGCACAAATGCCTAAGGGAACTTTCGGAGTATGACGTAAGAGGGAACCTGTGCTAAATCAAACAGAAAATACAGCGAAATGACAGGGAACAAAAAATATTAAATGAGTGATTATATGTTCAATACAGTTGCATTTTTTTGAGAACTCTAATCAGTTAAATAGCATAAGTTATTAGTTGGTGAGGTCTTTAACAACAGCCGTACTTTGTTGAACTAACGTGGTTCAAACGATGAGACCATATGAAACAGTCTTTACTAGCTTATTCGTTTCCACAAAAATGCAGCACAAATAAGCAAGCATTTTAACGTTTTAAATACACTAATCTACTATTATTGTTCAATCGCTGAAGTGTTTTTTATTTTTTTTATTTTTTTTAATGCCTTTAAAATATGTAGTTTTGTGAACACGGACGAAGAAACGCCAGCCCCGAAGCTCATCCGTAAACCACATAAAACAGCTCATATGCGCTTAGCTCTTTAAAATGATAATCTGTTTACATTGTGTACAGTCGCTGGACTGTTTTTATTTAAATGCTTTTAAAAGAGGCTTAGTGATGTAGTTCGCAGACCGAGAGCTCGGAGCCTTGACTCTCATGTCTGTACAACAGAAAACACTGGCTGAAGGCAGCTCTCTCCGTTTTAAATAAAACTACTTGCAAACACCTGAGTTTAGCTCTTGCTGTGTTCTAAGGGGTTGACGGAATGAAATCGCTGGAACATTTACATTTTAAAAGGCCGTATTTATTTTCATTTTCCGCTCCACACCTTCAGTGGATATGCCTTAAACGGGGCATTATTTTTCGTACGTGACCTGTGGTTAGAGGCATTGTTGCTTGTTAGTAAGACATATGGCATAATAAATTATGTTCTTGGGCATAATTTGCAAGCTAACATGCTCTACAAGTCATATCTTATATTTAACCTAAATATAAATGATTTTAATCTGTATTTTTGTGCGTCCTCTATTAAATCACCCTTTATGAGTAGTGCGCATGCGCACAAATGCCTAAGGGAACTTTCTGAGTATGACGTAAGAGGGAACCTGTGCTAAATCAAACAGAAAATACAGCGAAATGACAGGGAACAAAAAATATTAAATGAGTGATTATATGTTCAATACAGTTGCATTTTTTTTGAGAACTCTAATCAGTTAAATAGCATAAGTTATTAGTTGGTGAGGTCTTTAACAACAGCCGTACTTTGTTGAACTAACGTGGTTCAAACGATGAGACCATATGAAACAGTCTTTACTAGCTTATTCGTTTCCACAAAAATGCAGCACAAATAAGCAAGCATTTTAACGTTTTAAATACACTAATCTACTATTATTGTTCAATCGCTGAAGTGTTTTTTTATTTATTTATTTATTTATTTTAATGCCTTTAAAATATGTAGTTTTGTGAACACGGACGAAGAAACGCCAGCCCCGAAGCTCATCCGTAAACCACATAAAACAGCTCATATGCGCTTAGCTCTTTAAAATGATAATCTGTTTACATTGTGTACAGTCGCTGGACTGTTTTTATTTAAATGCTTTTAAAAGAGGCATAGTGATGTAGTTCGCAGACCGAGAGCTCGGAGCCTTGACTCTCATGTCAGTACAACAGAAAACACTGGCTGAAGGCAGCTCTCTCCGTTTTAAATAAAACTACTTGCAAACACCTGAGTTTAGCTCTTGCTGTGTTCTAAGGGGTTGACGGAATGAAATCGCTGGAACATTTAAATTTTAAAAGGCCGTATTTATTTTCATTTTCCGCTCCACACCTTCAGTGGAGTGGAATGCCTTAAAGGTATTCTTCAGCGACAGTATCAAGTTGCTTTGAACAAGATTGAATCATAGTATAGTTGCATGTAAGCAAATAAAATACTGAAAAATCCGACGTTTTACCTGCGAAATCGGTCATAAATCACACAGTTTACAACACCTGGACGGAAATTACCGAAAATATTTCCGGAAACTGCCGAGTCATTCTTCGGTACTTTGACGTCACTATAAGGACATCTCCAAACAAAGCAAAATGGCGGACAGTGATAGCAGCCTATCAAGCGATAGAAATAGTTATATTTCCGAGTCGTTAAAGAAGATGAGCTGTCTGATTTTGAAGAAAATGCACAGCCATATCAGTTTGAACCTATTGAGAAGAAATTAGCAAGATCGCGCCAATAGACGGCCTGAATTGCCAGAGGAACAAGTGGAAATCCGACGAGGCAACTCGCCGGTGGAAGGCTTGAATTTGGGTCTGCTCCTCGCAATCGTATGGATTCTGAAGATCCGGATTACAACGAACAAATAAAATTGTTTCATTTTGTAATTATGATGCGTGTTCGGTGTATTTTATGATTCTATTGTTAGTCACAGCATGTCGGAGAAAACGCCTTTTGTGTCTCACGACTCCCACCACGGCAAACAAAGTTAATATTACACGAATGGTTAAACGATTGCAGTAAGTTTATTTATTTTAGGGTTTAAAGTGTAGTCTTGTTTAACATTATATAGACCTATTCTTGGAAACGAGCTGGCAGCAGAAATCACACAGAACAAAATGAAATGGTATAATTTTATATTAAATAAACGATTAAACTATTTAATAATGCAATTGAAAACATAAGGGGCAATGGTATGACAACTAAAAACAATAATAATGAAATTAATGCTGCGATTTGAGTATTCATAGGCTTTGTTTTTAGGTGTGGTCAATATGTCAGTATTGTACGTTAAAATGCTAAAAATATGTATGTATTTGTACGTTTAGATGCTGTAAATACGTCAGTATTGTACGTTTTAGTGTCTGGAAAAACGTAAGTAAATGTACATTTTGTAGAACCACATTTTAATGACGGAGCAGAGCCGTTAAAGTTTTTTAAAGGCTCTGCAATGGAGCGGTTGCAATAAACGTTGTTATTATTATACAAATTAGAGTGTTTATGAATGGTTATGGCGATTCATGTTACATTTGCATATTTTATTGTATGAATGAAAGTAAAAACCGGCGAGGTGAGGCTCTGTCTTGTTTTATTTTGTTTTATTTAACATGATAGTTAAATATAGGCTGTGTGTGGGGAAAAAAGTGTGTGAAATAAGACCGTTAACGGTCTAAACATATACATTTTGACTATTTTGTTTTAGATACATATGTTTATATGTATTGTATATCTATTTATATTTGAAAGTAAGATAAAATACAATACTTATTTATGTTATATCCACTGATCTATAATAGAGAACTGGATTGCTCATGACGTCATAAAAGTGAAGCCACCGCGCCGCCATATTAGTATTCCCTAGTATTCGCATACATTCCATTGAATGAATAGGAAACTATACGATTTTATTGAGAAAACATCACATAACAAGTCAGTGTTTTTATACCTGAAGTCTCACTGTACATTTTCACAATGCAAACGGCCTAAGCATGTAAACGGTTAATGTTGGGAATTCCCTCTGCTTATTAAAAATGTACGTTCATAGCCTACATTAGTCGCGTACATCAGATAAACAAACATCATACGATCTCAGTACAGTTATTCACGGTTTATGTCATTTTGTTGTCATTTTGACTAACTGCATGTTTCAACAATATTTAACAGTAACATTATTCGTTTTGAAGCAGGTAATGATTTGTTCGTTAAATTAATAATTAATTCAACATACACAGCATTTTACTCAGATGGAAACGGTAATGTTAGTAAATCATTACAGAATTTGCTGATCTGAAGAGTCTGAAATAGATGTTGCTCAATCAGGCACAAAATATACACACCATGACTCGGAGAACACCGCTGACTACAAATGGTACGGACTTAAAGACATAAGCTTTATTTCAAAGATTTGAATTTCAATATAACGAGCAATATAGTAACAGAGACGTGCATTATTTACTGTATAATCGAATCAATTTCAGATACTAATACCAGATATATGGTACTGTGTATTATTTCCTGCATAATTAGGTACATAAAGAAATATATTTAGTGTTGGATCAGTTACCCGTGTCTGTAAGTGCGCAGCTGACACACCCACCTGAACGATTTCAATATATCGCTTATCCAGCCCGAAAAGACCATAAACATTCCAGAAAACATCTTAAGTAAAAAATTAATTTACATACACATGTCCTAAAACTAATCCTGTGTGAATGATATGCTTCAAATCGGGTGATTTTAGGTCAGAAATTTACATGTGACTCAATGACGCTCTCTGCAGGTAGGGAATAGTAAGATGGCGGATCGAACACTTCCGGTGGCTTCACTGCCTAAGGCTGTTTAGAACGCAATGAGCAATCCAGTCATTATATAGATCAGTGGTTATATCATAATCTGCGTGACCCTGCCGTTGATTTGCTTTGATGACGTTCCAGGGCATTCCAAATGAGCGATTATTGTCAGTGAAGTCCACTTCAACGGATATACCGTGGGAGTAGGGAGCAGTGAACACTGCATAGGGACCCTGTCGATCGGAACGCACCTCTTGTGTAATCAAAACAAAGACGGAGTCCTTATAGTGACGTCATACTTACGAATGAGACCGAGCGTAGCCGATGGTGAAAATCGATTGGCGAAGGTGCAATACCGGGCTCTGATTAGTCGGTAAAAATAGTCTTTTCAGACGTCAAATTTCGGTAAAAAGCGACAAATGGTTAAAATCAACTATTATCTAACAAAAAACAATGAAAAAATGGTACCTTATTTTTTCACTGAAGCTTACCTTTAAACGGGGCATTATTTTTCGTACGTGACCTGTGGTTAGAGGCATTGTTGCTTGTTAGTAAGACATATGGCATAATAAATTATGTTCTTGGGCATAATTTGCAAGCTAACATGCTCTACAAGTCATATCTTATATTTAACCTAAATATAAATGATTTTAATCTGTATTTTTGTGCGTCCTCTATTAAATCACCCTTTATGAGTAGTGCGCATGCGCACAAATGCCTAAGGGAACTTTCTGAGTATGACGAACCTGTGCTAAATCAAACAGAAAATACAGCGAAATGACAGGGAACAAAAAATATTAAATGAGTGATTATATGTTCAATACAGTTGCATTTTTTTTGAGAACTCTAATCAGTTAAATAGCATAAGTTATTAGTTGGTGAGGTCTTTAACAACAGCCGTACTTTGTTGAACTAACGTGGTTCAAACGATGAGACCATATGAAACAGTCTTTACTAGCTTATTCGTTTCCACAAAAATGCAGCACAATTAAGCAAGCATTTTAACGTTTTAAATACACTAATCTACTATTATTGTTCAATCGCTGAAGTGTTTTTTTTTTTTTTTTTTTTTTTAATGCCTTTAAAATATGTAGTTTTGTGAACACGGACGAAGAAACGCCAGCCCCGAAGCTCATCCGTAAACCACATAAAACAGCTCATATGCGCTTAGCTCTTTAAAGTGATAATCTGTTTACATTGTGTACAGTCGCTGGACTGTTTTTATTTAAATGCTTTTAAAAGAGGCTTAGTGATGTAGTTCGCAGACCGAGAGCTCGGAGCCTTGACTCTCATGTCTGTACAACAGAAAACACTGGCTGAAGGCAGCTCTCTCCGTTTTAAATAAAATTACTTGCAAACACCTGAGTTTAGCTCTTGCTGTGTTCTAAGGGGTTGACGGAATGAAATCCCTGGAACATTTAAATTTTAAAAGGCCGTATTTATTTTCATTTTCCGCTCCACACCTTCAGTGGAGTGGAATGCCTTAAACGGGGCATTATTTTTCGTACGTGACCTGTGGTTAGAGGCATTGTTGCTTGTTAGTAAGACATATGGCATAATAAATTATGTTCTTGGGCATAATTTGCAAGCTAACATGCACTACAAGTCATATCTTATATTTAACCTAAATATAAATGATTTTAATCTGTATGTTTGTGCGTCCTCTATTAAATCACCCTTTATGAGTAGTGCGCATGCGCACAAATGCCTAAGGGAACTTTCTGAGTATGACGTAAGAGGGAACCTGTGCTAAATCAAACAGAAAATACAGCGAAATGACAGGGAACAAAAAATATTAAATGAGTGATTATATGTTCAATACAGTTGCATTTTTTTGAGATCTCTAATCAGTTAAATAGCATAAGTTATTAGTTGGTGAGGTCTTTAACAACAGCCGTACTTTGTTGAACTAACGTGGTTCAAACGATGAGACCATATGAAACAGTCTTTACTAGCTTATTCGTTTCCACAAAAATGCAGCACAAATAAGCACGCATTTTAACGTTTTAAATACACTAATCTACTGTTATTGTTCAATCGCTGAAGTGTTTTTTTTTTTAATTTATTTTTTTTAATGCCTTTAAAATATGTAGTTTTGTGAACACGGACGAAGAAACGCCAGCCCCGAAGCTCATCCGTAAACCACATGAAACAGCTCTTATGCGCTTAGCTCTTTAAAATGATAATCTGTTTACATTGTGTACAGTCGCTGGACTGTTTTTATTTAAATGCTTTTAAAAGAGGCTTAGTGATGTAGTTCGCAGACCGAGAGCTCGGAGCCTTGACTCTCATGTCAGGACAACAGAAAACACTGGCTGAAGGCAGCTCTCTCCGTTTTAAATAAAACTACTCGCAAACACCTGATTTTAGCTCTTGGTGTGTTCTAAAAGGGGTTGTCGGAATGAAATAGCTGGAACATTTAAATTTTAAAAGGCCGTATTTATTTTCATTTTTCCGCTCCACCCCTTCAGTGGAGTGGAATGGCCTAAACGGGGCATTATTTTTCGTACGTGACCTGTGGTTAGAGGCATTGTTGCTTGTTAGTAAGACATATGGCATAATAAATTATGTTCTTGGGCATAATTTGCAAGCTAACATGCTCTACAAGTCATATCTTATATTTAACCTAAATATAAATGATTTTAATCTGTATTTTTGTGCGTCCTCTATTAAATCACCCTTTATGAGTAGTGCGCATG
The DNA here is from genome assembly GCF_049309525.1 of Garra rufa. Taxonomy (NCBI): domain Eukaryota; kingdom Metazoa; phylum Chordata; class Actinopteri; order Cypriniformes; family Cyprinidae; genus Garra; species Garra rufa. Next base: position 17,021,557 of record NW_027394276.1, read on the forward strand.
CGCACAAATGCCTAAGGGAACTTTCTGAGTATGACGTAAGAGGGAACCTGTGCTAAATCAAACAGAAAATACAGCGAAATGACAGGGAACAAAAAATATTAAATGAGTGATTATATGTTCAATACAGTTGCATTTTTTTTGAGAACTCTAATCAGTTAAATAGCATAAGTTATTAGTTGGTGAGGTCTTTAACAACAGCCGTACTTTGTTGAACTAACGTGGTTCAAACGATGAGACCATATGAAACAGTCTTTACTAGCTTATTCGTTTCCACAAAAATGCAGCACAAATAAGCAAGCATTTTAACGTTTTAAATACACTAATCTACTATTATTGTTCAATCGCTGAAGTGTTTTTTTATTTATTTATTTATTTTAATGCCTTTAAAATATGTAGTTTTGTGAACACGGACGAAGAAACGCCAGCCCCGAAGCTCATCCATCCGTAAACCACATAAAACAGCTCATATGCGCTTAGCTCTTTAAAATGATAATCTGTTTACATTGTGTACAGTCGCTGGACTGTTTTTATTTAAATGCTTTTAAAAGAGGCATAGTGATGTAGTTCGCAGACCGAGAGCTCGGAGCCTTGACTCTCATGTCAGTACAACAGAAAACACTGGCTGAAGGCAGCTCTCTCCGTTTTAAATAAAATTACTTGCAAACACCTGAGTTTAGCTCTTGCTGTGTTCTAAGGGGTTGACGGAATGAAATCGCTGGAACATTTAAATTTTAAAAGGCCGTATTTATTTTCATTTTCCGCTCCACACCTTCAGTGGAGTGGAATGCCTTAAACGGGGCATTATTTTTCGTACGTGACCTGTGGTTAGAGGCATTGTTGCTTGTTAGTAAGACATATGGCATAATAAATTATGTTCTTGGGCATAATTTGCAAGCTAACATGCATTACAAGTCATATCTTATATTTAACCTAAATATAAATGATTTTAATCTGTATTTTTGTGCGTCCTCTATTAAATCACCCTTTATGAGTAGTGCGCATGCGCACAAATGCCTAAGGGAACTTTCTGAGTATGACGAACCTGTGCTAAATCAAACAGAAAATACAGCGAAATGACAGGGAACAAAAAATATTAAATGAGTGATTATATGTTCAATACAGTTGCATTTTTTTTGAGAACTCTAATCAGTTAAATAGCATAAGTTATTAGTTGGTGAGGTCTTTAACAACAGCCGTACTTTGTTGAACTAACGTGGTTCAAACGATGAGACCATATGAAACAGTCTTTACTAGCTTATTCGTTTCCACAAAAATGCAGCACAAATAAGCAAGCATTTTAACGTTTTAAATACACTAATCTACTATTATTGTTCAATCGCTGAAGTGTTTTTTTATTTATTTATTTATTTTAATGCCTTTAAAATATGTAGTTTTGTGAACACGGACGAAGAAACGCCAGCCCCGAAGCTCATCCGTAAACCACATAAAACAGCTCATATGCGCTTAGCTCTTTAAAATGATAATCTGTTTACATTGTGTACAGTCGCTGGACTGTTTTTATTTAAATGCTTTTAAAAGAGGCTTAGTGATGTAGTTCGCAGACCGAGAGCTCGGAGCCTTGACTCTCATGTCTGTACAACAGAAAACACTGGCTGAAGGCAGCTCTCTCCGTTTTAAATAAAACTACTTGCAAACACCTGAGTTTAGCTCTTGCTGTGTTCTAAGGGGTTGACGGAATGAAATCGCTGGAACATTTACATTTTAAAAGGCCGTATTTATTTTCATTTTCCGCTCCACACCTTCAGTGGATATGCCTTAAACGGGGCATTATTTTTCGTACGTGACCTGTGGTTAGAGGCATTGTTGCTTGTTAGTAAGACATATGGCATAATAAATTATGTTCTTGGGCATAATTTGCAAGCTAACATGCTCTACAAGTCATATCTTATATTTAACCTAAATATAAATGATTTTAATCTGTATTTTTGTGCGTCCTCTATTAAATCACCCTTTATGAGTAGTGCGCATGCGCACAAATGCCTAAGGGAACTTTCTGAGTATGACGTAAGAGGGAACCTGTGCTAAATCAAACAGAAAATACAGCGAAATGACAGGGAACAAAAAATATTAAATGAGTGATTATATGTTCAATACAGTTGCATTTTTTTTGAGAACTCTAATCAGTTAAATAGCATAAGTTATTAGTTGGTGAGGTCTTTAACAACAGCCGTACTTTGTTGAACTAACGTGGTTCAAACGATGAGACCATATGAAACAGTCTTTACTAGCTTATTCGTTTCCACAAAAATGCAGCACAAATAAGCAAGCATTTTAACGTTTTAAATACACTAATCTACTATTATTGTTCAATCGCTGAAGTGTTTTTTTATTTATTTATTTATTTTAATGCCTTTAAAATATGTAGTTTTGTGAACACGGACGAAGAAACGCCAGCCCCGAAGCTCATCCATCCGTAAACCACATAAAACAGCTCATATGCGCTTAGCTCTTTAAAATGATAATCTGTTTACATTGTGTACAGTCGCTGGACTGTTTTTATTTAAATGCTTTTAAAAGAGGCATAGTGATGTAGTTCGCAGACCGAGAGCTCGGAGCCTTGACTCTCATGTCAGTACAACAGAAAACACTGGCTGAAGGCAGCTCTCTCCGTTTTAAATAAAATTACTTGCAAACACCTGAGTTTAGCTCTTGCTGTGTTCTAAGGGGTTGACGGAATGAAATCGCTGGAACATTTAAATTTTAAAAGGCCGTATTTATTTTCATTTTCCGCTCCACACCTTCAGTGGAGTGGAATGCCTTAAACGGGGCATTATTTTTCGTACGTGACCTGTGGTTAGAGGCATTGTTGCTTGTTAGTAAGACATATGGCATAATAAATTATGTTCTTGGGCATAATTTGCAAGCTAACATGCATTACAAGTCATATCTTATATTTAACCTAAATATAAATGATTTTAATCTGTATTTTTGTGCGTCCTCTATTAAATCACCCTTTATGAGTAGTGCGCATGCGCACAAATGCCTAAGGGAACTTTCTGAGTATGACGAACCTGTGCTAAATCAAACAGAAAATACAGCGAAATGACAGGGAACAAAAAATATTAAATGAGTGATTATATGTTCAATACAGTTGCATTTTTTTTGAGAACTCTAATCAGTTAAATAGCATAAGTTATTAGTTGGTGAGGTCTTTAACAACAGCCGTACTTTGTTGAACTAACGTGGTTCAAACGATGAGACCATATGAAACAGTCTTTACTAGCTTATTCGTTTCCACAAAAATGCAGCACAAATAAGCAAGCATTTTAACGTTTTAAATACACTAATCTACTATTATTGTTCAATCGCTGAAGTGTTTTTTTATTTATTTATTTATTTTAATGCCTTTAAAATATGTAGTTTTGTGAACACGGACGAAGAAACGCCAGCCCCGAAGCTCATCCGTAAACCACATAAAACAGCTCATATGCGCTTAGCTCTTTAAAATGATAATCTGTTTACATTGTGTACAGTCGCTGGACTGTTTTTATTTAAATGCTTTTAAAAGAGGCTTAGTGATGTAGTTCGCAGACCGAGAGCTCGGAGCCTTGACTCTCATGTCTGTACAACAGAAAACACTGGCTGAAGGCAGCTCTCTCCGTTTTAAATAAAACTACTTGCAAACACCTGAGTTTAGCTCTTGCTGTGTTCTAAGGGGTTGACGGAATGAAATCGCTGGAACATTTACATTTTAAAAGGCCGTATTTATTTTCATTTTCCGCTCCACACCTTCAGTGGATATGCCTTAAACGGGGCATTATTTTTCGTACGTGACCTGTGGTTAGAGGCATTGTTGCTTGTTAGTAAGACATATGGCATAATAAATTATGTTCTTGGGCATAATTTGCAAGCTAACATGCTCTACAAGTCATATCTTATATTTAACCTAAATATAAATGATTTTAATCTGTATTTTTGTGCGTCCTCTATTAAATCACCCTTTATGAGTAGTGCGCATGCGCACAAATGCCTAAGGGAACTTTCGGAGTATGACGTAAGAGGGAACCTGTGCTAAATCAAACAGAAAATACAGCGAAATGACAGGGAACAAAAAATATTAAATGAGTGATTATATGTTCAATACAGTTGCATTTTTTTTGAGAACTCTAATCAGTTAAATAGCATAAGTTATTAGTTGGTGAGGTCTTTAACAACAGCCGTACTTTGTTGAACTAACGTGGTTCAAACGATGAGACCATATGAAACAGTCTTTACTAGCTTATTCGTTTCCACAAAAATGCAGCACAAATAAGCAAGCATTTTAACGTTTTAAATACACTAATCTACTATTATTGTTCAATCGCTGAAGTGTTTTTTTATTTATTTATTTATTTTAATGCCTTTAAAATATGTAGTTTTGTGAACACGGACGAAGAAACGCCAGCCCCGAAGCTCATCCGTAAACCACATAAAACAGCTCATATGCGCTTAGCTCTTTAAAATGATAATCTGTTTACATTGTGTACAGTCGCTGGACTGTTTTTATTTAAATGCTTTTAAAAGAGGCTTAGTGATGTAGTTCGCAGACCGAGAGCTCGGAGCCTTGACTCTCATGTCTGTACAACAGAAAACACTGGCTGAAGGCAGCTCTCTCCGTTTTAAATAAAACTACTTGCAAACACCTGAGTTTAGCTCTTGCTGTGTTCTAAGGGGTTGACGGAATGAAATCGCTGGAACATTTACATTTTAAAAGGCCGTATTTATTTTCATTTTCCGCTCCACACCTTCAGTGGATATGCCTTAAACGGGGCATTATTTTTCGTACGTGACCTGTGGTTAGAGGCATTGTTGCTTGTTAGTAAGACATATGGCATAATAAATTATGTTCTTGGGCATAATTTGCAAGCTAACATGCTCTACAAGTCATATCTTATATTTAACCTAAATATAAATGATTTTAATCTGTATTTTTGTGCGTCCTCTATTAAATCACCCTTTATGAGTAGTGCGCATGCGCACAAATGCCTAAGGGAACTTTCTGAGTATGACGTAAGAGGGAACCTGTGCTAAATCAAACAGAAAATACAGCGAAATGACAGGGAACAAAAAATATTAAATGAGTGATTATATGTTCAATACAGTTGCATTTTTTTGAGAACTCTAATCAGTTAAATAGCATAAGTTATTAGTTGGTGAGGTCTTTAACAACAGCCGTACTTTGTTGAACTAACGTGCTTCAAACGATGAGACCATATGAAACAGTCTTTACTAGCTTATTCGTTTCCACAAAAATGCAGCACAAATAAGCAAGCATTTTAACGTTTTAAATACACTAATCTACTATTATTGTTCAATCGCTGAAGTGTTTTTTTTTTTTTTTTTTTTTTTTTTTTTTAATGCCTTTAAAATATGTAGTTTTGTGAACACGGACGAAGAAACGCCAGCCCCGAAGCTCATCCGTAAACCACATAAAACAGCTCATATGCGCTTAGCTCTTTAAAATGATAATCTGTTTACATTGTGTACAGTCGCTGGACTGTTTTTATTTAAATGCTTTTAAAAGAGGCTTAGTGATGTAGTTCGCAGACCGAGAGCTCGGAGCCTTGACTCTCATGTCAGTACAACAGAAAACACTGGCTGAAGGCAGCTCTCTCCGTTTTAAATAAAATTACTTGCAAACACCTGAGTTTAGCTCTTGCTGTGTTCTAAGGGGTTGACGGAATGAAATCGCTGGAACATTTAAATTTTAAAAGGCCGTATTTATTTTCATTTTCCGCTCCACACCTTCAGTGGAGTGGAATGCCTTAAACGGGGCATTATTTTTCGTACGTGACCTGTGGTTAGAGGCATTGTTGCTTGTTAGTAAGACATATGGCATAATAAATTATGTTCTTGGGCATAATTTGCAAGCTAACATGCACTACAAGTCATATCTTATATTTAACCTAAATATAAATGATTTTAATCTGTATTTTTGTGCGTCCTCTATTAAATCACCCTTTATGAGTAGTGCGCATGCGCACAAATGCCTAAGGGAACTTTCTGAGTATGACGTAAGAGGGAACCTGTGCTAAATCAAACAGAAAATACAGCGAAATGACAGGGAACAAAAAATATTAAATGAGTGATTATATGTTCAATACAGTTGCATTTTTTTGAGATCTCTAATCAGTTAAATAGCATAAGTTATTAGTTGGTGAGGTCTTTAACAACAGCCGTACTTTGTTGAACTAACGTGGTTCAAACGATGAGACCATATGAAACAGTCTTTACTAGCTTATTCGTTTCCACAAAAATGCAGCACAAATAAGCACGCATTTTAACGTTTTAAATACACTCAAAAAAGTCAACTAGCCACTTGTTTGATTTGCAAAATACAAATATGTCTGATTAATACGATTATAACCAGTTTACTTCTGTTAAATGATTGATTCTTGTTAGTTGTAACTAAATTAAGAAATAATCAAATGAATTAGATCAGCACTTGTTGATTCAGTGAGACCGAGTCGCTTCATATCAACAACTCTCTCTGATGAGTCACTGCGCATGCGCAGTACTGCGACGGAATCACGTGGGTACAGACGGCTGGAAGCGCCAGCGGTTTGAGCTGCTGCGTTTAAACGTTCTTCATCCTTGATATTGAGGGTAAGTACTTTATTGATATAATGTTCCAGTTTACACTTAGTAACATGGGATGATAAGGAATTACACTCTGTAGCGATGTTTCAAAGTAGGCTTATGTAAATTCCGTTGTCTTTGTCGATACAACAAGTTTCACCCTAACGTTAATATATCCGCTACAATTTGTGCATTTCTGTAACAATTCAATGCTAACCACGCCTATTAACTAATAACTATTAACTACATAACCTATGTTAAACCTGAAGTCTACCCCAACATTGGGAGAGGAAAGACTGCACAGTCGAACACACCATGCACTCGTTTTTTCTGTTTGTAAGTTAATGTAATGCTGTTTATACGCTTTACTTTTACGTAACATGTTGTATGTTGAATCAGTATGCACTTCTCATCGCTCTTTTTAGTGTAGCTAACGTTTATAGAGCTTTTTTGTTTGTTTTTCTTGAGTTCCGAAATGTTACATATTGCTACCCAGCTTATTGAATACAGTTTGCAAAAATTGTCAAGTAAAATCTATAATGCAGTCGACCATATATATTAAATGTCCTAACAAATTGCAGTTAAAGTTAAAGTGATTGAATAGGTATGCATGGTTTTATTTGGGAAATATAGTATATAACTTATATACCTAGCAGAAAAAAATAAATAAATACATCGCATAGCTGTCCCCATCCTCTTCCGCTGTGAACCTCACCTTTACATGGTAAGTATTTTTTTTTAAAACACTCACATACAGTAATGTATAACTAACTATCCTTGAATACTGAACTTTTCTTTCTCTTTCAGTGACGTGTATGTGGCAGTGCAGGAAGTGTTGCAAAGGAGAGTTGCAGGTACAAATTACATTATAAACTAAACATTGCTTTGGAAGCAGCAATCATTATGTTTGTGTACAGTAGTCAACATTTGAAGTGGATTAAAACCTTTTTAATAAAACTGTATTAAGGTGGGATATGGGTAAGGTAAGGGACAGGTTTGGTGTTAAGGGTGGGTTTTTGACCTAAGGACAACTTTTAATTAACTTTTTTGTTGACTACTATATATTTAAATGATGCATGCACATTGAAGACATGGGCAGGACTTAAAACCCATGTGTATAGAGTTCACCTGTTACATTCTACACAAACAGTAACACGTTCAGTACTCTTTAGCTGTACCGCCGCTGAAGTTGATTTAATCTTGTCTCCACCCTACAGGATGACACTGTACATACCATACCAGAGAAGCCTGTGTCATCAAGTCTCTGTGCATCTACTTGAATGAAGACCCTGAAAAACCAGTCAAGGCATATTTGGTGAGTTGATGAGAAAATTTCAAAAGCCATTCTGTACTTGGGTCATGTTTATCCTTGTTTGCTACAACACAAATGTGACATGAGAGAACACTTAAATTAAAATTGACCTGGACAAATTGTTCATTAATAGGAAACTACTGGTACACTTAGACAAAGTTCTTATGTCAATTGGTTGATGTACTAAACCAATAATTTTTTTATTCATAATGGTTGATCTCTCTTGGGGCCTAATTTACAAAACTTTGTGTAAAGCCCTACTAAATATATGAATTGATCTGAAATAATAATAAGAAATAAATTAAACAGTATCAGAAAACTACACTGTAAAGAACATACTGTAGAATTTACAATAATTTACTGGCAAAAAAGTTGCCAATAAAATCCTGTAAAATAGCCGCTAATTGCTGTAAAATGGATTACAGTATAATACTGCTTAGCAATTTACAGTAAATAAATGTTTGCAGAATACAGTATTTTTTTGTTTTTTTTACAGGATTATTAAATTAAACTTGTAAAAAGGCATTACAGGTTTTTTTTGTAATTCCGGTAAATTACAGTACTTACCTGGCAACAAAAGTTGCCAATAAAATCCTGTGAATTCAGCAAAAGCCAAGATGTAGCTGTAATATTTTTACTATGAAATTCCTGTAAATAGCTATTTTAACTGTGAACTGTACTGTGCTCTTTACCATTATTCTGACGTGAATGCAATAAAACAAAGATTTAAAAAAATAATCACTCAAATTCCGAGCTGTTGTAAGAAAACTGTTTATTAAAGCTGACAACACTTCAGCACTGTCACTGGTAACATAATTTTACTTTTTAACTACAGAAAAAAAAAGAAAAAAAAATCAAGAAAAGAATCAGCTTTTACAAAACAACTACAAACACCTCAAGATTAAAGCATAAAGCAATAGTTAAATAAAAGTTAAAAGGGCTGTTTGCCTAAAAATAAAATTGGTCATTATTTACTCTCTCTTAAATTGTTCCAAAACTATTAGTTTCTTTCTTGTGTTGAATACAAAAGATTAAATTTTAATGAAGTTTATAACCAGACAAGTAATGGTAGCCATTGACTTCCATAATAGGGAAAGAATATGTCAGTCAATGGCTACTGTCAACTGTCTGGTTACCTAAATTTTAAAATATCTTAAAACAAGAAAGAAACTCAGAATTTTGGAACAACTGAAGGTAATTAAATGATGGCAATCCCTTTAAGATAAAAAAACAAACAAAGGCATTTTGGTACAAAAACGGATCTGACTTCAGTTAAAACTCACAGCGAGTGACAGTATTTCTGCTTAAAAGAAATAAATGTTTAACACTGTCACAAATGCTACTAACTGCTGGTTCATTAAACATAGAACACTCTAACAAACATTTAGCCATTTTTTAAAACCTTTAACATTCTTTAACATTTTTGTTTGTTGACAAGTTTTTTTTTTTTTTTGTTTTTTTTTTTTGCATGACCATAGAACAAGTCTGAAAGCAAGTGTCCTTTTATAGATGGCTTCTCCTGTAGGTTTAGTTTTGATACATATGTAAACTTACATGCTTAGCCACTCAAAGTCCATTAGCCTTCTGAGAAGAGAACACACATGAGGATTGACTGTGTTGTTCCTCTTCTCGGAGACCTTCCCACTTTTTTTTGCTCCAACCTTTGATGTGCCTGTCTTGGTGCCGGTGTGTGGGTTGATTCCAAGAAAACATCTGCACAAACATCATTCAGACAAACATAAGCATGTGCAGAATTGATTCAAACTTGTTCAATAGTTTAAAAGCATTTGCTGAACTATATGATGCATTACAAAGGAATAATTCATCCAAAAAAGAAAAATGTCAAGCTTTATTAAACCTGAATAAATGTATTTCTTCTACTATAATAAAAAAAAGTGGACTTTAGTTGCCGCTAAAGTGGAGTCATGTCTGTTGTTCTAAACCTGTAAGACTTTTGTTCATTTTTGGAACACAAATTAAGATATTTTTTATTAAATCCGATACAATTTGGGAAATGCATACAGGTTGGCAGGTCTGAATCGTTATACATGTGACTCTCTAGTGGTTCAACCTTAATTTTATGAGGCGATGAGAATACATTTGTGCACAATAAATAAATAAATAAAAATTACTTTATTCAACAATTTATTTCAGTCTCTGGTGTGTGTTTTTGGTGCACAAAAGTATTCTTGTCACTTTATTAAATTAAAGGGACTTGATGCCAAAATGTTGAATAAAGTTGATGTTTTTGTTTTATTTTCATAAAAATCGTCGTTTCATGACGTTATGATTGCACCACTGATGTCTTCACTACCTTTTTGGGACTTAAAAATTACAGTTGCATTGATGTCTATGAAAGGGGAAAATCATCATATTGGACTTCTTTAAAAAATATTTATTTGTTTTCCAAAGATGAACAAAGGTCTTATGGCTTTTGAATGACATGACGGAGAGCGATTAATGACTGAAATTTCATTTTTGGGTGAACGAAACCTCTAACTTTTATATTTAAATAATATAATAACACACATGCTTAGTTAATTTTTTTTTACCTCTGGATGAACTCAAGTGTGCAGGATGCCTCATGCTGGTACACCAGATTGAAGATGTAGTAGGATGCAAACAAAGCAGCAAATCCTGTAACAAAGTTGGGGTGTGGATTCACGACCACTTGGCCCTCAATACTCAGCATCCACTGAGTTGCAGTGAGAATTTCACCTAAATTAATAAATACAGGCAACATGTTATAAAAAATAAAAACTGAAAATACAACAAACCAAGTTTTTAAATAATTTACAGATTTTGATTCATTTTACATTACCTAAGACAATCAGTCTCGGAGAGTCTGGAAGTGTAAAACTCTTTTCCACGTCGGCCACTGTTGCGGACACCTAAGAAAAAAAAATTGGGAAAAATGTATTTACATACAAACTAAAACCTCATAACATAATTGAAAAAAAAAAAGCACAGAGGATGACTTACATCTGTCTGAAGAATGAGTGCTTCAGGTTTTTCCTTGAAGTGTGACAGAATCAGAAGGATGACACATGGGATAAAAGAGGATGCTCCACTCTCATCATACTTCATAAGTATGCGCTGCATCTCATTTGTCCCTCCTGGCTTTTGACGGAAACACTGAAGTATCATCTTTCCCCTTTCTTCCATAGACTTCTCAAGTTTCTCCAGAATGGTTATATTTGTAAGAGACTTAAAGTGCAAGTACATCTCTTTGGGCATGAAAAGATACGGCCATTCACTCTTCAAGTCAGCAATTGATGGAGGTGGGTAGGAATTGATGGACTTCCTTTGAAGATAATATGTTGCCTTCATTAGCTGACTGAGATGTCCTCTCTCAACCCCGGCTGGTCCCTCAGTACTGTAGAGGTCTTTCATTTCTTGTTGTTTTTCTTTGAGACTCTCCTCAGTCTCTTCTACAGGACACTCAGGCTGCCATCTCACACAACCATATTGGTCTGCAGGTCCTGGGGCAATGTCTTCAGATGACGGATTTGAAGTCTTTTTCTGTTTTCTTCGTCTTGATAATGTGCAGCCACGATTAACATGCTCCACTCTTGTTTTTAGTTGAGTCAAAAGTGAACCATAGCCAGTACCAATTTTTGTGCCATCTTGCAGGACATCAGCAAAGCTTTGTGGATACTGTTTAACAATCTTTTTTGCAACAGTCAGGCACTGTAATTTTGATGGATTTAACTCTGTCAGTCTCATCTCATCAATGACAATTCTTACCATTTCTCTGCGATCTTTAGCTGTGGGGCGTCTTCCAACTGCAATGGCTGTTTTAATACCTGTAGGCATCCTGTTCCAGGGAACTTCAAAGTTTTCTGGCCATACACTTAAGTCCACAGTTGTACTGGAACTGTTTGTGCTGGAGACACTTGGTGTGCATGAGGAACTAGAATTTGATGATGGAGAGTCCTCTGTTGTGGTACGATGGGGCATTCTTGTGGCTTCTTGTGGATTTACTTTGTCATAACCTGTTTGGTCTGAAAAGGAAAAAAAAACATGATACAACTCAGTACCAATCACAATTAATGTTGAAGTAGTTAAAATTCAAATTATTCTCAGCTTTACCTTTATGTTGTCTTAAAGACAACTCCAGCCGAACACACAAGATATTTTTTTTTATAATTGTGATGTTTATAACCATACAATGCAAGTCATTAGTATCTTTGCTTAAAGGGACAGTTCACACAAAAATAAAAATGCTGTCATGATTTACTCACCCTCATGTTATTCCAAACATGTATGAGCTTCTTTCTTCTGCTGAACAAAAAATATCTTATTTTGAAGAATGATGGTAACTAGACAGTTGAAAGTAGCCATGGATTTCCATTGTATTGTATTGTATGTCCAATTGAAGTCAAAGACTACCAACAAGTGTCTCTTTACCAACATTGTTAAAAATATCTTCTTTTGCCTTTAACAGAAGAAGCTCTTACATGTTTGGAACATCATGGGGGTGATTAAATGATTACTGCATTTTCATTTCTTGTGAACTGTCCCTTTAATATCAGAAACTCTCAGGCCCTAAAAGGACAATGATATTAATTTATATGAATCCAGTGCAACCAAGGAATATGTAATAAAATTTAAATAAAATCATAATCACTCCAGGGAAGTTAAAGTTGCATTTTACTTTGCACTTACCTAAAAACTGATATTACTACATGAGAAAACATTTATTTAACCCTCTCAGTTGCATGGCCTATCTCTATAATGCCTTTAAGTCCTTTCAAGTGTTGGGCCACACTAACATACATTGTATGAACAAAATCACACACCATCAAAATTTATTTTGTTAATGTTCCCAAAAAAAAAAAGTTGTAGGAGTTTGTTTTGAGAAAGCATAAAGGTGAACAAAAAAAATCAGTGAAGTCTTCTTTTTAATCCTACATGTCAAGTGTTTTTGCAGTAGCAATCAGGTAGATGATTATGACATACCGTCTAGATTCCACGCATTGAGGAGCCGACGGCACTGTATTGGTGTAATGTGATCAGGGAGATCTTCCTCTTTAACGAACTGAAGGTCAGACTTGGACTCAACTCCTATGCTTGCCAACTTGTTCAGGAGAGACAGGAGTTTCTCCTCTGGCAGGCCAGGTAGAACTGCCAACACAGCATCTCGGACATCCTCCCCTAACATGGACATGTTTCTACAAATCTGAGAGAGAGTGATGAAAAATAATCACTGGTAAGTCATTCATCTTATACTGCACTAATGGATAATAATCAAGGAGATCCTCTTGCTTTACACAAATGTAGTTTGACTCTTGATCTATGTCAGTCAGTAAGTGGACACCCATATCAACAAGCTCTACAGCTTTCTGCCTCCTCACAACAAAGAAGACAGAATCATTACAATGTATTAAAATCAGCCTAATTTCACCCATGTGTAGACCGTCATCATCTTGTTTTATTGCAACATACATGTTTTTCTTGTACTTTGTGCCTTTGTAAATGACTTCATTTGCCGCTAAAGTGGAGTCATGAGTGAAATGAAATGCTGCAGTTGATGCCTGAATGCTGTCATTGTAGTCACCAGCATAAAATCCATCTCCTCTACTCACCTGAACTACAGGTGGAAAAAGACTCCCTGCACTTAAGTATGCTTGAAGGAGCTGATGTCGCTCTGATAAAGTAGCACACAGGTTTTTGAAATTGTGCAATTTTCTTGCACACTGTTTAAAGTAAGTGTGCTTACTTTCAAATCTGAGCGACCAAAGACGGATCAGAGGTCCAAACTGGATGATTAGCTCTGGATAGTGAGACAGATAGTGGTGTTTTGGTTTAAGGGGAACCTCTGGAAATAATTCCACTCTGAACTGGATGTATTCTTCAATGAGGACACCCAAATAGGCAACCTGATCAGGAGTAATAGCTGGTGAACACACATGTGCAACTACTTCTCTTAGGAGCAAAATCAGCTTCCATACACCACTTTCGCTTGGGTTTTTTATTCTGTCTCCAACCAACAAAGGGAGGACTCTTAATAGGCACCAATTTTGGACAGCATGCCCACTCAACTTCTCACTATTTGGACAAAACTCTGGAGGTTTGTCGGCTGCTTCATTTCCAAGGTAAGTGAATTGACTTATGCTTCTATTTAATTCTTCGTAAGTGAAATGCTTCTCTTTGTTAACCAAGTGGTTGATGCATAATGCCACATCACAGGAAACAATCCCCTCAAAAAGGTCATGACCTAGGCATGGTGGGAGACCAGGCTGGCTGACATGAAAGTAATGCAGCTGGTTGAATATGGAGTCAAATTTTATTCCACAAACAGATTCTCTGTTGTTTTCTCTTAGGTCTTCAACGTGCTGCTGATATGACAGCTTTGTTCTTTTTGAACCAGCTGACAATGGACTACATTCAAATGTTTGTCGGTCTATGTCACAAAATCTACAAAAAAAAGTACTCCTGCTGAAGTTCTCCAGGAAGCCACCAATACTATGTGACCCGAGATTGTCTCCTACAATTGCACAGAGAGTTCCTTTAACAACTTTCCCATCCTTCAGTTCAATGCCACATTCCTCTAGTTCTTTTAGGTCTTTAATCAAATGATTAAAAACAACTTCTTGACCAAAATACTTCAAATCTTGTTCCCTGCAGAGTAGAACAAGCTGCACCTGATCAATACTGGACCTGTTATAGGGTAAAATGTCCCCAAGTGTCAAATACACTGCCAAAATCTTGTGCTTCTTTCGGCCGGATCCTAAAGGATTTACAACCTCAAAAGCATCTTGATAGAGAACCAAGGCCATAGATGATTTGTCTTTTTGAAATAAGGCATTATTGGCGATATTACATCCATCCCAAATGTCCTCAAACACATCCTTGTTTGGTTGTTGAGAATGAGATTGTTCATATTGCTTTCTGAATGTGTCTGATTCAAAAAGGGCATTAAGAGTTTTCTTTATTGGTACATACTGGGCAAAGCATTCTTTCCCTGAATTATTAGCGCCTAAATACACAGGCACTGGTTCAACATAGTTGAACGAGTTTTTAAAGACTGTTTTGCGACATTGATCTGTGCGCAAGATAGAATTTCCTGCTTTAAGTATGTCATTCTTTTTAAGGTCTTCAATAACGTCAATTATTGCGTCACTAGACAGCCCAAGTTCTGACAATCTGTCCTTTAGATTTGAGAAGATGTGTGCCTGGGTCAGATCATGAATTCCTTGGACTTCCTCTATGATGGTCTGAATTACAGATGAAGGTAAAAGAAGCTTTGCCTGCAGTTTCAAATAAAAGAGTGACAAATTCTTCAAAAAAACATCTTCATCTACACTTTCAAAGACCTCACTTGGCTCAGGCCCCTCACTCTCATCTTGAGATGTACTGGGCTGACACACATGTTGTAATGGGTTTGATAAAACTGCTTCATTTAGAAGCTCAGGTGGACTGTTTTTGTGTGTTCTTGAGACATGAGATGCAAATGTGGATTTTACAGTAAATGTCCTTTCACAATCCTTAAAAGGGCATTTTAATTCTCTGCCCTCATCTATGTGGCCTTTTAAATGTCTTAATAGATCACTCAGAACTGTACATGTGAAATTACAATGTTCAATCTGGCATATCAGTGTTGTCTCTGTTTGCTCAAATCTGACACCTCTACGTGACTTCTGATAAGCCTTATGGTCTCTATATAGATGAGACTTGAATGCTGAAAATTTTGTAAAAGCATGGGAACAGTCAGGTACTCCACAGGTGAAAGAGCGGTTAGGAATGTTACTGTGTACTTTTACGTGTCTAGTAAAACCTACAATGGTATTGCTCTCATATTGACAGAATTTACAGTGATACATTTCTCATTTAGATTTAGGTTCAAGCTTTATACAAGTATGATAACTTTTTTGTCATTGCTTATATCGTTTGAAGCAAAATAGTTTACATTACGTTTGTTTTTGACTCAGGCCTTTTGGCATTACACGTTCTCAATAAACCAGCATTTCAGTCTATATGTTGTGTCTGTTGATATGCAATAATTTCCAAAATACTCTATCGAGAGTTAGGCTAATAAATAGGCAACAAAAAGCAGCATTCATCAACACACGCGGCCGCATTACATTATGTTTTTACCTTTTAGCTCTGTGATGTTTCGGCTTGCCTGACCAAAAAAAAAAAAAAAAAAAAAAAGTTAACGACACATTTCCTTACAAAATATACTAAAGGTTTCAGAGAAACTCATCCAACGTTGTTAATATTTACGTTTTTAAACAGCAAAGACAACTGAGTTAACTGAGCACTTCATGTAACGTTAGTTTTGTCTCGCACTTAACGTTAAGTTAGATCGATGGTGTGCCTAAGATAATCTCTTGAGAGCAAAAAAGAATAAATCGGTAGCAAAAGGCAGTATTCATTAACACGGCATGACATGTTTTTACCTTTTAGCCTCGGATCGCACGTGATGTTTAGACTTGCCTGACAAAAATAAAATAAAGAAAAAAAAAATTAACGACACATTCCTTTACAAAATAAACTTAACGTTTCAAGAGAACTCTTCCAGCGATGGTAATATTAATGTTTTTCTATCAGCAAAGACAACTGCACGTCATGTAACGTTAGTGTTGTCTCACACGCACTTCGATAGCAATGCTGTGCCTGCCAAACTACATATAACAAGTTACTCTCTAGAAAGCAAAGGCAAATAAAGCTACCAAACTGCAGCATTTATCAACATTAACATGACGATAACGATTTACCTTAGTTTAGGCTGCTTTCTGAAATGGCGCGCACCACATTTCTCCTCATCGCCTGAAGCAACAGATAAATAAAGTTAACTAAGTTACACATCCCTTTAAAAAAACAGCTCAACATAACGTTTAGAGGGAATATCTTGATAGATAGATAGATAGATAGATAGATAGATAGATAGATAGATAGATAGATAGATAGATAGATAGATATTACTTAACATTAAAATAATATTAATACTTATAGAAGTAAATTAAATTGAACTTACCAAAAAATCAATTGCCGTTTATCTTCAGTTTTTTGTCGCTGTGCATCAGTCTAACGTACGTCACCAGATTTCAAACCATATCAGCCTGCGCAATACCATAATGCCACAGCACAGTAAATTCTTGTAAAAATATTTAAGATACAGTGAAAGGAAAGCCTACCTGTAAATAATTACAGCTAACAGTGAAATATACAGTTAACACATGTAAAACCCTGTATAACCCATAATGCATTGCAAATTACAGCAATAAATTGTAAAATGACAAAACAGTAAATTTCTGTATAATTTTGCTGTAAAAAATACAGCAATTTGTTACAGTGTATACTTGCGTGCTTTTTTTTTTTTATTGGAGTGATTTATATTCTATGGTGGTTATAATGTTTTAGCAGCCTCATTAATTTTAAATATGGTTGCCAGATAAATTATAACTTATATATATATATATATATAATGCACTGCAATAACACACCAGCACCCGCTGTGACCTCAATAATGAACAGAGGAATTATCACTTTTCTGACAATTTTTAACTTAAAACTGAGAAATTATAACCTCTGATTCTAATCAGAGCTCCTGTATTGGATTTAAGTTTACTTTACAGGTGTACATAATAAAGTGGCCAATAAGTGTATAAGCAATTCTTGTAATAATTAAAGCTGCAAGCAGCGATGAACGGGCCCTCGCACACGGGCTCACCGCCGACCGGTGGCTTTACGAACACAGCAAATGGTGAGTAGTATGCTTTTAATACAGTAAAAATAGGAGAAATATGTCAAAGTCACTTAAATGTGCCAAATTTCCTGCTGCCAGCTGGTGGCGCTATGCCTATAACTGATTATTGGCATGTAGATGTGTTCAGGCCACCACTTTCATCAAACATGTGAAGTTTGGTGCAGATTGACCTTGGTATGTTTGAGTTAGTGAAAGATATGATATATCCTGCTGCCAACAGGTGGCGCTATGATAATATCTGAATATTGGCCTTTAGGTGTCTTCAGGCCAGGACTCTTACCAAACCTGTGAAGTTTGAGGCAGATCGGACATTTTATGGCTGAGTTATAACAACTTCTATGTCCATGGCGAAACATCAAACTTTGTCAGGCCGCCACAGACACGCCCTTTAACGAAAACTCAAGATCTTCGCAATTTAACATCTTTAAGGCCTCTAGATCAGAATGACCAAATATAATGTTAATATCATTAAATCTCTAAGAGGAGTTTGATACAAGTCATTTCCTGTTGCCAACAGGTGGCGCTGTGATTATAATAGAATGTTGGCCTTGAGATGTGTTCAGGCCAGGACTCTTATCGAATATGTGAAGTTTGAGGCAAATTGGACATTTTATGGCTGAGTTATAACAAGTTTTATATCCATGGCGAGACCTCGAAATTTGTCAGGCCGCCACGGACACGCCCTTTACCGAAAACTCAAGATCTTTACAATTTAACATCGCTAAGGCCTTTATATTAGACTGACCGATTTTGGAGTTGATCTGTATGAATCTCTGGGAGGAGTTGGTTGTAGAGTACAGCATGACACTTCCTGTTGCCTGCAGGTGGCGCTATGACTATAACTGAATATGGGCATGTAGATGTCTTCAGGTCAGGAGTGTTATCACACATATGAAGTTTGGGACAGATCGGACATTTTATGCCTAAGTTATAGCAACTTCCTTTTTCATGGCGAAACATCGAAATTTGTGAGGCCGCCATGGACACGCCCTCCGATGAAAACTCTAGATCTTCACAATTTAACGTCACAAAGGGCTTTAGATTAGACTCACCAAATTTGGTGTTGATCGGAATAAATCTCTAGGAGGAGTTCGTTCAAGTATGACACCTGAAAATGGCAAAAATGACACAAATTTTGCTGAGAAAATTAATAATAACCGACTTCCTGTTGGGTTTCGGATTTTATCTCAAGAGGCTTTTTTGTAGGTATTGGTGTGTTACATGTGTGTACCGATTTTTGTGCATGTACGATAATCACAGCTGAATGCGCACACCGCGGAACGTGTAAAGGTGGCGCTATTGAGCCATTTTGCCACACCCACTTCTGCAACCCATATCAGACGTCCATTTTCGCCAGGTCTGATGTGTGTGCAAAGTTTCGTTAGTTTTCGGGTATGTTTAGGCCCTCAAAAATGCGATTCATTCCGGATAAGAAGAATAATAATAATAATTAAAGCTGCAAGCAGCGATGAACGGGCCCTCGCACACGGGCTCACCGCCGACCGGTGGCTTTAGGAACACAGCAAATGGTGGGTAGTATGCTTTTAATACAGTAAAAATAGGAGAAATATGTCAAAGTCACTTAAATGTGCCAAATTTCCTGCTTCCAGCTGGTGGCGCTATGCCTATAACTGATTATTGGCATGTAGATGTGTTCAGGCCGGCACTTTCATCAAACATATAAAGTTTGGTGCAGATTGACCTTGGTATGATTGAGTTAGTGAAATATTTGATATATCCTGCTGCCAACAGGTGGCGCTATGATAATATCTGAATATTGGCCTTTAGGTGTCTTCAGGCCAGGACTCTTACAAAACCTGTGAAGTTTGAGGCAGATCGGACATTTTATGGCTGAGTTATAACAACTTCTATGTCCATGGCGAAACATCAAACTTTGTGACGCCGCCACGGACACGCCCTTTAACAAAAACTCAAGTTCTTCGCAATTTAACATCTCTAAGACCTCTAGATCAGACTGACTGAAGATAATGTTGATATCATTAAATCTCTAGGAGGAGTTTGCTACAAGTAATTTCCTATTGCCAACAGGTGGCGCTGTGATTATAATAGAATATTGGCCTTCAGATGTGTTCAGGCCAGGACTCTTATCGAACATGTGAAGTTTGAGGCAAATCGGACATTTTATGGCTGAGTTATAACAAGTTTTATATCCATGGCGAGACCACGAAATTTGCCAGGCCGCCACGGACACACCCTTCAACGAAAACTCAAGATCTTCACAATTTAACATCGTTAAAGCCTTTTTATTAGACTGACCGATTTTGGTGTTGATCTGATTAAATCTTTTGGAGGAGTTTGTTGCAGAGTACAGCATGACACTTCCTGGTGCCAGCAGGTGGCGCTATGAGTAAAACTGAATATGGGCATGTAGATGTCATCAGGTCAGGAGTGTTATCACACATGTGAAGTTTGGGGCAGATCGGGCATTTTATGCCTGAGTTATAGCAACTTCCTTTTTCATGGCGAAGCATCGAAATTTGCCAGGCCGCCACGGACACGCCCTCCGATGAAAACTCTAGATCTTCGCAATTTAACGTCACAAAGGGCTTTAGATTAGACTCACCAAATTTGCCGTTGATCCGAATAAATCTCTAGGAGGAGTTCGTTCAAGTATGACGCCTGAAAATGGCAAAAATTACACAAATTTTGCTAAGAAAATTAAAAATAACCGACTTCCTGTTGGGTGTCAAATTTTGCTCCAAGAGGCTTTTTTGTAGGTATTGGTGAGCTACATGTGTGTACCGATTTTCGTGCATGTACGTGAATCACAACTGAAAGCGCACACCGCGGAACGTGTAAAGGTGGCGCTATCGAGCCATTTTGCCACACCCACTTCTGCAACCCATATCAGACGTAAATTTTCGCCAGGTCTGATGTGTGTGCGAAGTTTCATGAGTTTTCGGGTATGTCTAAGCCCTCAAAAATGCGATTCATTTTGGAGAAGAATAATAATAATAATAATAATAATAAACGAAGCAGATCCAATAGGGTCCTCACACCATCGGTGCTCGGGCCCTAATTAAAGCTGCAAGCAGCGATGAACGGGCCCTCGCACACGGGCTCACCGCCGACCGGTGGCTTTAGGAACACAGCAAATGGTGGGTAGTATGCTTTTAATACAGTAAAAATAGGAGAAATATGTCAAAGTCACTTAAATGTGCCAAATTTCCTGCTTCCAGCTGGTGGCGCTATGCCTATAACTGATTATTGGCATGTAGATGTGTTCAGGCTGGCACTTTCATCAAACATATAAAGTTTGGTGCAGATTGACCTTGGTATGTTTGAGTTAGTGAAATATATGATATATCCTGCTGCCAACAGGTGGCGCTATGATAATATCTGAATATTGGCCTTTAGGTGTCTTCAGGCCAGGACTCTTACAAAACCTGTGAAGTTTGAGGCAGATCGGACATTTTATGGCTGAGTTATAACAACTTCTATGTCCATGGCGAAACATCAAACTTTGTGACGCCGCCACGGACACGCCCTTTAACGAAAACTCAAGTTCTTCGCAATTTAACATCTCTAAGACCTCTAGATCAGACTGACTGAAGATAATGTTGATATCATTAAATCTCTAGGAGGAGTTTGCTACAAGTAATTTCCTATTGCCAACAGGTGGCGCTGTGATTATAATAGAATATTGGCCTTCAGATGTGTTCAGGCCAGGACTCTTATCGAACATGTGAAGTTTGAGGCAAATCGGACATTTTATGGCTGAGTTATAACAAGTTTTATATCCATGGCGAGACCACGAAATTTGCCAGGCCGCCACGGACACACCCTTCAACGAAAACTCAAGATCTTCACAATTTAACATCGTTAAAGCCTTTTTATTAGACTGACCGATTTTGGTGTTGATCTGATTAAATCTTTTGGAGGAGTTTGTTGCAGAGTACAGCATGACACTTCCTGGTGCCAGCAGGTGGCGCTATGAGTAAAACTGAATATGGGCATGTAGATGTCATCAGGTCAGGAGTGTTATCACACATGTGAAGTTTGGGGCAGATCGGGCATTTTATGCCTGAGTTATAGCAACTTCCTTTTTCATGGCGAAGCATCGAAATTTGCCAGGCCGCCACGGACACGCCCTCCGATGAAAACTCTAGATCTTCGCAATTTAACGTCACAAAGGGCTTTAGATTAGACTCACCAAATTTGCCGTTGATCCGAATAAATCTCTAGGAGGAGTTCTTTCAAGTATGACGCCTGAAAATGGCAAAAATTACACAAATTTTGCTAAGAAAATTAAAAATAACCGACTTCCTGTTGGGTGTCAAATTTTGCTCCAAGAGGCTTTTTTGTAGGTATTGGTGAGCTACATGTGTGTACCGATTTTCGTGCATGTACGTGAATCACAACTGAAAGCGCACACCGCGGAACGTGTAAAGGTGGCGCTATCGAGCCATTTTGCCACACCCACTTCTGCAACCCATATCAGACGTAAATTTTCGCCAGGTCTGATGTGTGTGCGAAGTTTCATGAGTTTTCGGGTATGTCTAAGCCCTCAAAAATGCGATTCATTTTGGAGAAGAATAATAATAATAATAATAATTAAAGCTGCAAGCAGCGATGAACGGGCCCTCGCACACGGGCTCACCGCCGACCGGTGGCTTTAGGAACACAGCAAATGGTGGGTAGTATGCTTTTAATACAGTAAAAATACGAGAAATATGTCAAAGTCACTTAAATGTGCCAAATTCCCTGCTGCCAGCTGGTGGCGCTATGCCTATAACTGATTATTGGCATGTAGATGTGTTCAGGCCAGCACTTTTATCAAACATATGAAGTTTGGTGCAGATTGACCTTGGTATGTTTGAGTTAGTGAAAGATATGATATATCCTGCTGCCAACAGGTGGCGCTGTGATAATATCTGAATATTGGCCTTTAGGTGTCTTCAGGCCAGGACTCTTACCAAACCTGTGAAGTTTGAGGCAGATCGGACATTTTATGGCTTAGTTATAACAACTTATATGTCCATGGCGAAACATCAAACTTTGTCACGCAGCCACAGACACGCCCTTTAACGAAAACTCAAGATCTTCGCAATTTAACATCTCTAAGACCTCTAGATCAGACTGACCAAATATAATGTTAATATCATTAAATCTCTAGGAGGAGTTTGATACAAGTCATTTCCTGTTGCCAACAGGTGGCGCTGTGATTATAATAGAATATTGGCCTTCAGATGTGTTCAGGCCAGGACTTTAATCGAACATGTGAAGTTTGAGGCAAATCGGACATTTTATGGCTGAGTTATAACAAGTTTTATATCCATGGCGAGACCTCGAAATGTGTCAGGCCGCCACGGACACGCCCTTCAACGAAAACTCAAGATCTTCGCAATTTAACATCACTAAAGCCTTTTTATTAGACTGACCGATTTTGGTGTTGATCTGTATAAATCTCTAGGAGGAGTTTGTTGTAGAGTACAGCATGACACTTCCTGTTGCCAGCAGGTGGCGCTATGACCATAACTGAATATGGGCATGTAGATGTCTTCAGGTCAGGAGTGTTATCACACATGTGAAGTTTGGGACAGATCGGACATTGTATGCCTGAGTTATAGCAACTTCCTTTTTCATGGCGAAACATCGAAATTTGCGAGGCCGCCACGGACACGCCCTCCGATGAAAACTCTAGATCTTCACAATTTACCGTCACAAAGGGCTTTAGATTAGACTCAGCTAATTTGGTGTTAATCCGAATAAATCTCTAGGAGGAGTTCGTTCAAGTACGAGGCCTGAAAATGGCAAAAATGACACAAAATTTGCTGAGAAAATTAAAAATAACCGACTTCCTGTTGGGTGTCAAATTTTGCTCCAAGAGGCTTTTTTGTAGGTATTGGTGTGTTACATGTGTGTACCGATTTTCGTGCATGTACGTGAATCACAGCTGAATGCGCACACCGCGAAACGTGTAAAGGTGGCGCTGTCGAGCCATTTTGCCACACCCACTTCTGCAACCCATATCAGACGTAAATTTTCGCCAGGTCTGATGTGTGTGCGAAGTTTCATGAGTTTTCGGGTATGTCTAAGCCCTCAAAAATGCGATTCATTTTGGAGAAGAATAATAATAATAATAATAATAATAATAATAATAATAATAATAAACGAAGCAGATCCAATAGGGTCCTCACACCATCGGTGCTCGGGCCCTAATAATAAACGAAGCAGATCCAATAGGGTCCTCACACCATCGGTGCTCGGGCCCTAATTAAAGCTGCAAGCAGCGATGGTAGGGCCCTCGCACTCGGGCTCACCGCCGATTGGTGGCGAATGGTGGGCACTATGCTATTAACACAGAAAATGTAGTAGGAATATGTCAAAGTCATTGATATGTGCCAATCTTCCTTCTGCCAGCTGGTGGCGCTATGCCTATAACTGAATATTGGCATGCAGATGTGTTCAGGCCAGTGCTTTTATCAAACTTATGAAGTTTGGTGAAGCTTGAACATGGCATGCTTGAGTGTAAGTCATGACATATCCTGCTGCCAACAGGTGGTGCTATTACAAAATATTGTCTTTTAGATGTCTTCAGGCCAGGACTATTGCCAAACATGTCAAGTTTGGTGCAAATTGTACATTGCATGCTTAAGTTAGTGTAAAACAAGTAATTTGCTGTTGCCAGCTGGTGGCGCTATGACTATAACTAAATATTGGCATGTAAATGTATTCAGGCCAGGACTCTTATCAAACATATTAAGTTTGGGGCTGATTGGACATTGCATGCCTGAGTTACAGTAACTTCCTGTTTCATTGCATTAAGAGTATGCTTTAGCACTTAGCTAAATGTTGCTAACATGTTTCTAACATGTTGCTACCCTATTTTAACACTTGTTGATATTTTTAAAATGTTGCTAGGCATCCACAACAGTATTAAATATGTGGCTTCCTATTACCAGCTGGTGGCGCTATGACTATAGCTGAATATGGGCATGTATATATCTTCAGGCCAGGACTCTTATCAAACATGTGAAGTTTGGGGCTGATTGGACATTGCATGCCTGAGTTACAGTAACTTCCTGTTTCATTGCATTAAGAGCATGCTTTAGCACTTAGCTAAATGTTGCTAACATGTTATAGCATGTTTCTAGCATGTTGCTACCCTATTTAACACTTGTTGATATTTTTAAAATGTTGCTTGGCATCCACAACAGTATTAAACATGTGACTTCCTGTTGCCAGCAGGTGGCACTATCACTATAACTGAATATGGGCATGGGCTTGTGTTCAGACCAGGACTCTTATCAAACATATTAAGCTTGGGTCAGATTGGACATTGTATGCATGAGTTACACTTATTTTTCTTTGTATTAATATCATGCTTTAGCTCTCAGCTAAGTGTTGCTAGCATGTTTTAACATGATTCTAGCATGATGCTAGCCTATTTAAAACTTGCTGACGCTTTTTATTATGTTGCTAGGAGTCCGTAACACCATTAAACGTCACTTCCTGTTGTCAGCAGGTGGTGCTGTGACTATAACTGCATGTATATATCTTCAGGCCAGGAGTCTTATCAAACGTGAAGTTTGGGGCTGATTGGACATTGCATGTCTGAGTTACAGTAACTTCCTGTTTTATGTCTTTAACAACATGCTTTAGCACTAAGTAAGTGTTGCTAGCATGTTTGAGTACGTTTTAAACTAGTTTAGCACTCAATGGCTTTTTTAGTGTGTTGCTAATAGTGTGTCACAGTGTTAAACATGTCACTTCCTGTTGACAGTAGGTGGCGCTATAACTATAGCTGAATATTGGCATGTAGATATCTTCAGGCCAGGACTGTTATCAAACATGTGAAGTTTGGGGCTGATTGGACATTGCATGCCTGAGTTACAGTAACTTCCTGTTTCATTGCATTAAGAGTATGCTTTAGCACGTAGCTAAATGTTGCTAACATGTTTCTAACATGTTGCTATCCTATTTTAACACTTGTTGATATTTTTAAAATGTTGCTAGGCATCCACAACAGTATTAAACATGTGGCTTCCTATTACCAGCTGGTGGCGCTATGACTATAGCTGAATATGGGCATGTATATATCTTCAGGCCAGGACTCTTATCAAACATGTGAAGTTTGGGGCTGATTGGACATTGCATGCCTGAGTTACAGTAACTTCCTGTTTCATTGCATTAAGAGCATGCTTTAGCACTTAGCTAAATGTTTGCTAACATGTTATAGCATGTTTCTAGCATGTTGCTACCCTATTTAACACTTGTTGATATTTTTAAAATGTTGCTTGGCATCCACAACAGTATTAAACATGTGACTTCCTGTTGCCAGCAGGTGGCACTATCACTATAACTGAATATGGGCATGGGCTTGTGTTCAGACCAGGACTCTTATCAAACATATTAAGCTTGGGTCAGATTGGACATTGTATGCATGAGTTACACTTATTTTTCTTTGTATTAATATCATGCTTTAGCTCTCAGCTAAGTGTTGCTAGCATGTTTTAACATGATTCTAGCATGATGCTAGCCTATTTAAAACTTGCTGACGCTTTTTATTATGTTGCTAGGAGTCCGTAACACCATTAAACGTCACTTCCTGTTGTCAGCAGGTGGCGCTGTGACTATAACTGCATGTATATATCTTCAGGCCAGGAGTCTTATCAAACGTGAAGTTTGGGGCTGATTGGACATTGCATGTCTGAGTTACAGTAACTTCCTGTTTTATGTCTTTAACAACATGCTTTAGCACTAAGTAAGTGTTGCTAGCATGTTTGAGTACGTTTTAAACTAGTTTAGCACTCAATGGCTTTTTTTAGTGTGTTGCTAATAGTGTGTCACAGTGTTAAACATGTCACTTCCTGTTGACAGTAGGTGGCGCTATAACTATAACTGAATATTGGCATGTAGATATCTTCAGGCCAGGACTGTTATCAAACATGTGAAGTTTGGGGCTGATTGGACATTGCATGCCTGAGTTACAGTAACTTCCTGTTTCATTGCATTAAGAGTATGCTTTAGCACTTAGCTAAATGTTGCTAACATGTTATAGCATGTTTCTAGCATGTTGCTACCCTGTTTAACAGTAGTTGAATTTTTTTAAAATGTTGCTAGGCATCCACAACAGTATTAAACATGTGGCTTCCTGTTACCAGCTGGTGGCGCTATGACTATAACTGAATACGGGCATGGGCGTGTGTTTAGGCCAGGATTCTTATCAAACATGTTAAGTTTGGGGCTGATTGGACATTGTATGCCTGAGTTAGAGTAACTTCCTGTTTCATTGTATTATTAGCATGCTTTAGCATATTAGCTAAGTGTTGCTAGCATGCTTTATTATTTTTGTAGCATGTTGAATATTAAGTTTGGGTCAGATTCAACATTATATACATGAGTTACAGCAATTTCCTTTTGTATTTGTATTAATAGCATGCTTTAGCTCTTAGCTAAGTGTTGCTAGCATGTTTTAGCATGTTTGTAGCATGTTGCTAGCTTATTTAAGACTTGTTAACGCTTTTCAATATGTTTCTAGGAGTCCGTAACAGTGTTAAACATGTCATTTCCTGTTGTCAGCAGGTGGCGCTATGACTATAACTAAATATGGGCACTGACGTGTGTTCAGGACCGGACTGTCATCAAACATGTGAAGTTTGAGGCAGATCGGACATCGTATGCCTGAGTTATAGCAACTTCCTTTTTCATGGCGAAACATCAAAGTTTGTCCGGCCGCCACGGACACGCCCTTCGACGAAAACTCTAAAGCTTCGCAATTTAACATCGCAAAGGCCTTATGATGACACTCAGCAAATTTGAAGATGATCGGATAAAAACTGTAGGAGGAGTTCGTTAAAGTATGAGGCCTGAAAATGGCAAAAACTGCACAAAAATCGTACAGGAAATTCAATATAACGGACTTCCTGTTGGGTTTCGGATGTTGCACCAGGAGACTTTTTTGTAGGTATTGGTGTGTTACATATGTGTACCGAGTTTCGTACATGTACGTGAAACGTAGCTCGAGGGGCACTCCGTTGAAATTTTATAGGTGGCGCTATCGAGCCATTTTGCCACACCCACTTTTGAAAACCATATCAGATGTAAATTTTCGCCAGGTCTGATGCGTGTGCAAAGTTTCGTGAGTTTTCGGGCATGTTTAGGCCCTCAAAAAGACTTTTCATTTTGGAGAAGAAGAAGAAGAAGAAGAAGAAGAAGAATTAAAGCTGCAAGCAGCGATGACCGGGCCCTCGCCGTCTGTGCAGTCGCCATCCCGATAGCATCAGGAAAACGGTGCCCAGTTGGCACATGCATTCACAGTAACCCTTTGGACTAACCCTAACTGTCTCTCCTCCTCTCTGACTCTTTCTCTTACCACCCATCCCCCCTCCTTACACTCAGCCACTTACCACACAAACACACACATAGAGTGCAGAGCAGAGTGAGATCAGATATGTTTTTTAATTTTCTTTCATTCGTGGAGTTTTGTATAATTATGAAATGAACTGTGTTTGATCAGAATGAATAGTTATTTGTATGAAAAAAGATTCAAAGAGTTAGGATGCTGCACTTTAAATATATAATAAATCATTGAAAATTGAAAATGGAAAATGAAATTCTAAGCACACTATCTGCCTTAAAAACACAGGAAACAAATATTTGAATGTATTTTTTATTTTTATTTATTTGCCATGGCAACAGCATTTGATGCATCAGGGACGCCTTTACAGACTCTCGTCGGCCGTGTTTTTACATTATTCTGATGAAGTTTGAAGAAAATCTAGTACAAATATATTGTTCGTTGTTCGTTCGTGTTTGTTAGTTCATTAACCATTGTTAACAAAAGAGACCCTATTTTAAATAGTTACCATGTTTTATGATCTACAACCATTTTTAAATATTATTTTAATGATCTATAAGCATCTGTGAAATAATTATAAACAAATATATTAAAAATAAATACATATTAACTTAGTTGATGTATTTGTTTCTCATTCTAATTAAGTGAACTGAGCAGTATAGTGTCATACCTATAAGATTTTTTATTCTATCAGTGAGAGTGTATATATGTATATAAATCATATAATTTTTCCTTAAAAGATTAAAAAAAGATTTTAATGCTCTTTAAGCACCTATAAAAAATAATTATGTAAAAGTACATTGACAGTACGGTATATATCAACTGATTCTATGGATTATTTTCATTCTTATACACTGAGAATGAGCTAAATAGCATTAGAGGTCAAACGATTCCTTATCTTATGAGGACCTCTAGTGTTCATCCCTGGTACTAGAGCTTTAATCTGACAAATTTATGTGACACTTTTAATGTTTTTGGGGCCTCTGAGCATGATAACATTTTGAAACTACACGTATTTCCTAAGAATTTCTTGTTCTTTATATGTAAAAAGTTTTGATGAGTTAGAATAATGCAATTTAAAGATATATGGAAATAACTCTTCATCTTTTTTTACTGTTACTTTCATAAATCACCACATCAACACCATTCAAGATATCCCAAAGCCGTTCACAATTTAACATCTTCAGTATCTTGGCATCACGTTGACAAAGTTTGGTGTGCACTGTCTGATTCTGCTATGAGTGATATGAATTTATTCACAGCTATATTTTTCCAAAAATCCACATTCAAATCAAAATAGCTGATTTCCTGTTGGTCGTAGCTAATGGGTGTAAATTAGAAAGTTGTCTGGCTTGATGAGACCAATATACCGACCAAGTTTGATGTCTGTAGCTACAACTAACCCTCCAACTTTTGTCAAAAGGTGGCGCTATAGAGTGTCTCCAACAAATCACCACATCAACACCGTTCAAGATATCCCAAAGCCGTTCACAATATAGGGAACATTTTCCCTATATTCTGAGGATGATGATAACAAAATGTTATTATTGCTTGCTTTACGTCCACCACTTCTGCTTAAATGTCATCGTTACCTATCTGTACAATTTGTGTGTGGATATTGCTTTGCAGGTGACTCCTGTTATAAGACATCACTTTTAAGTGCTACATAACTAAGAAAGAATCAATTAGGAAAACGGTGCCCAGTTGGCACATGCATTCACAGTAACCCTCAGTCAGTTGGATTTAAAGTTTACTAAATTGAAAGGGTTAAACTTTAAAATCAACACACAGACACATACACACAATATATAAAATTACCAACCAGTTTCATTTGTTAACATTAACTATATTAGTTAACATGAACAATAATTAAATAGTATTTATTAATGTTAATTAATATTAAGCTAAAAAAAGTATTCATATATTGTTTAATGGTAATAGTATATTTTAACATTAGTTTATGAACTGTGAATTAACATGAACATGAACACAGTTCATGTGGGTGTACAGCAATACACAAAGTGCTCTATAAACGCTTC
This sequence comes from Garra rufa, assembly GCF_049309525.1. Taxonomy (NCBI): domain Eukaryota; kingdom Metazoa; phylum Chordata; class Actinopteri; order Cypriniformes; family Cyprinidae; genus Garra; species Garra rufa. The sequence continues at coordinate 17,051,526 of NW_027394276.1, forward strand.
TTTCTTTCAAAATATCTTTAAAAATCAAGTTGAGTATTGTAATGGGGCGATATATATATAACTGATCTTAAAATGGTAAAATTTTCAGATGTTTTGAACAGATAACAGCAAAGTTTGTTTTGTTGACAAAGTTTGTCTTGAAACTGTTAATTAAAATGTTATATTCAATAAATAACACTATGAAAATAAATGTCTATCAATGAAGATAAACCGCTCATGCTAAAAAGTTGTATTTTTCTTAATCTTTTGCTATGTGACTGAATAGGACATGTTCATGGTACAGTTCAGTAAAAAATAAATAAAAAAACAACAACTGCAAAATACAAACAATGAAAGACTTAGTGACCCTTTATATTTTCTCAAAATATCAGACTCTCAAAGATCAAACATATTTATGTAACATCAATGTGCATTTTTTCCTCAAAGATGGTCTTTAGCAAGACAGCATGTTCTACTCTCTCTCCCTCTCTCCCTTTCACCCCTCCCCCTTCAGTCTCTCTTCAGTCACTCAATGGTAGTCACTCAATGGTGACTGAACACAGACACTCAAGGCAGAGTGACAGCAGGCTTCTGATTTCTTTTTTTAATTTTCTTTAATTCGTAGAAGCTTGAATTAAATTGATATTTACAGCACTTGCTCAGAATGATAAGATCTCTGTGTGAAAAAAGTTTTAAATAGTTAAGATGCTGCACTTTAAAGATATAGAAAATGACGGTTATACATCTTTAAAAAATCACCACGTCAACACCGTTCAAGATATCCCAAAACCGCTCGCAATTTAACATCTTCAGAATCTTCTCTCCATGTTAAAAAAGTTTGGTGTGAACAGCTTGTTCTTCTTAGGAGGAGTATAAATTTGTTTACAGCCTGATTTTTCCAAAAATCCACATTCAAATCAAAATAGCCGGCTTCCTGTTGGTGGTAGCTAATTAGTTTAATTTAGAAAGTTGTCCAGATTGATGAAAACAATATATGTACAGAGTTTGGTGACTGTAGGAAAAACTAACCCCCCAACTTTTGTCAAAAGATGGCGCTATAGAGTGCCTGCTCCACGCCCATTTATGATCTTTTGCCAGTGTCTAACTATCATTAATATTGATGTGTGTGTTGAGTTTCATGAAATTCTAAGCATGTTAACTGCCTCGAAAAGACAGGAATCTAATTTTAAAGTTTGAGACGTTGCCATGGCAACAGCATTTGATTTATCATCGACCCCTTTACACATTCTTATCGGCCGTGTTTTGACATGATTTTAATGAAGTTTAAAGAAAATCAAGTAAAATTAAGAGGCTGATTTCAAAGCATTTTGAAAATGACACGCTTCCTGCTGCCAGTTGGTGGCGCTATAACTTTGACTCATAATAGTCACCTTTATGGAATCGGCATCATACAACGAACAATCTGGTGAAGTTTCATCAGAATCAGGCAATGTGTGCAACAGTTATTAGACACTTCCTGTTTCTCATTTCTCGCCATAACTTTGTCGCCTTGCCATGGCCAAACCGTTCGAGATATCAAAAATCCCCTCGCAATTTAGCGTCCCCAATGTCTTGAGATCATGCTGACCGAGTTTGGTGACAATCCAATGGAATTCCTGGGAGGAGTACGTTAAATTCCAGAGCATGCGCTTTTTATACAGCCCTAAATATCTCACTTCCTGTTGCATTGAGAAAATGACATAGAGTACAAAAGTTGTTCAGCTCAATGAGTTCTATATGTGTACCGAGTTTCATATGTGTACGTTCAAGTATGTGTGCTATATGGCCCTCAAAATTCCAGGGGGCGCTGTAGAGTCCCCTTGCCACGCCCCGGTACCAGCCTTTGTGACGTCCTGATGGCCGCAGATTCCGACATGTGTGCAAATTTTCAAGAGTTTTTGAGTATGTTAAGACCCCCTTAAGTGCCCGGAAGGTTAACAAAAAAAAAAAAAAAAAAAAAAAAAATAAGAATCCTTAGAAGAACAATAGGGCCTTCGCCCTTTTGGGCTCGGGCCCTAATTAAAGCTGCGAGCAGCGATGAACGGGCCCTCGCACCTGGGCTCACCGCCGACCGGTGGCTTCAGGAAATCAGCAAACGGTGGGCAGTATGCTTTTAATACAGTAAATATAGAAAAAATATGTCATAAGTCATTTAAATGTGCCAAACTTGCCGCTGCCAGATGGTGGCGCTATGCCTGTAACTAATTATTGGCATGTAGATGTGTTCAGGCCAGCACTATTATCAAACATATGAAGTTTGGTGCAGATTGACCTTGGTATGCTTGAGTTAGTGAAAGATATGATATATCCTGCTGCCAACAAGTGGCGCTATGATAATATCTGAATATTAGTCTTTAGGTGTCTTCAGGCCAGGACTCTTACCAAACCTGTGAACTTTGTGGCAGATCAGACATTTTATGGCTAAGTTATAACAACTTCTATGTCTATGCAGAAACATCAAACTTTGTCAGGCCACCACGGACATGCCCTTTAATGAAAACTCAAGATCTTCACAATTTAACATCTCTAAGGCCTCAAGATCAGACTGACCAAATATAATGTTGATTCAATTAAATGCAATCAATGCAAGGACTTCAGATAATGCCAACTGTGAACCAATATGCAAAATTTTCCCTATACTCTGATAATGATGATAAGAACATGATTCATGATGATAACAAAATGTTATTATTGCTTGCTTTACGTCCACCACTTCTGCTTAAATGTCATTGTTACCTATCTGTACAAGTTTTGTGTGGATATTGCTTTGCTGGTGACTCCTCCTGTTACAAGACATCACTCTTAAGCGCTACATAACTAAGAATCAATAAGGAAGACGGTGCCCAGTTGGCACATGCATTCACAGTAACCCTCTGCTAGTTTGGATTTTAAGTTTACAGAATTGAAAGGGTTAGACTTTAAAATCAACACACAGACACATACACACAATATATAAAATGTTGCCATTCAGTTTCATTTGTTAGCATTAACTATATTAGTTAACATGACCAATAAATAAATAGCATTTATTAATGTTAATTAATATTAAGCTAAAAAAAGTATTCATATATAGTTTATGTACTGTGAATTAACATGAACATGAACACAGTTCATGTGGGTGTACAGCAATACACAATAAAGTGCTCTATAAACGCTTCATTCTTTCAAAATATCTTTAAAAACAAGTTGAGTATTGTAATGGGGCGATATATATATATATATAACTCATCTTAAAATGGTATAATTTTCAGATGTTTTGAACAGATAACAGCAAAGCTTGTTTTGTTGTCCAAGTTTGTCTTGAAATTGTTAATTTAAATTTTATATTCAATAAATAACACTATGAAAATAAATGTCTATCAATGAAGATAAATCGCTAATGCTAAAAGTTGCATTTTTCTTAATCTTTTGCTATGTGACTGAATAGGACAAGTTCATGGTACAGTTAAGTAAAAAATAAATAAAAAACAACAACTGCAAAATACGAACAATGAAAGACTTAGTGACCCTTTATATTTTCTCAAAATATCAGACTCTCAAAGATCAGACATATTTATGTAATTACAATACATACAGTATGTGCATTTTGTTCAAAGATGGTCTGTAGGATGGATCTCTACTCTGTCACCCTCTCTGCCTCTCACCCCTCCCCCCTGCAATAATGAGCTTCTCTGTGCCTGACTGAACGCACACACATACTGTAGAGACATTCACCAGAGTGACAGCAGGTTTCTGAGTTATTTTTTTAATTTTCTTTAATTCATTGAAGCTTGTATAAAATTTATATTTCCAGCACTTGCTCAGAATGATTAGATCTCTGTGTGAAAAAAGTTTTAAAGAGTTTGGATGCTGCACTTTAAAGTTATAAAAAATTAGGGTTATGTTTTTTACTACATCTTTAAAAAATCACCACGTCAACACCGTTCGAGATATCCAAAATCCGCTCGCAATTTAACATCTTCAGAATCTTCTCTTCATGTTAAAAAAGTTTGGTGTGAACAGCTGGTTGTTCTTAGGAGTAGTGTGAATTTGTTTACAACCTGATTTTTCAAAAAATCCACCTTCAAATCAAAATAGCCGGCTTTCTGTTGGTCTTAGCTAATGAGTTTGATTTAGAAAGTTGTCCAGATTGATGAGAACAATATAAGTACAGAGTTTGGTGACTGTAGGAAAAACTAACCCCCCAACTTTTGTCAAAAGATGGCGCTATAGAGTGCCTGCTCCACGCCCATTTATGACCTTTTGCCAGTGTCTAACTATCATTAATATTGATGTGTGTGTTAAGTTTCATGAAATTCTAAGCATGTTATCTGCCTCGAAAAGACAGGAATGTAATTTTAAAGTTTGACACGTTGCCATGGCAACAGCATTTGTTTTATCATCGACCCCTTTACATATTCTTATCGGCCGTGTTTTGACATGATTTTGATGAAGTTTAAAGAAAATCGAGTAAAATTAAGAGGCTGATTTCAAAGCATTTTGAAAATGACACGTTTCCTGCTGCCAGTTGGTGGCGCTATAACTTTGACTCATAATAGTCACATTTATGGAATCGGCATCATACGACGAACAAACTGGTGAAGTTTCATCAGAATCAGGCAATGTGGTCAACAGTTATTAGACACTTCCTGTTTCTCATTTCTCGCCATAACTTTGTCGCCTTGCCACGGCCAAACCGTTCGAGATATCAAAAATCTCCTCGCAATTTAGCGTCCCCAATGTGTTGAGATCATGCTGACCGAGTTTGGTGACAATCCCATGGAATTCCTGGGAGGAGTACGTTAAATTCCAGAGCATGCGCTTTTTAAACAGCCCTAAATATCTCACTTCCTGTTGCGTGGAGCCCATGACATAGAGTACAAAAGTTGTTCAGCTCGATGAGATCTATATGTGTACCGAGTTTCATATCAATACGCGCAAGTATGTGTGCGCAGTACATCAAGTTTTCAAACTGTGTTCCAGGGGGCGCTGTAGAGGCCCTGAACCACGCCCGGGTCCCAGCCTCTGTGGCGTCCGGACGACAGCAGATTCCGACGTGTGTGCAAATTTTCAAGAGTTTTTGAGTATGTTAAGGCCCCCAAAAGTGCCCCAACGGTTGAAAAAAAATAAAAAAAAACAAAAAAAAAACAAATAAGAATCCTTAGAAGAACAATAGGGCCTTCGCCCTTTTGGGCTCGGGCCCTAATTAAAGCTGCAAGCAGCGTTGACCGGGCCCTCGCCGTCTGGCAGTCGCCATCACGATAGCATCAGGAAAACGGTGCCCAGTTGGCACATGCATTCACAATAACCCTTTGGACTAACCCTAACTGTCTCTCCTCCTGTCTGACTCTTTCTCTTACCACCCATCCCACCTCCTTACACTCAGCCACTTACCACACAAACACACACATAGAGTGCAGAGCAGAGTGAGATCAGATTTGTTTTTTAATTTTCTTTCATTCGTGGAGTTTTGCATAATTATGAAATGAACTGTGTTTAATCAGAACGAATAGTTATTTGTATGAAAAAAGTTTCAAAGAGTTAGGATGCTGCACTTTAAATATATAATAAATCATTGAAAATTGAAAATGGAAAATAAAATTCTAGGCACGCTATCTGCCTCAAAAACACAGGAAACAAATATTTGAATGTATTTTGTATTTTTATTTATTTGCCATGGCAACAGCATTTGATGCATCAGGGACGCCTTTACAGACTCTCATCGGCCGTGTTTTTACATCATTCTGATGAAGTTTGAAGAAAATCGAGTACAAATATATTGTTCGTTGTTCGTTCGTGTGTTAGTTCATTAACCAATGTTAACAAAAGAGACCCTATTTTAAATAGTTACCATGTTTTATGATCTACATCCATTTTTAAATATTATTTTAATGATCTATAAGCATCTGTGAAATAATTATAAACAAATATATTAAAAATAAATACATATTAACTTAGTTGATGTATTTGTTTCTCATTCTAATTAAGTGAACTGAGCAGTATAGTGTCATACTTATAAGATTTTTTATTCTATCAGTGAGATTGTATATATGTATATAAATCATATAATTTTTCCTTAAAAGATTAAAAAAAGATTTTAATGCTCTTTAAGCACCTATACAAAATAATTATGTAAAAGTACACTGACAGTACAGTCTATATCAACTGATTCTATGGATTATTTTCATTCTTATACACTGAGAATGAGCTAAATAGCATTAGAGGTCAAACGATTCCTTATCTTATGAGGACCTCTAGTGTTCATCCCTGGTATTAGAGCTTTAATCTGACAAATTTATGTGACACTTTTAATGTTTTTGGGGCCTCTGAGCATGATAACATTTTGAAACTACACGTATTTCCTAAGAATTTCTTGTTCTTTATATGTAAAAAGTTTTGATGAGTTAGAATAATGCAATTTAAAGATATATGAAAATAACTCTTCATCTTTTGTATTGTTACTTTCATAAATCACCACATCAACACCGTTCAAGATGTCCCAAAGCCGTTCACAATTTAACATCTTCAGTATCTTGGCATCATGTTGACAAAGTTTGGTGTGAACTGTCTGATTCTGCTATGAGTGATATGAATTTATTCACAGCTATATTTAAAAACACAGGAAACAAATGTTAAAGTTTGACATGTTGCCATGGCAACAGCATTTGATGTATCAAGGACCCCTTCACAGATTCTCATCGGCCGTGTTTTGATATTATTCTGATGAAGTTTGAAGCAAATTGAGTAAAATTAAGAGGTTGATTTAAAAGCGTTTTGCAAGCAACACACTTCCTGCTGCCAGTTGGTGGCGCTATAACTTTGACTCATAATAGTCACATCTCTGTGATCGGTATCATACGACGAACAAACTGCTTAAGTTTGGTCAAAATCAGATAAAGTGTGTCAAAATTATTAGACATTTCCTGTTTCTCATTTCTCGCCATAATTTGTCGCCCTGCCAAGGCCAAACCGTTCGAGATACCAAAAATCCCCTGGCAATTTTGCATTCCCAATATCTTGAGATCATGCTGACCGAGTTTGGTGGCCATCGGTGGAAAGGTCTAGGAGGAGTATTTCAAATTCCACAGCTTGATTTTTCCAAAAATCCATATTTAAATAAAAATAGCTGACTTCCTGTTGGTCGTAGCTAATGGGTGTAAATTAGAAAGTTGTCCGGCTTGATGAGTCCAATATATGTACCGAGTTTGGTGACTGTAGGACAAAGTAACCCCCCAACTTTTGTCAAAAGGTGGCGCTATGGAGCGCCTGCTCCACGCCCATTTATGGGCTTTTATCAGTGTTTAACTGTCATTAATACAGATGTGTGTGTTGAGTTTCATTAAATTCTAAGCATTTTAAGTGGCTCAAAAACACAAAAAACTAAAGTTAAAGTTTGACACGTTGCCATGGCAACATGATAAAAGTTATGGATAACGCCCTTCACAGATTCTTATCGGTCGTGTTTTGACATTATTGGGATGAAGTTTGAAGCAAATTGAGTAAAATTAAGAGGCTGAGTTTAAAGCGTTTCAAAAACGTCACGCTTTCTGCTGCCAGTTGGTGGCGCTATAACTTTGACTCATAATAGTCCCATCTCTGTGATCGGCATCAGACGATGAACAAACTGCTGAAGTTTGGTCAAAATCAGACAAAGTATGTCAAAGTTATTAGGCACTTCCTGTTTCTCATTTTTCGCCATAAATTTGTCGCCCCGTCACGGTCAAACCGTTCGAGATATCAAAAATCCCCTGGCAATTTTGCGTCCCCAATGTCTTGAGATCATGCTGACCGAGTTTGGTGGCCATCGGTGGAAAGGCCTAGTAGGAGTATTTCAAATTCCATTGCATGCACTTTTTAGACATCCCTGAATAGCCGACTTCCTGTTTGGCGAAGCACGGACTATGAGTGTGAAATTTGTTCGGCCCGATGAGGTCTATATGTGTATGAATTTTGGTGACTGTAGGTCAACCGTTGTGCGCTCCAGAGCCCTTCAAAAGTCGCAATTTTTAACGCTGTGCCATGCCCCCCCCAGGTGACCCCCCCATGTCAAAGTCTGTCCGGCCCTGATGGCCGCAGGTTCCAATGTGTGTGCAAAGTTTCAAGAGTTTTCGTGTATGTTAAGGCCCCCGAAATCCCCCAAAACATTGAAAAAAAAATAATAATAATAATAATAATAATAATCCTTAGAAAAACAATAGGGCCTTCGCCCTTTTGGGCTCGGGCCCTAATTAAAGCTGCGAGCAGCGATGAACGGGCCCTCGCACCTGGGCTCACCGCCGACCGGTGGCTTCAGGAAATCAGCAAACGGTGGGCAGTATGCTTTTAATACAGTAAATATAGAAAAAAGTCATTAGTCATTTAAATGTGCCAAACTTGCCGCTGCCAGATGGTGGCGCTATGCTTGTAACTAATTATTGGCATGTAGATGTGTTCAGGCCAGCACTATTATCAAACATATGAAGTTTGGTGCAGATTGACCTTGGTATGTTTGAGTTAGTGAAAGATATGATATATCCTGCTGCTAACAAGTAAGAACAAGATTCATGATAACAAAATGTTATTATTGCTTGCTTTACGTCCACCACTTCTGCTGAAATGTCATCGTTACCTATCTGTACAATTTTTGTGTGGATATTGCTTTGCTGGTGACTCCTGTTATAAGACATCACTCTTAAGCGCTACATTACTAAGAATCAATAATGAAGACGGTGCCCACTTGGCACATGCATTCAAAGTAACCCTCTGCTAGTTTGGATTTAAAGTTTACAGAATTGAAAGGGTTAGACTTTAAAATCAACACACAGACACATACACACAAAATATAAAATGTTGCCATTCAGTTTTATTTGTTAGCATTAACTATATTAGTTAACATGACCAATAAATAAATAGCATTTATTAATGTTAATTAATATTAAGCTAAAAAAAAGTATTCATATATAGTTTATGTACTGTGAATTAGCATGAACATGAACACAGTTCATGTGGGTGTACAGCAATACACAATAAAGTGCTCTATAAACTCTTCATTCTTTCAAAATATCTTTAAAAATCAAGTTGAGTATTTTAACGGGGTGATATATATATATTTATAACTGATCTTAAAATTATGGTTTTCAGATGTTTTGAAGAGATAACAGTAACGTTTGTTTTGTTGTCAAAGTTTGTCTTAATTTTTTATTATTATTATTTTATATTCAATAAATAACACTATGTAAATATTGTCTATCAATGAAGATAAATTGATCATGCTAAAAAGTTGTATTTTTTTAAATCTTTTGCTATGTGACTGAATAGGACAAGTTCATGGTACAGTTAAGTAAAAAATTAATAAAAAACAACAACTGCAAAATACGAACAATGAAAGGCTAAGTGACCCTTTATATTTTCTCAAAATATCAGACTCTCAAAGATCAGACATATTTATGTAATTACAATACATATGTGCATTTTTTGTTCAAAGATGGTCTGTAGGATGGCTCTCTACTCTGTCACCCTCTCTGCCTCTCACCCCTCCCCCCTGCAATAATGAGCTTCTCTGTGCCTGACTGAACGCACACACATACTGTAGAGACATTCACCCAGAGTGACAGCAGGTTTCTGAGTTATTTTTTTAATTTTCTTTAATTCATTGAAGCTTGTATAAAATTTATATTTCCAGCACTTGCTCAGAATGATAAGATCTCTGTGTGAAAAAAGTTTTAAAGAGTTTGGATGCTGCACTTTAAAGATATAAAAAATTAGGGTTATGTTTTTTACTATATCTTTAAAAAATCACCACGTCAACACCGTTCGAGATATCCAAAATCCGCTCGCAATTTAACATCTTCAGAATCTTCTCTTCATGTTAAAAAAGTTTGGTGTGAACAGCTGGTTGTTCTTAGGAGTAGTGTGAATTTGTTTACTACCTGATTTTTCAAAAAATCCACCTTCAAATCAAAATAGCCGGCTTTCTGTTGGTCTTAGCTAATGAGTTTGATTTAGAAAGTTGTCCAGATTGATGAGAACAATATATGTACAGAGTTTGGTGACTGTAGGAAAAACTAACCCCCCAACTTTTGTCAAAAGATGGCGCTATAGAGTGCCTGCTCCACGCCCATTTATGACCTTTTGCCAGTGTCTAACTATCATTAATATTGATGTGTGTGTTGAGTTTCATGAAATTCTAAGCATGTTATCTGCCTCGAAAAGACAGGAATGTAATTTTAAAGTTTGACACGTTGCCATGGCAACAGCATTTGATTTATCATCGACCCCTTTACATATTCTTATCGGCCGTGTTTTGACATGATTTTGATGAAGTTTAAAGAAAATCGAGTAAAATTAGGAGGCTGATTTCAAAGCATTTTGAAAATGACACGTTTCCTGCTGCCAGTTGGTGGCGCTATAACTTTGACTCATAATAGTCACATTTATGGAATCTGCATCATACAAGGAACAAACTGGTGAAGTTTCATCAGAATCAGGCAATGTGTGCAACAGTTATTAGACACTTCCTGTTTCTCATTTCTCGCCATAACTTTGTCGCCTTGCCACGGCCAAACCGTTCGAGATATCAAAAATCTCCTCGCAATTTAGCGTCCCCAATGTCTTGAGATCATGCTGACCGAGTTTGGTGACAATCCCATGGAATTCCTGGGAGGAGTACGTTAAATTCCAGAGCATGCGCTTTTTAAACAGCCCTAAATATCTCACTTCCTGTTGCGTGGAGCCCATGACATAGAGTACAAAAGTTGTTCAGCTCGATGAGTTCTATATGTGTACCGAGTTTCATATGAGTACGTGCAAGTATGTGTGCGCAGTACATCAAGTTTTCAAACTGTGTTCCAGGGGGCGCTGTAGATGCCCTGAACCACGCCCGGGTCCCAGCCTCTGTGGCGTCCGGACGACGGCAGATTCCAACGTGTGTGCAAATTTTCAAGAGTTTTTGAGTATGTTAAGGCCCCCAAAAGTGCCCCAACGGTTGAAAAAAAAAAAAAAAAAAAAAAAAAAAATAAGAATCCTTAGAAGAACAATAGGGCCTTCGCCCTTTTGGGCTCGGGCCCTAATAATAAACGGAGCAGATTTCAATAGGGTCCTCACACCATCGGTGCTCGGGCCCTAATTAGGGCCCGAGCACCGATGGTGTGAGGACCCTATTGGATCTGCTTCGTTTATTAGGGCCCGAGCACCGATGGTGTGAGGACCCTATTGGATCTGCTTCGTTTATTATTATTATTATTATTAGGGCCCGAGCACCGATGGTGTGAGGACCCTATTGGATCTGCTTCGTTTATTATTATTAGGGCCCGAGCCCAAAAGGGCGAAGGCCCTATTGTTCTTCTAAGGATTCTTATTTTTTTTTTTTTTTTTTATTTTTGTTTTTTTTTCAACCGTTGGGGCACTTTTGGGGCCTTAACATACTCAAAAACTCTTGAAATTTGCACACACGTCGGAATCTGCCGTCGTCCGGACGCCACAGAGGCTGGGACCCGGGCGTGGTTCAGGGCCTCTACAGCGCCCCCTGGAACACAGTTTGAAAACTTGATGTACTGCGCACACAT